>NW_027183949.1:842500-1159652 GCF_041296385.1 Aphelocoma coerulescens | reverse complement strand
GCTTTGGCTGCTCAGGGATATAAGACTAAATACGCTACAGAAAAGGACTGGCCAGGACCCCAGCATCGCTGGGAAACTGTGGGAGATTGTATACAACAGATGAAGGAGGAAGGGATGAAAGTGGCTGTTTTTATAGGGTTTGCTGACGCTAGGACGTGGAATGCTTTGTCTGTTACTGCGAAAAATAAAGTGAGTAAGACTGCTGGGTTTTTCATATCCCAGACTATCCACAAGCTGCAGAACTGATTGAACAGATGAAGGGGTTGTTAAAAGAGCAGTTGAAAAATATAGGAGATGGGAATGTGTCGCAATGAAAAACCCACCTCCCAGATGTGCTCCATATCCTTAACAATGGGCCCACTGGGGAAATGGAAACCCCCTGGATGCGCATGGCTGCACCCAATTTGCAAATAGAACCACGGACAGTGACACTTTGACTTCCTGGGAAATTGTTCCGGGGGTGATGGTCCCTGACAGGGCCATCGCAGAGGCTGCAGGGCTGGACCTTTACGCATTAGAATTAATTAGGAAAAATCAGAAGCAAATGAGAGTTATCAGTACCGGCAGAGGAATTCAGGTTCCTCCGGGACACTTTGGTTTGATAACTGCCCACTCAAGCTTGGCCTTGACAAGTGTTCATATGGTGGGAGGAGTGGTTGGTGCAGATTATCAAGGAGAAATTAAAGTAGTTCTGTTAAACAATAGTGAACAACACTGGATTATTCAACCCCACGGCAGGGTAGCACAGTTATTGATATTGCCAGTTTTTAAAACAACCGTGAAAAAAGGACATCCACTTCACATCACTACTGTTCATGGAGATAAAGGGTTTGGATCCACCAGTCCTAATCATGGAGCCAGAGTGTGGGTCCAGAGGCCAAATGGCCCGCCCGAGCCAGCTGAAGTAAGAGCTGTAAACAAAGACAACACTGTTTGAATCCTGAAACCTGGGTGAGAAAGATGGGCACATGTCCCTGCAGCCAAGTGTTCTGTGAGAGAACAAAGAGATGTTACAGGATATTGTTTTGCAGAGCCTGCCAGACCAAATCTCCCTGTTTGCCCCAATGGTCCCTTTGGAAAGTGCTCTGATCCACGGCGCTCGATGTGAAGACTGATGTGCCACTGAGTGAGTGACTTCTGCAGACAGAAAGGGACCACTTAACAGTGAAACTATTGTTGATCTTGTTGATTTAATGTTGTCCTTGTAATCGGAGCACTGGTTGGGAAAATAGATTTCTAACAGCAGGAGCAGAGATAGGGAACTCATTTAACCTCAGTAATTGCTGGGTGCGTGCAAGTCCAGAAGGATTCGATGACTGGCCTTGGCTGGCCCATCTGGCCCAACCCAAATGGTGGGTTAGAAACTTGAGCACAGTTCACGATAAAAACAGAGCTCTAGACCGAGGGTGGCGATCCCCGACCGCTGCCTTTTCATAGAAAAGGCATTTCTTGCCTAAATCGGATAAAGAGGAATATGTGTAGGAAAAAGTGTCTGTGGATGGATGTTGTCTCCTGGAATAGGTTGTATGCACCCACACTGTAAACTGTTCAATTGCAGCCAGTATAAAGGGAAATGGAATCAAACTCACGGACAGCTCTTTAATCATGGCTGGGTTAAGCGTTCCTATGAAGATTGTGAAAAGATACCCTTAAAGCACTTCCCATATGATATTTTGGCTTGTCAACAAAGAATTTCTAATACTTAAATCTAAAATTGTAGGATGAAAAGAATTGTTATGAAGGTTGCAGTTCGTCTCTAGGTCAAAGGACTGATTGAAGGAGTGAGGCCTGAACAACAGGCCCTGACTGAGGCCTGAACAACAGGCTCTGAGCCAAAGTTGACATCTAGATGAACCTTCCAACCAAATGTTCTATTTGTATCTGCTCATTAACAAAGCATTAGTAGCAATATGCTCTATGTTCATTGGTGAAACACGGATTGACCTTTCTGTATTTAGAAACTGGACGAGGCCCCATCTGGCCTTGTTTGGGGCTTTAGGATCAAACTCCCTCGGTTCCTCCTTGAGCCCTGGCCAGGCTTTGGGAGAAACCAAAGAGGAGAATGAAACCAGATGTTCCCACACTAGCAGTGATGTCGGCTTGTTTGTTCAACGCTGTCAAAGCTGGGCCCTCTCACAGCGAGGTTGAAGCCTCGTTGCCCGCAAAGGTGGATGCACCTGCAGGAACTCCCAGGGTGCGGGAATGGCTCTCCAGTCCTTGGCTGTGACAGCTTCCCCCAGCTGATGTGAGGATGTGGATGATGGCAAGGCCTGAGGGTAACTGGTGCTGTCTCTTTCTTGATTACTGTACGCAATCTTTGGTAGTGATGATTGGGTGCTTTGCTGGGCTTCTCCTTTTGTGATTCTTTGCAGTTTTGCATTCTAATAACTTACACTATTCCTGAACTTGGTGTCTGTGTCTTTGGGGCTGACCCTGCCCACTGGCAAAACAGACGCTGAGGGCCCTCGGAGAACCAAAGGTGCCTTGTGACACCGTGGGGCCTCGTGTAACCAAGGGCACCACAGTGACAGCGTGGGGCCCAAAGGAACCAAGGGGCCAGCGTGGCACTGCAAGGCCTCGTGGAACCATGGAGAGCATTGTGACACGGAGGGGAGTCTTATAATCAAGGGTCCATTGTTTTCCTCTCCCTGCCCCGGCCCCAGCCCTGCAAAGAAGCCCAGTCCTGTCTGGCCCTGCAGCAGGAACTGGAGGCACTGGAGGTGCGGGACAGTGACTCTGTGTCTGGAATGCTCAGGAGATCCTCAGCTCGGGCAGGTCCTGCAGCCCCAGGGCCCCGCTGCCCAGCACAGCAGCAGAGAGTTGGCTCTGGGGCTCCTCAGGCTGCTCCTGCTGCTATCCCAGGGACAGGGCAGCCTCTTGCCAGGGCTCCTCTGCACACACACGAGCTCCTGCTCTTCTCCTGGCCCATCCCAGCTCCCCACAGAGCCTTTCCCAGGGGAACACGTCTGTGCTGGCCTGAGCAGCCCTTGCTGTAGCCTCTGCCCTGCTGCCCACAGCCCCCGAGCTGGGGGTGCTGCTCTGCAGAGCATGGGGGCTGTGCTGCCCGGGGCCATGGGCTGCCTCTGCTGGGCTGTGCTGCTCAAGCTGGGAGACAGAGCTCTGCAGCTGATGGTGCTCCCTGCACGGACCCCCTCCCACACAGGCTCTGCTGTGGCCATGGAGGGTGCTCCGAGGTGCCTGCCTTGTTCCAGGGCTGGCGCATGGGCTGGGGCTGCCCTGGATCCTCCTCTGCAAGTTCCCAGAGGGTCAGACGAGTCACTGCCCAGACTCCTTTCCCTGTACCTGCTGTGTCCCCTGGGGCTGCAGAGCTCTCATGGCTCACAGGAAACATTCAGTCCTTTATCTCTGGGTGAGCCCACCCTGGACAGGCCTGTGCCCAGGGAGCTCCACTCACGGCTGATCCCTGGCACACACTGTCCCTGCAGGTCCCCTGCGTTCTCCTGGCAGCTCCCAAGTCCCTCCAGAAGAACATTCCCCTGCCATCAGGCCTGGCACAAGCTGCAGAGCCCCAGGAAGGTTCATCACAGACCATTCACCATCTGGTGGGCACTGGCCACCACCAAGCAAAACCTGAACCACACCTGAGTCTCTTGAAGGCCACACTGGGACCCTGATCTCATCCCACTGAGCCCTGGGAGAACAAGGAATACAGGCAGCCTCTTTAGAGTCTCTTCCTTGGGCCTGTTCCTGACAGTGACTGTGCAGGGAGAGCAAAGCCTTCCTGCAGTGCCTTCAGGAGATGCCCTTTGCTGATGGAACTGCTGTGGCGGAGCCCAGCTGTGTCCCAGCAGTGCCCATGGCCTGTCCCTGCCTGTGACACGCAGCAGGACTCGCACCACCCGCACAGAGCTGTTGGCCTTACACCATCACAGCAGCTCCAAAGGAGAGAGTGGAAGTAATAAGAGAGGAGCTCTGAAAAGACCAAGCTCTGCTGCTCCCTGGCTGTGCTGCTCTGCTGGGACTCTTCCCTGCCCCACGCCTGCAAAACTGGTCCTGCCCTCCAGCTTCAGGGATGGACTCAACCAAAGGATCTTGAACAAAGACCTTGCTGATGGGTCCTTTCTTTCATGTGAATACACACAGAGCAGACTCCTCATTGACACAGTCCCTGTCAACAGTCCCATTCAGCCTGTAAACAGGGAATAAGATGCATAACAAAATCTTTTGGGTACAACATTAACATAGGAGAAGAAAAAAAGCCCCCAAAGCACCACCACCAAAACAACCTGAGAAGGCAGGCTGGGCCTCTAATGATTACACTTTAGCCTATGGAGCTGAAAACAGGCAGGTTTTTGCTTCTGGAAAGCATCCAGTCATCATTTTCCTCAGGGCATCCTTGAGCTCCTGGTTCCTCAGGCTGTAGATGAGGGACTTCAGGGCTGGAGGCAGCACCGAGTACAGAACTGGCAGTGCCAGGTCCACGGATGGGGAGGACCTGGAGGGGGGCTTCAAGCAGGCAACAAAGCCAGTGCTGAGGAACAGGGAGACCATGGCCAGGTGAGGGAGGCACGTGCAAAAGGTTTTGTGCCATCCCTGCTCAGAGGGGATCCTCAGCACAGCCCTGAAGATCTGCACATAGGAGAAAAGAAGGAACACAAATGAACCAAAAGTTAAACAGATGGAAAACACAACAAGCCCGAGTTCCCTGAGGTGGCAGTGTGAGCAGGAGAGCTTGAGGAACTGTGGGATTTCACCCAAGAACTGGCCCAGGGCACTGCCCTGGCACAGGGGCAGGGAAAATGTATTGGCCGTGTGCAGCAGAGCAGTGAGAAAGGCACTGGCCCAGGCAGCTGCTGCCATGTGAGCACAAGCTCTGCTGCCCAGGAGGGTCCCGTAGTGCAGGGGTTTGCAGAGGGACACGTAGCGGTCGTAGCACTCGACGGCGGCGAGGAGGGAAAACTCCGCTGAAATGAAAAAGAGGAAGAGAGAGAGAAAGAGAAAGAGAGAAAAAGAGAGAAAGAGAGAAAGAGAGAAAGAGAGAAAGAGAGGAAGAGGAAGAGGAAGAGGAAGAGGAAGAGGAAGAGGAAGAGGAAGAGGAAGAGGAAGAGGAAGAGGAAGAGGAAGAGGAAGAGAGAAAGAGAGAAAGAGAGAAAGAGAAAGAGAAAGAGAAAGAGAAGGAGAAAGAGAAAGAGAAGGAGAAAGAGAGAAGGAGAAAGAGAAAGAGAAAGGGGCTGTGCAGCACCTCCTGCGTAGGAGGTGGTTGTGGTGTCCCAAAATGGAATTGTGCATGGCTTTGGGGACAGTGGTGCAGATGGAGCCCAGGTCGGTGAGGGCAAGGGTCAGCAGGAAGAAGAACATGGGGCTGTGCAGGTGCTGGCCGCAGGCTCCGGCGCTGATGATGAGGCCGCTGCCCAGGAGGGCAGCCAGGGAGATGCCCAGGAAGAGACTGAAGTGCAGGAGCTGCAGCTGCCGCGTGTCTGCCAATGGCAGCAGGAGAAAGGGGCTGATGGAGCTGCTGTTGGACATTGGCTGTGTGTGGACATGGGGACCTGTTCATGGAGAAAAGTCAGTGACAGCTTAAGGGAAACGGCTCTCAGCCAAATCAAAGCCATGTCCCACAAATGCTTCTCCTGTCACACACTGACACCTTATGGGGATTCAGAGTGTCGCCACGGAGAACGGCTTTGGCTGGCCTGGGGCCTTGCGAGAGACGAGAGACGGGGCGGGCCGGGGCCGCGTCTGGCAGGAGGCGAGACAAAGAGCAAGAGGCGAGACAAAGAGCAGGATAGTTAACGGGAGATTGGGCGAGGAGATGGTAATCTGTAGCCCTTGGAGATGTAAAACATATAACCTTAGAAGCTGAAGTTTGTAGCTGCTGAACTGTGGGTTTGGAACAGTATATAAAGATGTGACTCGTGCGAGGAAATTTGGCTTTGCATGCGGCCGGCGAAGTCCGTGTTCCATCACCGACAACACCCTTCTGTTTTTCTAGCAGATCTTCCTTCAGCTCCAGCCGCAGCCCTGCTTGGTGCTGGCTGCGTGCGACATGAGTTTCAGGGCAATTGCTCCGGGGGGTTTTATAATTCAGCCTTGCTGTGCAGAAGTGGGAGGGGGACAGCCACCTGTCCTGGTGTTACACTTTGAAACCCCAGCTAACACAAGGGCACTCCCAGGGCCCAAGAACAGGAATGGCAAAAGCTGTTAAAGTGTTCTAGAGGTTTTTACAGCTCCTCTTCATCTCCCCGGCTGACTGGTTTTGGATGTCAGAAACACTCAGCATTGCTGCTGCCCTCGGGGAGAATAGAGCGAGTTCTGTGAGGCAAGGCGGTGAGTGGAGAGTGAGGGGAGGTGCTCTGTCACTCTGTCCTGTTCCAAGATCCTCTGGGCTTTCACCCTTGTCAGACAGAGGATAATCACCCTCCCATATTTCCCTTAGAAACCATCCCAACACTGCTGAGAGCAGATCGATCCACCACAGCCCATCAAATGTCCATCCCCTTCTCGAGGTCTCAGCCCCACATTGGTAGCCAAATACACACATGGCTCATTGCACCAACCCAACAGCACTTTGTCCATCATCAAACTTCTGTGTCTCACTGTGGGGCTTTCAGGTAACACAAAGATGCTACACGACCTGTTTGCGTCCTGGAGGGAAGCTCCGAGCTTAGGGGGAATCCTCAAGAAGAAAGCCAAGTGTCCTAATGATGGCATTGGATGTAGGGAGATGGAGCTCCTTCCCTGGCTGCATTGCCCACAGCCGGGCACTGGGGCCAGCGTCACCCTGAGCCAGCTGAGCCAGCTGTGCCCCCTCCCAGAGCCCCCCAGTGCCAGGCAGATGCTCCCGGCCCTGTGCTCTGCAGAGGGAACTGGGCCCGGGACCGCAGAGCTGCCCCACAGCTCTGCTGCAGCTCTGCCTGCACAGGAGGGGCTTCACGCCTTGGAGCCCCGGCCCTGAGGGCAGAGGCTTGGCTGAGGGAGAGAGGAGGGGAGGGGGCTTGTTCAGAGGGAGGGGCTGCACTCGAGGGCATCCTGTGGAGGTCTCTAAGCTCTCCGTGCCACAACATTTCTGCCTTTTGTTTTCTCTCATTGCCTGATCTTCTCTCTGCTTGCTGAAGATCTTCCTCCTGGAGATGTTTCCCTGTGCCTGATCTCTTCCTGCCAGCACTCACAGACCCCATATCTCTGTGCACTCTCCTTGGCCCTACAGAAACCTGCCTGTTTGCAGGGCACTGGCTGGGGACAGGTTCTGTTTGCAGGTGGGAGAAAGGACAGGTCAGACTAAGCCTGGCGGGTCCAGCAAAGGTGATGCCGGTGCTCTCCATGGGCAGAGGAGTGCCTTGAAAGCACTTTAGGAAACTCCTGCAGAGCACTCAAGTTACACTTCCCATGCCTTAGGGACTCTTAAAAATGAAGAATTCCTTTATCACTTCCCCCCCTCCCATTCCGCAAGAGTAGGAAACGGAAAACACTCTCAGGAAATTTCATCTTTATAGAAAGGCTTGTCTTGGAAATATTACTGGACTGAGCCTAAGCCCTGAGCATGTCCTCATGTTCTACACCAGGGATACTCAGAGAATGTACTTCCTGAATCCACAGTCAGTGGTATGTTCCAGCTTGAGGAGATCATTTCAGGAACTGCAGCTGCTTTGTCCTGCAGCCAGAGGCTTCCTGTGTCAAGGGCTGGGAATGATTCTCCCCCGGTCACTTGTCAGCATCTTCCCAGCCCTAACTGATGGAACCCCTCTGTGCCTCTGTGCCGTGCCCGGGCTGGCTGCAGGCAGTGCCCCAGCCGCCGGAAAGGCAGATCCTGTCCCTCCCTCATTGCTCGGGACTCTTCCCGGGGCACTGGGATGTGGGCATGTGCAATGCCAAGGGCAGGACCATGGGGTGGCCCCTGCCATGCTGCTGAGCAGGAAAAAAGAGGCAATGAGGCCCCAGGGCTGCAAGGGTCACTTGTCTCCCAACTGGCCCCAGGGGCAGGGACAGCAGCCCTGGCCAAAGTGCTGCAGAAGTTGCCTCTGTCAGGGCCTTCCAGCTTCTGCACATCCCTCTGCCCTCTCCGGCCCAGGCTGTCCTACAGTGTCCGTGCCCTGTGTCTCTGTCCCTGCAGGCTGTCCTCATCCCCCCGGCTGCCCCACCTCACCGGCCCCTTCCTTTGCTGATGGCTCTGCGGCCTGCCTGGCTCTGCCTTGGCACGCAAAGCCTTGGGCTGCTCCAGACTCCTTCTGGGGGACACGTGGCACCACAGCACTGCCCTGGGAGAGAAATTCCTTTCTCCTTGTGTCCAGTCTGGACCTCCCCAGCTGCCCTTTGCATTAATTCTTTCTTTTGCCGGCTGTTCTCTACTATGTCAAAAGGATCCACCATCTCTGAAACCACCCTTCAAGCCCTCCCAGGACTCTCCTCCACTGTCCTCAGGCTCCACTCCACTGAGCACAGAGCCCCTTTGTCCCTATGTAGTGATCATGTGCTTGAGGCCACGGGCACCTGGACAAGAAGGTCGGTTCTTTTCTACAGGAAGGAAACCACAGAACCCCAGTGTTTTGAAGGCAGATGAGAGGCAGCCACCAGAGGCCAAGGCAAGCCAGACCTGTCTGTCCTTGCAGCTTCTGTCTGAAAGCAACCCTTGGACATATGGGGAGTTTTGGAGGTGGAGTTCCATTTCAGCTGTGGGTGCCTGGACCGGAATGACAGCTCTTCTCCCCAGGAAGGAAAGGGCAGAGCCCCAGGGTTTCAAAGGCTGATTAGTGGTGGCTCAAGGAGGCCAAGGCCAGCCAGACCTGTTTGTCTTGGCAGCTTTTGTCTTGGAGCGATCCTTGGATAGAGGGAATTTGGGAGGCCAAATCCCAGTTTTGTCCATGGACGTCTGGCCAAGAAGGACAGTTCTTTTCCATTGGCAGAAAAGTGAGGAGCCCCAGTGTTTCAAAGGCAGATGAGAGCTGGCCCTCAGGAATGCAAGGGAAGCTGGACATTCCTGGCAGCTTTTGTCTGGGAGCTATTCCTTGGATAGATGGAATTTCAGAGGTGGATTCCCAGTTTTGGCCATGGATGGCTGGACTTGAAAGATGTTTTTTTCCATGGGAAGAAAAGCACAGCCCCCCCGTGTTTTGAAGGCAGATGAGAGGTGGCCCCTAAGAGGCCAAGGCCAGCCTGAGCTGTCTGTCCTGGCAGGTTTCACATGGGAACAATCCTCGGATAGAATCAAATTTGGAGGTAGAATCCTAATTTCAGCCATGGGTCCCTGGAGGAGAAGGACAGTTCTTTCCCACAGAAAGGAAAGCAAGGAACTCCAGCATTTCAGGGGCAGATGAGAAGCAACCCTCAACATGCCAAGGTCAGCCGGACCAGGCAGGTGGCCCCAGGAGGCCAAGCCAACCAGTCCTGTTCCATGTTCTTTGGATCCTTGGGGCCCTGCAGCATCACAATTTTGTTCCCCTGAGGCCCAGCAATATCACAGTGGTCTCCTTGGCTCTACAGCAGCACAAAGGCCCCTTGCTTCCATGAGGCCTTGCTGTGTCCAAACGGTTTCCTTGCTTCCATGGGGCTGCAAAATACCACTATGGCCCACTGGTTCCATGAGGTCACAGAGTGTCACAGTGGTCTCCATGATTCCATAAGGTCCTGCAGTGTCACAATGGCTCCTTGGTTCTATTGGGCTCCTCAGGATCACAGTGGCCCCTTGGTTCCACAAGGCCTGGCTGTGTCACACTGGCCCTTTGCTTCCATGAGACCTTGCAGTGTCACAATGGTTTCCTTGGTTCTATGAGGCCCTGTGGTGTCACAATGGCCCCTTGATTCCATTGGGCCTCTTACTGTTACGTAGTTCTTAGTTCCGTGGTGCCCTGTAGTGTCACAGTGGTCTCCTTGGCCCCATGGTGCCACGCAGTGTCCCAAGGGCCCCTTGGTTCTATGAGGCCTGGCTGTGTCACAATGGCCCCTGGCTCCCATGAGGCCCTGTGATGTCACAATGGTCTCATTGGTTCCACGAGGCCCTGCAGGTCCACAATGGCCCTTCAGTGTCACAAGGCCTTGAAGTGTCATAATAGTCTCAGCGGGTTCCCCCGCTGCTTCACAATGGCCTCCTTGGTTCCGTGATGCCCCGTAGCGTAACAATGGTATCCTTGCTTCCACACAGTCAGAATGGCCCCGTGGCCTCATGGAGCCCCACAGTGTCACTGCGATCCCCTTGATTCCACGAGGCCCTGCCGTGCTACAATGACCCCTTGGTTATACAAGGCCCTGCGGTGTCACAATGGCCTTTTGGTTCTGAAGTGTGCAAGAGCCTAATCATAGGAGAAAGGCTCCAAAAAATGCTTTGTCATTATCACTGCTCAACACCAGAAAGGCTTCAAAAGTGCTTCGTCATTATGGCTGCTTATCATAATCACTTTTGAACGCCTGGAAACTACGTGCCGTACGGGCCGTGCATAGCCCGCCTTGAGGCCCATGAAAAGGAAGGCAAAACTGGTGCAAAATGTGGAGGCGAAAGCGAAAGGTAGAATCCCTGCCCTTTGCCTTTCCCCACACCACCACCATCGCCAGCCACGAGACACCCTGAGGCCTCCGGGAGCCGACGCCGCCCGCCTGGGGAGAACCCCCCAATCCTTCACCCTGGACTGAAATCCCGAGTGAGCTGTGCAACCCCTACCCCTGCTCCTTCGTCCCAGGCGGACCGAGGTTCAGCTGCAAGCATGGAGCCTGCATCTCGGAGGACGGGCCGCCGCTTTCCAGCCAAACTGCTCCAGAGATGGGAAGAGGCAGATAAGACGCTTCAAACAGCAGAAAAAAAAAAAGGCAAAAACTTCTCCACTTCCCCCACCCTGTCTCAGCAGCAACAAAGGTAGCACAGTGTGGTGGTGACTTATCCTATGCTTTTAGAGTAACCTTGGCTTTTTCTAACTCTTCTCTACTTTTCTCCGTCTTTCGCTTTGCCTCTCTTACCATTAGATAAACAGATACCCATTTTTTTGGCACCAACATTTAATCTCGTTTGGTTTTAATCTCGTCTCTGGGAATATTTTGAACCTTCAAAGTTCTTTCCTTTTTATACTCAGAGATTTTGTTTTCTTTGCCCTTCTGGGTGTAAATCGGATAGTAACAAAGTGTCATAATGGTCTCCACGCTTCCATGAGGCCCCACGATGTCACAATGGACTTTTGGTTCCATGAACTTTCGTTCTGTCAGCAACAGTCTCCTTGGGTCCGCAGTGTCACAATGGACCCTTGGCTCCATGAGGTTCAGTAGCGTAACATGGACGCCTTGATTCCATGAGGTTGTGTAGTGTCACAATGATCTCCTTGCTTCTGCGGCCCTGCTGTGTAACAATGGGCCTGTGGTTCCATGAAGTTCTGTACTGTCAACCATGATCTCCTTGCTTGCACAGTGTCATAACTGACCCTTGGTTCCATGAGGCGCCTGGCCTCCAACAGCCTCTAAGAGACCCTTATGGCCCCTCAAGGCCCCTCACAGCCCCTCATGACCCCTCGGTGCCCCTCACAGCTCCCCAGGGCCCCTCATGGCAGCTCACAGTCCCTCACAGTTCATGGCCCCTCATGACCCTTCACAGCCCCTAACAATCTCTCATGGCCCCTCACAGCACCTCATGGCCCCTCATGGCCCCTCACGGCCCCTCACGACTCCTCATGACCCTTCACAGCCCCTAACAAGCCCTCATGGCGCCTCACAGCCCTTCACAGCCCCTCATGGCCTCTCACAGCCCAAGGCATGGGACTCCTTCCGAAGGAGAAGAGATCGGGCTCTGCTTGTTCTCCTTTTATTTTGGTCACTTCACAGTGATGAGTAAAGGAAAGCTGAAATGGAGCCTTTCCCCAGCATTTCCCTCTGGGATAATTGCGGGGCTGAAGCTCTGTGCTGGCGCTGGCCCATGTGTGAACATCGCTGCAGCCCCCCACAGCCTTTGCTGTCCCCCGTGTCCATTCCCGGTCCCTGAGACCCGCCCAGCTCTGGCAGCAGCAGGAGCCACCGCGCAGTGGGCCCTGTACCGGCACAGCCGGGGCTCCTGGCCAAGAGCAGCAGCAGCGCCAGCCCCTTCCCACCTGCTTGTGCCTCGGCTTCCCAAGAGGTTTTTCCCGGTGAATTTCTGGACTAGAGACACAATCAGCCACAAACAGACCTGATTCCTCAGAGCCCGGCTGTGCTGCCCTGATGCAACCTTCAGAGAAAGAAAGGATCCGGTTCCAGCACTGTTCCCAGCACCGTTTCACTCATCCTCAGGTGACAGCAGGAGGCTTTTCTTGCGTTTGCCTTGGGAATTACAGATCATGGCTGCTCTTCCCCCTCTTCTGGTTGCCACTTGAATTTTATCTGAAAAACTGCAATTGCCTCTTTTGATCGGTGCTAGCCACAGTGCTTTTCTGATGGGGAATTCAGATGCTTTGTTGCAGGCATCCTGATTAGCAGATCTTGAAATGTTCACAGGTCTATAAGCAAAAAGTCGAGGAGAATGAAAGCCATACAGGCCACATTCACAGCGCTCAAACACAGCCCTGTTGCTGGTGCTCTTGAAATAGAATCAGCTGCCAGAGGCCAGCACAGAAATTGCCTCTGGAGTGTGGAATGAAACGAAAAAATCCACCGGGAGAAAGAGGAAGCAGAACTTCTGCACTCGCTTCATTGCTTCTTCCCAGCAGCAGGAGACGTGGATGTCCAGAGGTACGTCCCGCTGCTGCTGACCACAGTGAGAGCACAGCCTGCTGCCCAGTCCCAGCGGGAACCCGAGCCCAGCCCGGGGAGCTCCCGCAGCGTCGGCAGCTCAGCGGACGCGGTGCCAGGGCCGCAGCCCCGGGAACACGCCCGCCCATTGTGGGGCAGCGGCGCAGGCCCAATGTCCTGCGGCCCAAACTTGCTGCTGCTGCTGCTGCTGCTACGCAAGGCCCATCCTTCTCCCCCTGCTCCTCTCCCAGCACGGCGCAAATTGCACCTCGCGGGATGCTTCCCCGGAAGCTGCTCAGGCGCCCCGCTCCTCTTTCCACCTGAGCGTCACTGCGGAGGAATCTTTGGCGCACTTCCGTAAGCCCGGGCCTCTCACTCGTGCTGAATCGGGAATGCAAATGGCCTTGTTAGGAAAGTCAAAAGCCAAGGGAACGGATTAGGAATTATTCAAAAAAACTACCCTTCTTCCAGGCAAGGTACACCAAGTCATTTCCCGCATTTCTCCTTTGCAGATTCTTTCAGTCGCCTGCTCGGCGAGCTCCAGCTTCTTCTGCTGCTTCCTGTGAACCGATTGCACTCTCGATTTGAGCACCGACGCACCAGATGTGCAAGTATCTACGCTGAACTCAGAAACCAACTGCCTCTGTCAGACCATTTTCACAGTCCAGCTCACTTGCAAGATGTCCACTGAGAGCTTGGAAGGATTAGCCCCCAGCTCTCCACTTCTGGCTGCAGGCTCCGGAGATTCTTTCTCTCCATTCAGCCAGCCTAACAATTGCTGCTACCCCCTCCTCCTGTTTCCTTAGCCTACAACAGTAACGACGAAAACCTTACCCACGGCACAACTCGCTAGTCCACCAGGAGGAGAAAGGACAAGTTGTCAAGCTCTCAAAACCTTGGTCCTGCTTTGCTGCAAGAGTCCTGCTGCACGCACAGTGTGGCAAGCCAAGAGAAGCTGCATGTGATGGCACATCTTGTGACAGGAGCTCCAGCTCGGTCTCCAGGAAAGGGTCTTGAAAAGAGCAAACATCACTGTGGACAAGATTCTTGCAAAAGCAAAACAGCTTCCCAGAAGGGACATGCAAACGGAAAGAAACAACCCAAGATGTTCCCGTATACTATTAATTGCTTCCCTTCTATGCTCCCCTTTTCTGTCTTGCACTAGTTCTACCTCACAGTCCTTCCAAACTGATCTTACCTCAAACACCTAGGACTTAGCAAGTTTGAGACACTCTACAATACCAAGAGCTACACACAGCTTGCCTTCTCCCTGTTTGGCTTTGAAAGCAATGCTGGAGACCCCAGAAGCCTGCCAAGGGAAGATTTTAGAGCCCAGTGCCTTGCTCGGCTCTGGCTTCTAGAGACAGGGCATGTGCTCCCATGGGACTGCACCCTCAGCAGTGACAATAGACAGCAGCAGCAACAAAGGTGATTCCCATGACACTGTCGCAGGGCTCAAGACTCCGTGTCTTGGCTTCACATGGCAAAGCTCACTGTCCGTTTGGACAGACTCAGCATCCAAACTAGTCTGCTTTTCTACCTGTGTCAATGAACAGCAGGAGAAGGAAACCAGCCAGCAGTTTCTTTGCAGAGAGGGCCTTTGTTCCAGGCTGAAAGTGCTGGATTGGCAGGGAGGAGGCAAACAGCTGAGAGCTTAGCTGCTCTATTGGACCGGCATCAGAACTCAGCAAAAAGAGTGTTTCCACTCTTTTATTTGAAGCCTCCTATCGGCAGTCTCCGATTTTCACCTGAAACCGGACAAGAAAACAGCAACAGCCCTGCCGACGAGGGCACCGCGCCGGGCACGGCCCCGCCGCTCGCACTGCCCACGCCGAGCGGCCGGGGAGCAGCGCTGCACCGCGCAGGGGCTGCACGTCTCCCTCCTCACGTCCTGCTCTGCCCTCCCACGGGGCTGCCTCTGCCTGGCGCTGGCAGGCTCCTCATTCAGCACTTTGCTCTGCTCCAGGCGAAAAGCGCGGACAGCGCTTTGGTTGCTCGCGAGCAAGAGACCGCGGCGCGGGGCGAGCCAGCAGCAGCAGGGGCAAGTTGCAAGACTGCCGCAAGGAAGAGTTACAATCTGGTGAAGAAGAAGCTAAACAAGACGGTGCGTTTGGCGCGGCTGCGGGAGGAAGAGATGCTCCGGGACTCCGCTTCGGCCCCGGAGCGGCCCGTGCTGGCCCGGGGCGCGCGGGGCTCGGCCGCGGGGCGCGCGGGGCAAAAACGGACACCCGGGCAACAGACACACGGACACGCGGACCAACGCTCCCAGCGCTTCGGCGGCAGCGGCGGCAGCAGCAGCAGCGGCAGCAGCGGCAGCAGCAGAAGAGCAATACAAGAGCAGCGGTTCTCCAGACCCTCTGCGTTCCTTCTCCTGTTCCTCCTCTCCTTCTCCCAGTGTCCCGCATCCCCTGTCCCGCTCTCCCTTCAGTGCTCCACCCCCTCCGCCCCTTCCGCGGCCTCCCTCTCCCCATGCCAGGCCGGGCCATGCGCCCGGCCCGCCCCCGGCCCCGGGCGGGGCTGCGCCCTCCCCGCCCCCGGGCGTCCCGCCGCGGTCTCGCCTCCGCCCGGCTCTTGCCCTACTGGCGGTGGCGCCGCTGGGCGGGCATCAGTGCCTGCCTCTTGGGCAGCACTGTTAGCCTCTGGCTCCGGCTGGCCCGGCCCCGGCCCCGGCCCCGGCCCCGGCCCCGGCCCCTCCCGGGACCCGCCGAGGAGACAGACGGCGCGGCCGCTCCCGCCGCGTCCGCGGCGTCTTCCCCGGTCCGAGCTCTTCCGCTCGGCAGCGCGGCCCCCGCCCCCGAGCCGCCGGTGTCCCCTTCGAAAGAGGCAACATCTGGGGATACCCGGCCCGGGGCGGTTGAGGAGCGCCCGGCGGCCGTTTCTGGCCCCGGGCCGAGCGCTGACAGCCGCGTCTCGCCGGCAGGGAATGCGCTGCAGGGCCTGAGGGAGCGCTACCTGGAGGGTTCGCTGCTGGGGCGCGGCGGCTTCGGCAGCGTCTTCGCGGCCACGCGGCTCTCGGACGGCGCCCCGGTGAGTGGCGGGGCCGGCGGCGGGCGCAGGAGGCGGGGGGCAAAGGAGGGCGCAGGAGAAGGAGGATGGGGCTCGGCAGGGCGGGCGGCGAGCTCAGCCCGCTGCTCCCCTTGGCTTGCAGGTGGCCATCAAATGGGTGCCACGGACCCGCATCCGTCATTGGGGCGAGCTGGTGAGTGAGCGGGGGGGGTAGGGGTGGGGGTGGTGGGCAGCGGGAGAAGGCGGGGCATGACGGGCGGGGATGAGCCGAGGCCCGGGAGGGTGGAAGGCGCCAGGACGCCTCGGGGGAGAGCGGGCGTGGGGGCAGCGGAGGGCGCAGAGCATCCCGGGCTGGGCGAGGGCTTCCCGAGCCCTGGCACGGCATCAGCCCCACTGACGGCATCGTGCTCCTCCCGCAGCCCAACGGCACCAGCGCACCACTCGAGGTCGTGCTGCTGGACAAGGTGTCCACCGGCTTCCCTGGTGTGGTGCAGCTCCTCGAGTGGCTCGAGCTCCCCAGCAACGTGGTGCTGGTGATGGAGCGGCCGGAGCAGTCTCAGGACCTGCTCCATTTCATTCGAGCGCGGGGCTTCCTGTCCGAGGAGGTGGCACGGGAGCTGTTCCGCCAGGTCCTGGAGGCCGTGCGGCACTGCACCAGCTGCGGGGTCCTTCACAGGGACCTGAAACCAGAGAACATCCTGGTTGACCTGGCCACGGGCCAGGCCAAATTGATTGACTTTGGCTGCGGCACCTACCTGCAAGACACAGCCTACACCAGCTTTGCAGGTGAGTCCTCACCAGGGTAGGCTCCCGGTGCCGGCATCTCGCGGCCCAACCTGGCTGTGGCAGCGGGGATTCTCCCTTTTGATGCCAGTCATGGGACCGAGTTTTCAGCCCAGTTGCTTTTGAGTGCGGGTGGCCGGGGGGCCATCTTCCAGCCCTGCTGGCAGCCTTCGCCAGCCACTCTGCCCAGGACTGGCGCTGGGGCTGGGGCAGCCAGTGTGACAAAAACACACCCGTGGGTGGGGGTAGCAGAGGGGGGGGGGCCAGAAGCTGTGCACCCGCCGGTTTGGTGTGCAGGCAAGAACCGGCTTGGACTGCTCAGCTCGCCTTGTTTGCCTTGGCTTCAGAATGTTTTTTTGGGGCAATGCAGGCAGGGAGGGTGAAGGCATGGTTTTCCCACCCCCGGCACTGAGCGGGTTTTCCCTTTGCATGGAATGCTTTAGCCTTGCCAGGGCTTCCGCTGCCCTCTTGTGACACCGGTGGCTTCTTTTACAACCCCCAGTTTGTCCACAAGTCACAGGCGCTGGCGAGAGGGCAGCGGGTCATGCCGTGTGCCGCTGGTGCAGCCCCCGCGTGCCCAGGGATGCTGGGGCGAGGCTCCGGGAGCAGGCAGCATCCCGCTAATGAAGTGCCTCTCTATTCCGTAGGAACACCAGCGTACAGCCCCCCGGAATGGACCCATTTTGGCTGGTACTACGGCGAGGCAGCTACCGTCTGGTCCCTGGGCATCGTGCTGCACCAGATGGTCTGCGGGCGGCACCCGTTCCCGAAGGGCCGGAACATCAGCTGGGGCCAGCTGTCGCTCCCAGAACGGCTCTCTCAAGGTGGATGCTCATCCCTGCGGCACGGGGGGAATAGCAGTACTGGGAGACAGCAGCGGGCTCATGAGCATCCCGCTCTGGCAGCTGCCGAGGAGGTGGCACATGCCTCGCTCTCCTGCTCTCCTCCAAAACAAAGAATGGATGGGAAAGTTCAGGCACAGCTCGGAGCCCCCATGGCATGGCCTGGGCATGGCAATAGTGGGGCAAAGCGGACAGGAGCCTTCTGCAACTGACCGGCGCTTTCTGGTTTCTCCCCACAGACTGCAAGGAACTGATCAGATGGTGTCTGTCCCTGCACTCCTTGGACAGGCCCTCATTAGAAGACCTGTCGTGTGATCCTTGGCTGCAGGATATTCATCATCCATAGAAGAAGGGAGAGAGCCACAGGCACACTTTGATCCAGGGAGCCGGTAAAGTTACAGCTCCACACGTGCCTTGGCCAGAAGAAGCCAAGAAACGCAGGCTTTTTTGCCCTGCCTGTATTGCTGCGCAGGGGTCGTCAGATGGGGACCCGCAGCCCTTGTGCTGGCGCTGAGCTGCTCTTCCCAGCACTGGTGGCCGCCGTGCAAGCTGCTTTTGCTTGTCCTGCTTCACTGACAGCCGGGGCCCTGGGCGGGGCACTGACAGCCTGCTCTCAGCCGCAGGGAAGAAGGAGCCCCTGGAGAAGCTGTACTCCTGCTGCTGCTGGAGACATGGAGGACGACGTCAAGGATGGCAAGCTCTTCCTCGACCTGGCCACCGGCAAGCTGAAGATGATGGGCTTCGATTCTGGCACCTTCTTCAAAGCCAGGCTCCACAGCGAATTTACAGATGAGTCCACAGCCAGGGGGATGCTCCCAGATTTGGGCATTGCACGGCCTGGCCGGGAAGCAAAGGTTCCCCCCTTTGCTGGGGCGGATGCAACTAATTCTTCAGCCGGCTGCCAAGCTGCTTTTCGGCAGGGCGGGCGGGATGGGCTGGGGTGCTTAGGAAATGGGAGTCAGCCCCTGGCCCTGCCAACAGCCCCCACCGCCCACTGTTCCTGGGGCTGGGGCTGGGGCAGCCAGCCCGACACAAACAAGCCCCCATGGCAGGAGCAGAGGTGGCACTCCAGGAGCTGTGCACGGGCTGCTTTGTTTTGCAGGAAAGGAAGGGCTTGGGCTGCTCCACTCGGCTTGTTTGCTTTGGGCTCGCTGTGCCTGTTGGGGGTCAGTGCGGGGGGGAGGGGAGAAAGCGTGGGCTTCCCTCGCCCGAGGGTGGGTTTTTCCCCAGCATGTAGGGAAGGTTGGGCCTTCCTCAGGCCCCCAACAGAGAGAAGACTTTTTACCTTTTTTCTTGTTTCTCCTTTTTGTCTGTAATCCCTTTTCATTAATTTGTTGTTTGTTTCCCTTAAAGGAAGTGTTGTAGGTGGTGTCCAGTCTGGATCGGGAAGTGCTTGGGACCAGCTGCAGCGTGGATGGGACGGGGCCTTGGAGAAGGCCGAGGACATCGCTTGGGAGCAGCTTTTCTTCCGGCGGCGGGTGGCGTGCGGTGGGTCCCCGTCTTCTTGGCACGGCTGGGATAAGGGCTTTTGGGAGATGGCAGCGAGCACAGGAGCATCCCAATGGGCAGCTGCTGAGGAGGTGGATCTGCCATGGCTGGCTGCGGGCGGTGGCACGTGTCCTGCCATCCTGCTCTCCTGCCAAAGGCAGCAGTGACGGGCGGCTTCGGGCACCGCTCTGAGCACAGCCAGCACGGCCTGGGCACCACGGGTGGCTGGGACAAGGGGGACAGCAGCCTTCAAGTGACGGGCGGTTTCTGCTTTCTCTCCTTGCAGCCGGGCTCTGTGGATGCTGAGGCTGCTCTGGGCTCCGCCAGGGCTCTGCTGCGGCTCAGCACCGGGCCGGAAGAAGCCAAAGAAGAACCGGTGTGAGCCGCAGCAGAGACGTGCTCGAGCATTTCGGCAACGCAGCTCAAGCCTGCAGAGTGCACGCCTCCAGGGGAAAACATGACACCCCCCCCGCCCCCAAAATAAACTTGTTCAATAACTTGTGAAATGAAATCAATCTGGGATGACCCCAAATGGCATTTCTCAGCTTGCTCAAGCTTTAGCTCAGCCCTTCTCTGAACAGTTCTCTGCCCCGCCTGCCTTTTACTTCACAAGTGCTCCCTCTTTTCCCCCAGTGAGTTGCCAGCTCAGGGCAGTCTCTGTCGCACTGTAGCCTTCCTTGATGCCTTTGACCACGAGGAGGAGCGAGCCCCAGGTTTAGGGACTCATCCTGTCACTGGCAGAAGAACAGCAATGTCTCAGAGGTCCGGTGAGACCTGAGTGTCATTCAAGAGCTGCCCTCCAGGCCTCAGCTCTCCTCACTGTTAGCTTCCCACTGCCCCTTTTCCTCGTCCTTCCAGCAGGATGAGCTCTGTGAATGCCCTTGACCCTCCCCACTCCTGCCAGCCCAGCCACCCAGCTCAGTTTGGCTTAAGCTGAAGCTTCTTTGTCTCCTCTGGCACGCCAGTGCAGTTCCCTCTGCGGGGAGCAGCAGCCCCAGAGCACAGCAGGCAACAGTGCAGGCCGCACCTGCACCGGCTCCCCTCCACGCGTGGCTGGGCTCTTGGTGGCAACTAAATGCTCCCTGTTTGCAGCTGTCCCTGGAGGATGGCCCCAGGGCAGAGCCCAGCCCGGCTCCCACTGCATCCCCCGGAGCTTGGGGCAGACAGTGGTCCCAGAGCTGAGGTTCATGGTGCGCAGCCGGCGCTGTGGCTCGCAGTCGGTGTTTGCAAGTGTTGCGTTCTCACCTCCTGCAACTTGTGGGGAAAAGGAGCTGTGCGGCCGGGCCAGCACTGCCCCTCTGGGCAGTGACACGGCTGAAGGTCTTTGCTGTTGCAGAGGAGCCGGCATGGAGCCTTAGCAGGGCCTGGCAGGTGTGGAGCCGGATCTCGCCCGCTGTCCGGGGCTCGCTGCCCGCCAACCACCCCCACCCGCCGCGCTCCCTTCTGCAGGGACGGAAGGCTCTGGCTGCACAAGGGTTCCCATAATGTCTTTGTACCCGTGGCTGCGGAACGAACACGGAGAGCGAAAGTGTCAGTCACGTTGCTTGCACATTCCTTCCTTTAGATACAAGGCACAGATCTCTTAAAAGGATAGGCAGGGATAGAGATTTCCCACATAGCCCTTTTTGGCGTAACTCACCTTGTAAGCTGGCGTCAGGGGCATTTTTTTCCCGGCCCTGTGGGAGTAGGTGTCCAAGAGCTGAAGTGAGCAGCATTTAGAAGCAGTTTCAAGATTTCTAGGCAGGAAGTGGAGCTGACAAGCATCTGTGTAACTCACCGTATTCATCGTGGAGACACGAGACCTGGAAAAATCCCAGCTCTCTGTGCATTTGTGCAAAAGGGGGAAGCAGCAGAAAGACTTTGTGTCTGCTTGTCCAAGCTCCAAGGAGCTGGGGTGGCAAAGGGTGGCCTGGGCTGGTGGCAGGTGAAGTCCTGTTTCATGTCATCATAGAGTGGCACAGGACAAAGCTAAAAGCACCCACAGCCACACTGATGAAGTCTTTCTGATGCTGCACATCCTAGAGGAAAAGCTGCTGTCACACAATCCATTGGTATTTATAACTTTTATTTGCAATACTTTAGGTCCAAGTTTCAAACCGCAATATTTTTACACTCAAGACACGGTCATGCACAATCCATATTTCAATTTCCTATTGCTTCAACCACAATTTAAAATAACTTAATATTGACAGCAAAACGCAAAATACTTAAAAAAGGATGCTGAGGTCAGTGAGATGGATCCATGCCATCAGCACATTTGCAAAGTAAATAACTTTGTTCTCTTTTTAAAAAGATCAGTTACCTCTTAATCCAAAGTTACAGAAGATTTTTCACTACACATTTGGTTTTTTCTCTTTCATATTTTTTCTGGTTTTTCTTTTTTCTAATTTTTTTTTTTTAAAGAGATAACACGTCTTAAAAAAGGATTGTACAGCAAAATGAGATACATTTCTGCTCAACAATGAAAATGTAGGCTCCTCCTCTGTTTACTTTTGTCTGGATACCCTGAAGAAAAAATCTAGCAGACACCAGCAGAGGTGTAAAGGGGTTGCTTTGGACTAAAGTGGAGTTTAGCACTGGTGACATCCTGACCCAGTCAAGAGTTGCAGAATTCTTTTGCAGATCTCGAACCATGTGCTTGCGGGCACAGCACCTGCAGTGCTGATGCACCAGGGCACGAGAAGAACTCTGTTATTCCCGCACCGAATTTGGGCTCTGCCCAAGCAGGAGGTGCTGCAGTGCTTTGCTCCTCGTTGCCGTGTGGAGCAGCTCCCTTCCTGCTGGCTGAGCTGCTCAGGCAGAGCCCGGCAGCTCCTGACCCTGAAGGGCTGAGGCCTTTCCCCTGCTGCTGTGCTACAGACGGATTCAGCAGCATTGCTGTACGTGGGGATACACAGCGGGACCAAAAGCAGTTGCCTTTGTAGACCCTAAGCTGAAAGGTGAAAAATCTCAAGAGACGAGGATGGAAGAGACTGGCAGGCTGCCTGTTTGCTGTGCTGCCCCACTTGTGAGCGGCCCAGCTTTGCGTGAGGCAGAGTGAGAACAAGGGGCAGCTCCCTCCCTCCCAGCCCCGCAGCCAAGGGGTCCCTCCAGTCCTGGGGCTTGGGGCACCATCAGAAGCTTCCAAGCAAAGGTTATCTTTGAACTTGCTCATTCATGAAATGCGCACGGTCATGAGCGCTCTGATAGATGTATCCACCCATTAGTGAAACATGGATTGACCTTTCTGTATTTGGAAGCTGGACAGGGCCATGAAATCTGACATCTGGCCTTGTTTGGGGCTGTATGGTCCAAGTCAACTCCCTTGCTTCCTCCTTGAGCCCTGGCCAGGCTTTGGGAGAAACAAACGGGAGAATGAAACCAGATGTTCCCACGCTAGAAGTGCTGTCGGTTTGTTAGTTCAACACTATCAAAGGTGGGCCCTCTCACAGGGAGGTTGGAAGCCTCACCTGTGGGTGGAGGCACCTGCAGGAACTCCCAGTGTCCGGGAATGGCTCTCCAGTCCTTGGCTGTGACAGCTTCCCCCAGCTGATGGGTGGCTCTGGGTGATGGTAAAGTCTGAGGGTAACTGCTGCTGTCTCTTTCTTAATCACTACGGGCAATCTTTGGTAGGGATGATTGGGTGCATTGCTGAGCTTCTCCTTTTGTGATTCTTTGCTGCTTTGAACTACAGTAAATGACGCTGATTCCTTGAGTTGGTGTCTATGTCTTTGGTGCTGACCCTGCCCACTGGTAAAACAAATTTGGTATAGTCTGGCTGGATCACAACAAAATGCTGCTTTTTAAATGTAAGTGTAAGGAATCGGTCCCATCCAAAATTCCCGCATGGGAAGACCTTCCCTAGGGTTTGCTGGCTGTGGCGTGGGCTGAGGTCGGAGCTCCGTGCGAGCAATGAGGACGTCAATTGAAAGAAGCTGAAGCACTGGATGTATTAAAATGCATCCCAAAATTGCATATAGAAAAAGGAAAAGAACTTGTGGGTTTGGGAAGATGAGGGTGAATTTTGTTAACAGCATCTCGGAAACAGCACCAACAGAAGGAACGATTGTTGTTGAAACGCTCCCACATGGAGCAACAGAAGAAGTTTTTAATCTTGAGCTTGGATTTGTTTGAGCAAAGGAAATAATAATAATAACAACGAGAATAATAACAAAAAATAATGATCTACATGTTCATAATAAAATATAATAAAAATCGATGTTTATGTTTTCACATGTATATAATGACATTGTGAAATAATGCTCCAAATACCCATTTGTTAGCTTTGGCTGCTCAGGGATATAAGACTAAATACGCTACAGAAAAGGACTGGCCAGGACCCCAGCATCGCTGGGAAACTGTGGGAGATTGTATACAACAGATGAAGGAGGAAGGGATGAAAGTGGCTGTTTTTATAGGGTTTGCTGACGCTAGGACGTGGAATGCTTTGTCTGTTACTGCGAAAAATAAAGTGAGTAAGACTGCTGGGTTTTTCATATCCCAGACTATCCACAAGCTGCAGAACTGATTGAACAGATGAAGGGGTTGTTAAAAGAGCAGTTGAAAAATATAGGAGATGGGAATGTGTCGCAATGAAAAACCCACCTCCCAGATGTGCTCCATATCCTTAACAATGGGCCCACTGGGGAAATGGAAACCCCCTGGATGCGCATGGCTGCACCCAATTTGCAAATAGAACCACGGACAGTGACACTTTGACTTCCTGGGAAATTGTTCCGGGGGTGATGGTCCCTGACAGGGCCATCGCAGAGGCTGCAGGGCTGGACCTTTACGCATTAGAATTAATTAGGAAAAATCAGAAGCAAATGAGAGTTATCAGTACCGGCAGAGGAATTCAGGTTCCTCCGGGACACTTTGGTTTGATAACTGCCCACTCAAGCTTGGCCTTGACAAGTGTTCATATGGTGGGAGGAGTGGTTGGTGCAGATTATCAAGGAGAAATTAAAGTAGTTCTGTTAAACAATAGTGAACAACACTGGATTATTCAACCCCACGGCAGGGTAGCACAGTTATTGATATTGCCAGTTTTTAAAACAACCGTGAAAAAAGGACATCCACTTCACATCACTACTGTTCATGGAGATAAAGGGTTTGGATCCACCAGTCCTAATCATGGAGCCAGAGTGTGGGTCCAGAGGCCAAATGGCCCGCCCGAGCCAGCTGAAGTAAGAGCTGTAAACAAAGACAACACTGTTTGAATCCTGAAACCTGGGTGAGAAAGATGGGCACATGTCCCTGCAGCCAAGTGTTCTGTGAGAGAACAAAGAGATGTTACAGGATATTGTTTTGCAGAGCCTGCCAGACCAAATCTCCCTGTTTGCCCCAATGGTCCCTTTGGAAAGTGCTCTGATCCACGGCGCTCGATGTGAAGACTGATGTGCCACTGAGTGAGTGACTTCTGCAGACAGAAAGGGACCACTTAACAGTGAAACTATTGTTGATCTTGTTGATTTAATGTTGTCCTTGTAATCGGAGCACTGGTTGGGAAAATAGATTTCTAACAGCAGGAGCAGAGATAGGGAACTCATTTAACCTCAGTAATTGCTGGGTGCGTGCAAGTCCAGAAGGATTCGATGACTGGCCTTGGCTGGCCCATCTGGCCCAACCCAAATGGTGGGTTAGAAACTTGAGCACAGTTCACGATAAAAACAGAGCTCTAGACCGAGGGTGGCGATCCCCGACCGCTGCCTTTTCATAGAAAAGGCATTTCTTGCCTAAATCGGATAAAGAGGAATATGTGTAGGGAAAAGTGTCTGTGGATGGATGTTGTCTCCTGGAATAGGTTGTATGCACCCACACTGTAAACTGTTCAATTGCAGCCAGTATAAAGGGAAATGGAATCAAACTCACGGACAGCTCTTTAATCATGGCTGGGTTAAGCGTTCCGATGAAGATTGTGAAAAGATACCCTTAAAGCACTTCCCGTATGATATTTTGGCTTGTCAACAAAGAATTTCTAATACTTAAATCTAAGATTGTAGGATGAAAAGAATTGTTATGAAGGTTGCAGTTCGTCTCTAGGTCAAAGGACTGATTGAAGGAGTGAGGCCTGAACAACAGGCCCTGACTGAGGCCTGAACAACAGGCTCTGAGCCAAAGTTGACATCTAGATGAACCTTCCAACCAAATGTTCTATTTGTATCTGCTCATTAACAAAGCATTAGTAGCAATATGCTCTATGTTCATTGGTGAAACACGGATTGACCTTTCTGTATTTAGAAACTGGACGAGGCCCCATCTGGCCTTGTTTGGGGCTTTAGGATCAAACTCCCTCGGTTCCTCCTTGAGCCCTGGCCAGGCTTTGGGAGAAATCAAACAGGAGAATGAGACCAGATGTTCCCACACTAGCAGTGATGTCGGCTTGTTTGTTCAACGCTGTCAAAGCTGGGCCCTCTCACAGCGAGGTTGAAGCCTCGTTGCCCGCAAAGGTGGATGCACCTGCAGGAACTCCCAGGGTGCGGGAATGGCTCTCCAGTCCTTGGCTGTGACAGCTTCCCCCAGCTGATGTGAGGATGTGGATGATGGCAAGGCCTGAGGGTAACTGGTGCTGTCTCTTTCTTGATTACTGTACGCAATCTTTGGTAGTGATGATTGGGTGCTTTGCTGGGCTTCTCCTTTTGTGATTCTTTGCAGTTTTGCATTCTAATAACTTACACTATTCCTGAACTTGGTGTCTGTGTCTTTGGGGCTGACCCTGCCCACTGGCAAAACAGACGCTGAGGGCCCTCGGAGAACCAAAGGTGCCTTGTGACACCGTGGGGCCTCGTGTAACCAAGGGCACCACAGTGACAGCGTGGGGCCCAAAGGAACCAAGGGGCCAGCGTGGCACTGCAAGGCCTCGTGGAACCATGGAGAGCATTGTGACACGGAGGGGAGTCTTATAATCAAGGGTCCATTGTTTTCCTCTCCCTGCCCCGGCCCCAGCCCTGCAAAGAAGCCCAGTCCTGTCTGGCCCTGCAGCAGGAACTGGAGGCACTGGAGGTGCGGGACAGTGACTCTGTGTCTGGAATGCTCAGGAGATCCTCAGCTCGGGCAGGTCCTGCAGCCCCAGGGCCCCGCTGCCCAGCACAGCAGCAGAGAGTTGGCTCTGGGGCTCCTCAGGCTGCTCCTGCTGCTATCCCAGGGACAGGGCAGCCTCTTGCCAGGGCTCCTCTGCACACACACGAGCTGCTGCTCTTCTCCTGGCCCATCCCAGCTCCCCACAGAGCCTTTCCCAGGGGAACACGTCTGTGCTGGCCTGAGCAGCCCTTGCTGTAGCCTCTGCCCTGCTGCCCACAGCCCCCGAGCTGGGGGTGCTGCTCTGCAGAGCATGGGGGCTGTGCTGCCCGGGGCCATGGGCTGCCTCTGCTGGGCTGTGCTGCTCAAGCTGGGAGACAGAGCTCTGCAGCTGATGGTGCTCCCTGCACGGACCCCCTCCCACACAGGCTCTGCTGTGGCCATGGAGGGTGCTCCGAGGTGCCTGCCTTGTTCCAGGGCTGGCGCATGGGCTGGGGCTGCCCTGGATCCTCCTCTGCAAGTTCCCAGAGGGTCAGACGAGTCACTGCCCAGACTCCTTTCCCTGTACCTGCTGTGTCCCCTGGGGCTGCAGAGCTCTCATGGCTCACAGGAAACATTCAGTCCTTTATCTCTGGGTGAGCCCACCCTGGACAGGCCTGTGCCCAGGGAGCTCCACTCACGGCTGATCCCTGGCACACACTGTCCCTGCAGGTCCCCTGCGTTCTCCTGGCAGCTCCCAAGTCCCTCCAGAAGAACATTCCCCTGCCATCAGGCCTGGCACAAGCTGCAGAGCCCCAGGAAGGTTCATCACAGACCATTCACCATCTGGTGGGCACTGGCCACCACCAAGCAAAACCTGAACCACACCTGAGTCTCTTGAAGGCCACACTGGGACCCTGATCTCATCCCACTGAGCCCTGGGAGAACAAGGAATACAGGCAGCCTCTTTAGAGTCTCTTCCTTGGGCCTGTTCCTGACAGTGACTGTGCAGGGAGAGCAAAGCCTTCCTGCAGTGCCTTCAGGAGATGCCCTTTGCTGATGGAACTGCTGTGGCGGAGCCCAGCTGTGTCCCAGCAGTGCCCATGGCCTGTCCCTGCCTGTGACACGCAGCAGGACTCGCACCACCCGCACAGAGCTGTTGGCCTTACACCATCACAGCAGCTCCAAAGGAGAGAGTGGAAGTAATAAGAGAGGAGCTCTGAAAAGACCAAGCTCTGCTGCTCCCTGGCTGTGCTGCTCTGCTGGGACTCTTCCCTGCCCCACGCCTGCAAAACTGGTCCTGCCCTCCAGCTTCAGGGATGGACTCAACCAAAGGATCTTGAACAAAGACCTTGCTGATGGGTCCTTTCTTTCATGTGAATACACACAGAGCAGACTCCTCATTGACACAGTCCCTGTCAACAGTCCCATTCAGCCTGTAAACAGGGAATAAGATGCATAACAAAATCTTTTGGGTACAACATTAACATAGGAGAAGAAAAAAAGCCCCCAAAGCACCACCACCAAAACAACCTGAGAAGGCAGGCTGGGCCTCTAATGATTACACTTTAGCCTATGGAGCTGAAAACAGGCAGGTTTTTGCTTCTGGAAAGCATCCAGTCATCATTTTCCTCAGGGCATCCTTGAGCTCCTGGTTCCTCAGGCTGTAGATGAGGGACTTCAGGGCTGGAGGCAGCACCGAGTACAGAACTGGCAGTGCCAGGTCCACGGATGGGGAGGACCTGGAGGGGGGCTTCAAGCAGGCAACAAAGCCAGTGCTGAGGAACAGGGAGACCATGGCCAGGTGAGGGAGGCACGTGCAAAAGGTTTTGTGCCATCCCTGCTCAGAGGGGATCCTCAGCACAGCCCTGAAGATCTGCACATAGGAGAAAAGAAGGAACACAAATGAACCAAAAGTTAAACAGATGGAAAACACAACAAGCCCGAGTTCCCTGAGGTGGCAGTGTGAGCAGGAGAGCTTGAGGAACTGTGGGATTTCACCCAAGAACTGGCCCAGGGCACTGCCCTGGCACAGGGGCAGGGAAAATGTATTGGCCGTGTGCAGCAGAGCAGTGAGAAAGGCACTGGCCCAGGCAGCTGCTGCCATGTGAGCACAAGCTCTGCTGCCCAGGAGGGTCCCGTAGTGCAGGGGTTTGCAGAGGGACACGTAGCGGTCGTAGCACTCGACGGCGGCGAGGAGGGAAAACTCCGCTGAAATGAAAAAGAGGAAGAGAGAGAGAAAGAGAAAGAGAGAAAAAGAGAGAAAGAGAGAAAGAGAGAAAGAGAGAAAGAGAGGAAGAGGAAGAGGAAGAGGAAGAGGAAGAGGAAGAGGAAGAGGAAGAGGAAGAGGAAGAGGAAGAGGAAGAGGAAGAGGAAGAGGAAGAGAGAAAGAGAGAAAGAGAGAAAGAGAAAGAGAAAGAGAAAGAGAAGGAGAAAGAGAAAGAGAAGGAGAAAGAGAGAAGGAGAAAGAGAAAGAGAAAGGGGCTGTGCAGCACCTCCTGCGTAGGAGGTGGTTGTGGTGTCCCAAAATGGAATTGTGCATGGCTTTGGGGACAGTGGTGCAGATGGAGCCCAGGTCGGTGAGGGCAAGGGTCAGCAGGAAGAAGAACATGGGGCTGTGCAGGTGCTGGCCGCAGGCTCCGGCGCTGATGATGAGGCCGCTGCCCAGGAGGGCAGCCAGGGAGATGCCCAGGAAGAGGCAGAAGTGCAGGAGCTGCAGCTGCCGCGTGTCTGCCAATGGCAGCAGGAGAAAGGGGCTGATGGAGCTGCTGTTGGACATTGGCTGTGTGTGGACATGGGGACCTGTTCATGGAGAAAAGTCAGTGACAGCTTAAGGGAAACGGCTCTCAGCCAAATCAAAGCCATGTCCCACAAATGCTTCTCCTGTCACACACTGACACCTTATGGGGATTCAGAGTGTCGCCACGGAGAACGGCTTTGGCTGGCCTGGGGCCTTGCGAGAGACGAGAGACGGGGCGGGCCGGGGCCGCGTCTGGCAGGAGGCGAGACAGAGCAAGAGGCGAGACAAAGAGTAGGATAGTTAACGGGAGATTGGGCGAGGAGATGGTAATCTGTAGCCCTTGGAGATGTAAAACATATAACCTTAGAAGCTGAAGTTTGTAGCTGCTGAACTGTGGGTTTGGAACAGTATATAAAGATGTGACTCGTGCGAGGAAATTTGGCTTTGCATGCGGCCGGCGAAGTCCGTGTTCCATCACCGACAACACCCTTCTGTTTTTCTAGCAGATCTTCCTTCAGCTCCAGCCGCAGCCCTGCTTGGTGCTGGCTGCGTGCGACATGAGTTTCAGGGCAATTGCTCCGGGGGGTTTTATAATTCAGCCTTGCTGTGCAGAAGTGGGAGGGGGACAGCCACCTGTCCTGGTGTTACACTTTGAAACCCCAGCTAACACAAGGGCACTCCCAGGGCCCAAGAACAGGAATGGCAAAAGCTGTTAAAGTGTTCTAGAGGTTTTTACAGCTCCTCTTCATCTCCCCGGCTGACTGGTTTTGGATGTCAGAAACACTCAGCATTGCTGCTGCCCTCGGGGAGAATAGAGCGAGTTCTGTGAGGCAAGGCGGTGAGTGGAGAGTGAGGGGAGGTGCTCTGTCACTCTGTCCTGTTCCAAGATCCTCTGGGCTTTCACCCTTGTCAGACAGAGGATAATCACCCTCCCATATTTCCCTTAGAAACCATCCCAACACTGCTGAGAGCAGATCGATCCACCACAGCCCATCAAATGTCCATCCCCTTCTCGAGGTCTCAGCCCCACATTGGTAGCCAAATACACACATGGCTCATTGCACCAACCCAACAGCACTTTGTCCATCATCAAACTTCTGTGTCTCACTGTGGGGCTTTCAGGTAACACAAAGATGCTACACGACCTGTTTGCGTCCTGGAGGGAAGCTCCGAGCTTAGGGGGAATCCTCAAGAAGAAAGCCAAGTGTCCTAATGATGGCATTGGATGTAGGGAGATGGAGCTCCTTCCCTGGCTGCATTGCCCACAGCCGGGCACTGGGGCCAGCGTCACCCTGAGCCAGCTGAGCCAGCTGTGCCCCCTCCCAGAGCCCCCCAGTGCCAGGCAGATGCTCCCGGCCCTGTGCTCTGCAGAGGGAACTGGGCCCGGGACCGCAGAGCTGCCCCACAGCTCTGCTGCAGCTCTGCCTGCACAGGAGGGGCTTCACGCCTTGGAGCCCCGGCCCTGAGGGCAGAGGCTTGGCTGAGGGAGAGAGGAGGGGAGGGGGCTTGTTCAGAGGGAGGGGCTGCACTCGAGGGCATCCTGTGGAGGTCTCTAAGCTCTCCGTGCCACAACATTTCTGCCTTTTGTTTTCTCTCATTGCCTGATCTTCTCTCTGCTTGCTGAAGATCTTCCTCCTGGAGATGTTTCCCTGTGCCTGATCTCTTCCTGCCAGCACTCACAGACCCCATATCTCTGTGCACTCTCCTTGGCCCTACAGAAACCTGCCTGTTTGCAGGGCACTGGCTGGGGACAGGTTCTGTTTGCAGGTGGGAGAAAGGACAGGTCAGACTAAGCCTGGCGGGTCCAGCAAAGGTGATGCCGGTGCTCTCCATGGGCAGAGGAGTGCCTTGAAAGCACTTTAGGAAACTCCTGCAGAGCACTCAAGTTACACTTCCCATGCCTTAGGGACTCTTAAAAATGAAGAATTCCTTTATCACTTCCCCCCCTCCCATTCCGCAAGAGTAGGAAACGGAAAACACTCTCAGGAAATTTCATCTTTATAGAAAGGCTTGTCTTGGAAATATTACTGGACTGAGCCTAAGCCCTGAGCATGTCCTCATGTTCTACACCAGGGATACTCAGAGAATGTACTTCCTGAATCCACAGTCAGTGGTATGTTCCAGCTTGAGGAGATCATTTCAGGAACTGCAGCTGCTTTGTCCTGCAGCCAGAGGCTTCCTGTGTCAAGGGCTGGGAATGATTCTCCCCCGGTCACTTGTCAGCATCTTCCCAGCCCTAACTGATGGAACCCCTCTGTGCCTCTGTGCCGTGCCCGGGCTGGCTGCAGGCAGTGCCCCAGCCGCCGGAAAGGCAGATCCTGTCCCTCCCTCATTGCTCGGGACTCTTCCCGGGGCACTGGGATGTGGGCATGTGCAATGCCAAGGGCAGGACCATGGGGTGGCCCCTGCCATGCTGCTGAGCAGGAAAAAAGAGGCAATGAGGCCCCAGGGCTGCAAGGGTCACTTGTCTCCCAACTGGCCCCAGGGGCAGGGACAGCAGCCCTGGCCAAAGTGCTGCAGAAGTTGCCTCTGTCAGGGCCTTGCAGCTTCTGCACATCCCTCTGCCCTCTCCGGCCCAGGCTGTCCTACAGTGTCCGTGCCCTGTGTCTCTGTCCCTGCAGGCTGTCCTCATCCCCCCGGCTGCCCCACCTCCCCGGCCCCTTCCTTTGCTGATGGCTCTGCGGCCTGCCTGGCTCTGCCTTGGCACGCAAAGCCTTGGGCTGCTCCAGACTCCTTCTGGGGGACACGTGGCACCACAGCACTGCCCTGGGAGAGAAATTCCTTTCTCCTTGTGTCCAGTCTGGACCTCCCCAGCTGCCCTTTGCATTAATTCTTTCTTTTGCCGGCTGTTCTCTACTATGTCAAAAGGATCCACCATCTCTGAAACCACCCTTCAAGCCCTCCCAGGACTCTCCTCCACTGTCCTCAGGCTCCACTCCACTGAGCACAGAGCCCCTTTGTCCCTATGTAGTGATCATGTGCTTGAGGCCACGGGCACCTGGACAAGAAGGTCGGTTCTTTTCTACAGGAAGGAAACCACAGAACCCCAGTGTTTTGAAGGCAGATGAGAGGCAGCCACCAGAGGCCAAGGCAAGCCAGACCTGTCTGTCCTTGCAGCTTCTGTCTGAAAGCAACCCTTGGACATATGGGGAGTTTTGGAGGTGGAGTTCCATTTCAGCTGTGGGTGCCTGGACCGGAATGACAGCTCTTCTCCCCAGGAAGGAAAGGGCAGAGCCCCAGGGTTTCAAAGGCTGATTAGTGGTGGCTCAAGGAGGCCAAGGCCAGCCAGACCTGTTTGTCTTGGCAGCTTTTGTCTTGGAGCGATCCTTGGATAGAGGGAATTTGGGAGGCCAAATCCCAGTTTTGTCCATGGACGTCTGGCCAAGAAGGACAGTTCTTTTCCATTGGCAGAAAAGTGAGGAGCCCCAGTGTTTCAAAGGCAGATGAGAGCTGGCCCTCAGGAATGCAAGGGAAGCTGGACATTCCTGGCAGCTTTTGTCTGGGAGCTATTCCTTGGATAGATGGAATTTCAGAGGTGGATTCCCAGTTTTGGCCATGGATGGCTGGACTTGAAAGATGTTTTTTTCCATGGGAAGAAAAGCACAGCCCCCCCGTGTTTTGAAGGCAGATGAGAGGTGGCCCCTAAGAGGCCAAGGCCAGCCTGAGCTGTCTGTCCTGGCAGGTTTCACATGGGAACAATCCTCGGATAGAATCAAATTTGGAGGTAGAATCCTAATTTCAGCCATGGGTCCCTGGAGGAGAAGGACAGTTCTTTCCCACAGAAAGGAAAGCAAGGAACTCCAGCATTTCAGGGGCAGATGAGAAGCAACCCTCAACATGCCAAGGTCAGCCGGACCAGGCAGGTGGCCCCAGGAGGCCAAGCCAACCAGTCCTGTTCCATGTTCTTTGGATCCTTGGGGCCCTGCAGCATCACAATTTTGTTCCCCTGAGGCCCAGCAATATCACAGTGGTCTCCTTGGCTCTACAGCAGCACAAAGGCCCCTTGCTTCCATGAGGCCTTGCTGTGTCCAAACGGTTTCCTTGCTTCCATGGGGCTGCAAAATACCACTATGGCCCACTGGTTCCATGAGGTCACAGAGTGTCACAGTGGTCTCCATGATTCCATAAGGTCCTGCAGTGTCACAATGGCTCCTTGGTTCTATTGGGCTCCTCAGGATCACAGTGGCCCCTTGGTTCCACAAGGCCTGGCTGTGTCACACTGGCCCTTTGCTTCCATGAGACCTTGCAGTGTCACAATGGTTTCCTTGGTTCTATGAGGCCCTGTGGTGTCACAATGGCCCCTTGATTCCATTGGGCCTCTTACTGTTACGTAGTTCTTAGTTCCGTGGTGCCCTGTAGTGTCACAGTGGTCTCCTTGGCCCCATGGTGCCACGCAGTGTCCCAAGGGCCCCTTGGTTCTATGAGGCCTGGCTGTGTCACAATGGCCCCTGGCTCCCATGAGGCCCTGTGATGTCACAATGGTCTCATTGGTTCCACGAGGCCCTGCAGGTCCACAATGGCCCTTCAGTGTCACAAGGCCTTGAAGTGTCATAATAGTCTCAGCGGGTTCCCCCGCTGCTTCACAATGGCCTCCTTGGTTCCGTGATGCCCCGTAGCGTAACAATGGTATCCTTGCTTCCACACAGTCAGAATGGCCCCGTGGCCTCATGGAGCCCCACAGTGTCACTGCGATCCCCTTGATTCCACGAGGCCCTGCCGTGCTACAATGACCCCTTGGTTATACAAGGCCCTGCGGTGTCACAATGGCCTTTTGGTTCTGAAGTGTGCAAGAGCCTAATCATAGGAGAAAGGCTCCAAAAAATGCTTTGTCATTATCACTGCTCAGCACCAGAAAGGCTTCAAAAGTGCTTCGTCATTATGGCTGCTTATCATAATCACTTTTGAACGCCTGGAAACTACGTGCCGTACGGGCCGTGCATAGCCCGCCTTGAGGCCCATGAAAAGGAAGGCAAAACTGGTGCAAAATGTGGAGGCGAAAGCGAAAGGTAGAATCCCTGCCCTTTGCCTTTCCCCACACCACCACCATCGCCAGCCACGAGACACCCTGAGGCCTCCGGGAGCCGACGCCGCCCGCCTGGGGAGAACCCCCCAATCCTTCACCCTGGACTGAAATCCCGAGTGAGCTGTGCAACCCCTACCCCTGCTCCTTCGTCCCAGGCGGACCGAGGTTCAGCTGCAAGCATGGAGCCTGCATCTCGGAGGACGGGCCGCCGCTTTCCAGCCAAACTGCTCCAGAGATGGGAAGAGGCAGATAAGACGCTTCAAACAGCAGAAAAAAAAAAAGGCAAAAACTTCTCCACTTCCCCCACCCTGTCTCAGCAGCAACAAAGGTAGCACAGTGTGGTGGTGACTTATCCTATGCTTTTAGAGTAACCTTGGCTTTTTCTAACTCTTCTCTACTTTTCTCCGTCTTTCGCTTTGCCTCTCTTACCATTAGATAAACAGATACCCATTTTTTTGGCACCAACATTTAATCTCGTTTGGTTTTAATCTCGTCTCTGGGAATATTTTGAACCTTCAAAGTTCTTTCCTTTTTATACTCAGAGATTTTGTTTTCTTTGCCCTTCTGGGTGTAAATCGGATAGTAACAAAGTGTCATAATGGTCTCCACGCTTCCATGAGGCCCCACGATGTCACAATGGACTTTTGGTTCCATGAACTTTCGTTCTGTCAGCAACAGTCTCCTTGGGTCCGCAGTGTCACAATGGACCCTTGGCTCCATGAGGTTCAGTAGCGTAACATGGACGCCTTGATTCCATGAGGTTGTGTAGTGTCACAATGATCTCCTTGCTTCTGCGGCCCTGCTGTGTAACAATGGGCCTGTGGTTCCATGAAGTTCTGTACTGTCAACCATGATCTCCTTGCTTGCACAGTGTCATAACTGACCCTTGGTTCCATGAGGCGCCTGGCCTCCAACAGCCTCTAAGAGACCCTTATGGCCCCTCAAGGCCCCTCACAGCCCCTCATGACCCCTCGGTGCCCCTCACAGCTCCCCAGGGCCCCTCATGGCAGCTCACAGTCCCTCACAGTTCATGGCCCCTCATGACCCTTCACAGCCCCTAACAATCTCTCATGGCCCCTCACAGCACCTCATGGCCCCTCATGGCCCCTCACGGCCCCTCACGACTCCTCATGACCCTTCACAGCCCCTAACAAGCCCTCATGGCGCCTCACAGCCCTTCACAGCCCCTCATGGCCTCTCACAGCCCAAGGCATGGGACTCCTTCCGAAGGAGAAGAGATCGGGCTCTGCTTGTTCTCCTTTTATTTTGGTCACTTCACAGTGATGAGTAAAGGAAAGCTGAAATGGAGCCTTTCCCCAGCATTTCCCTCTGGGATAATTGCGGGGCTGAAGCTCTGTGCTGGCGCTGGCCCATGTGTGAACATCGCTGCAGCCCCCCACAGCCTTTGCTGTCCCCCGTGTCCATTCCCGGTCCCTGAGACCCGCCCAGCTCTGGCAGCAGCAGGAGCCACCGCGCAGTGGGCCCTGTACCGGCACAGCCGGGGCTCCTGGCCAAGAGCAGCAGCAGCGCCAGCCCCTTCCCACCTGCTTGTGCCTCGGCTTCCCAAGAGGTTTTTCCCGGTGAATTTCTGGACTAGAGACACAATCAGCCACAAACAGACCTGATTCCTCAGAGCCCGGCTGTGCTGCCCTGATGCAACCTTCAGAGAAAGAAAGGATCCGGTTCCAGCACTGTTCCCAGCACCGTTTCACTCATCCTCAGGTGACAGCAGGAGGCTTTTCTTGCGTTTGCCTTGGGAATTACAGATCATGGCTGCTCTTCCCCCTCTTCTGGTTGCCACTTGAATTTTATCTGAAAAACTGCAATTGCCTCTTTTGATCGGTGCTAGCCACAGTGCTTTTCTGATGGGGAATTCAGATGCTTTGTTGCAGGCATCCTGATTAGCAGATCTTGAAATGTTCACAGGTCTATAAGCAAAAAGTCGAGGAGAATGAAAGCCATACAGGCCACATTCACAGCGCTCAAACACAGCCCTGTTGCTGGTGCTCTTGAAATAGAATCAGCTGCCAGAGGCCAGCACAGAAATTGCCTCTGGAGTGTGGAATGAAACGAAAAAATCCACCGGGAGAAAGAGGAAGCAGAACTTCTGCACTCGCTTCATTGCTTCTTCCCAGCAGCAGGAGACGTGGATGTCCAGAGGTACGTCCCGCTGCTGCTGACCACAGTGAGAGCACAGCCTGCTGCCCAGTCCCAGCGGGAACCCGAGCCCAGCCCGGGGAGCTCCCGCAGCGTCGGCAGCTCAGCGGACGCGGTGCCAGGGCCGCAGCCCCGGGAACACGCCCGCCCATTGTGGGGCAGCGGCGCAGGCCCAATGTCCTGCGGCCCAAACTTGCTGCTGCTGCTGCTGCTGCTACGCAAGGCCCATCCTTCTCCCCCTGCTCCTCTCCCAGCACGGCGCAAATTGCACCTCGCGGGATGCTTCCCCGGAAGCTGCTCAGGCGCCCCGCTCCTCTTTCCACCTGAGCGTCACTGCGGAGGAATCTTTGGCGCACTTCCGTAAGCCCGGGCCTCTCACTCGTGCTGAATCGGGAATGCAAATGGCCTTGTTAGGAAAGTCAAAAGCCAAGGGAACGGATTAGGAATTATTCAAAAAAACTACCCTTCTTCCAGGCAAGGTACACCAAGTCATTTCCCGCATTTCTCCTTTGCAGATTCTTTCAGTCGCCTGCTCGGCGAGCTCCAGCTTCTTCTGCTGCTTCCTGTGAACCGATTGCACTCTCGATTTGAGCACCGACGCACCAGATGTGCAAGTATCTACGCTGAACTCAGAAACCAACTGCCTCTGTCAGACCATTTTCACAGTCCAGCTCACTTGCAAGATGTCCACTGAGAGCTTGGAAGGATTAGCCCCCAGCTCTCCACTTCTGGCTGCAGGCTCCGGAGATTCTTTCTCTCCATTCAGCCAGCCTAACAATTGCTGCTACCCCCTCCTCCTGTTTCCTTAGCCTACAACAGTAACGACGAAAACCTTACCCACGGCACAACTCGCTAGTCCACCAGGAGGAGAAAGGACAAGTTGTCAAGCTCTCAAAACCTTGGTCCTGCTTTGCTGCAAGAGTCCTGCTGCACGCACAGTGTGGCAAGCCAAGAGAAGCTGCATGTGATGGCACATCTTGTGACAGGAGCTCCAGCTCGGTCTCCAGGAAAGGGTCTTGAAAAGAGCAAACATCACTGTGGACAAGATTCTTGCAAAAGCAAAACAGCTTCCCAGAAGGGACATGCAAACGGAAAGAAACAACCCAAGATGTTCCCGTATACTATTAATTGCTTCCCTTCTATGCTCCCCTTTTCTGTCTTGCACTAGTTCTACCTCACAGTCCTTCCAAACTGATCTTACCTCAAACACCTAGGACTTAGCAAGTTTGAGACACTCTACAATACCAAGAGCTACACACAGCTTGCCTTCTCCCTGTTTGGCTTTGAAAGCAATGCTGGAGACCCCAGAAGCCTGCCAAGGGAAGATTTTAGAGCCCAGTGCCTTGCTCGGCTCTGGCTTCTAGAGACAGGGCATGTGCTCCCATGGGACTGCACCCTCAGCAGTGACAATAGACAGCAGCAGCAACAAAGGTGATTCCCATGACACTGTCGCAGGGCTCAAGACTCCGTGTCTTGGCTTCACATGGCAAAGCTCACTGTCCGTTTGGACAGACTCAGCATCCAAACTAGTCTGCTTTTCTACCTGTGTCAATGAACAGCAGGAGAAGGAAACCAGCCAGCAGTTTCTTTGCAGAGAGGGCCTTTGTTCCAGGCTGAAAGTGCTGGATTGGCAGGGAGGAGGCAAACAGCTGAGAGCTTAGCTGCTCTATTGGACCGGCATCAGAACTCAGCAAAAAGAGTGTTTCCACTCTTTTATTTGAAGCCTCCTATCGGCAGTCTCCGATTTTCACCTGAAACCGGACAAGAAAACAGCAACAGCCCTGCCGACGAGGGCACCGCGCCGGGCACGGCCCCGCCGCTCGCACTGCCCACGCCGAGCGGCCGGGGAGCAGCGCTGCACCGCGCAGGGGCTGCACGTCTCCCTCCTCACGTCCTGCTCTGCCCTCCCACGGGGCTGCCTCTGCCTGGCGCTGGCAGGCTCCTCATTCAGCACTTTGCTCTGCTCCAGGCGAAAAGCGCGGACAGCGCTTTGGTTGCTCGCGAGCAAGAGACCGCGGCGCGGGGCGAGCCAGCAGCAGCAGGGGCAAGTTGCAAGACTGCCGCAAGGAAGAGTTACAATCTGGTGAAGAAGAAGCTAAACAAGACGGTGCGTTTGGCGCGGCTGCGGGAGGAAGAGATGCTCCGGGACTCCGCTTCGGCCCCGGAGCGGCCCGTGCTGGCCCGGGGCGCGCGGGGCTCGGCCGCGGGGCGCGCGGGGGAAAAACGGACACCCGGGCAACAGACACACGGACACGCGGACCAACGCTCCCAGCGCTTCGGCGGCAGCGGCGGCAGCAGCAGCAGCGGCAGCAGCGGCAGCAGCAGAAGAGCAATACAAGAGCAGCGGTTCTCCAGACCCTCTGCGTTCCTTCTCCTGTTCCTCCTCTCCTTCTCCCAGTGTCCCGCATCCCCTGTCCCGCTCTCCCTTCAGTGCTCCACCCCCTCCGCCCCTTCCGCGGCCTCCCTCTCCCCATGCCAGGCCGGGCCATGCGCCCGGCCCGCCCCCGGCCCCGGGCGGGGCTGCGCCCTCCCCGCCCCCGGGCGTCCCGCCGCGGTCTCGCCTCCGCCCGGCTCTTGCCCTACTGGCGGTGGCGCCGCTGGGCGGGCATCAGTGCCTGCCTCTTGGGCAGCACTGTTAGCCTCTGGCTCCGGCTGGCCCGGCCCCGGCCCCGGCCCCGGCCCCGGCCCCGGCCCCTCCCGGGACCCGCCGAGGAGACAGACGGCGCGGCCGCTCCCGCCGCGTCCGCGGCGTCTTCCCCGGTCCGAGCTCTTCCGCTCGGCAGCGCGGCCCCCGCCCCCGAGCCGCCGGTGTCCCCTTCGAAAGAGGCAACATCTGGGGATACCCGGCCCGGGGCGGTTGAGGAGCGCCCGGCGGCCGTTTCTGGCCCCGGGCCGAGCGCTGACAGCCGCGTCTCGCCGGCAGGGAATGCGCTGCAGGGCCTGAGGGAGCGCTACCTGGAGGGTTCGCTGCTGGGGCGCGGCGGCTTCGGCAGCGTCTTCGCGGCCACGCGGCTCTCGGACGGCGCCCCGGTGAGTGGCGGGGCCGGCGGCGGGCGCAGGAGGCGGGGGGCAAAGGAGGGCGCAGGAGAAGGAGGATGGGGCTCGGCAGGGCGGGCGGCGAGCTCAGCCCGCTGCTCCCCTTGGCTTGCAGGTGGCCATCAAATGGGTGCCACGGACCCGCATCCGTCATTGGGGCGAGCTGGTGAGTGAGCGGGGGGGGTAGGGGTGGGGGTGGTGGGCAGCGGGAGAAGGCGGGGCATGACGGGCGGGGATGAGCCGAGGCCCGGGAGGGTGGAAGGCGCCAGGACGCCTCGGGGGAGAGCGGGCGTGGGGGCAGCGGAGGGCGCAGAGCATCCCGGGCTGGGCGAGGGCTTCCCGAGCCCTGGCACGGCATCAGCCCCACTGACGGCATCGTGCTCCTCCCGCAGCCCAACGGCACCAGCGCACCACTCGAGGTCGTGCTGCTGGACAAGGTGTCCACCGGCTTCCCTGGTGTGGTGCAGCTCCTCGAGTGGCTCGAGCTCCCCAGCAACGTGGTGCTGGTGATGGAGCGGCCGGAGCAGTCTCAGGACCTGCTCCATTTCATTCGAGCGCGGGGCTTCCTGTCCGAGGAGGTGGCACGGGAGCTGTTCCGCCAGGTCCTGGAGGCCGTGCGGCACTGCACCAGCTGCGGGGTCCTTCACAGGGACCTGAAACCAGAGAACATCCTGGTTGACCTGGCCACGGGCCAGGCCAAATTGATTGACTTTGGCTGCGGCACCTACCTGCAAGACACAGCCTACACCAGCTTTGCAGGTGAGTCCTCACCAGGGTAGGCTCCCGGTGCCGGCATCTCGCGGCCCAACCTGGCTGTGGCAGCGGGGATTCTCCCTTTTGATGCCAGTCATGGGACCGAGTTTTCAGCCCAGTTGCTTTTGAGTGCGGGTGGCCGGGGGGCCATCTTCCAGCCCTGCTGGCAGCCTTCGCCAGCCACTCTGCCCAGGACTGGCGCTGGGGCTGGGGCAGCCAGTGTGACAAAAACACACCCGTGGGTGGGGGTAGCAGAGGGGGGGGGGCCAGAAGCTGTGCACCCGCCGGTTTGGTGTGCAGGCAAGAACCGGCTTGGACTGCTCAGCTCGCCTTGTTTGCCTTGGCTTCAGAATGTTTTTTTGGGGCAATGCAGGCAGGGAGGGTGAAGGCATGGTTTTCCCACCCCCGGCACTGAGCGGGTTTTCCCTTTGCATGGAATGCTTTAGCCTTGCCAGGGCTTCCGCTGCCCTCTTGTGACACCGGTGGCTTCTTTTACAACCCCCAGTTTGTCCACAAGTCACAGGCGCTGGCGAGAGGGCAGCGGGTCATGCCGTGTGCCGCTGGTGCAGCCCCCGCGTGCCCAGGGATGCTGGGGCGAGGCTCCGGGAGCAGGCAGCATCCCGCTAATGAAGTGCCTCTCTATTCCGTAGGAACACCAGCGTACAGCCCCCCGGAATGGACCCATTTTGGCTGGTACTACGGCGAGGCAGCTACCGTCTGGTCCCTGGGCATCGTGCTGCACCAGATGGTCTGCGGGCGGCACCCGTTCCCGAAGGGCCGGAACATCAGCTGGGGCCAGCTGTCGCTCCCAGAACGGCTCTCTCAAGGTGGATGCTCATCCCTGCGGCACGGGGGGAATAGCAGTACTGGGAGACAGCAGCGGGCTCATGAGCATCCCGCTCTGGCAGCTGCCGAGGAGGTGGCACATGCCTCGCTCTCCTGCTCTCCTCCAAAACAAAGAATGGATGGGAAAGTTCAGGCACAGCTCGGAGCCCCCATGGCATGGCCTGGGCATGGCAATAGTGGGGCAAAGCGGACAGGAGCCTTCTGCAACTGACCGGCGCTTTCTGGTTTCTCCCCACAGACTGCAAGGAACTGATCAGATGGTGTCTGTCCCTGCACTCCTTGGACAGGCCCTCATTAGAAGACCTGTCGTGTGATCCTTGGCTGCAGGATATTCATCATCCATAGAAGAAGGGAGAGAGCCACAGGCACACTTTGATCCAGGGAGCCGGTAAAGTTACAGCTCCACACGTGCCTTGGCCAGAAGAAGCCAAGAAACGCAGGCTTTTTTGCCCTGCCTGTATTGCTGCGCAGGGGTCGTCAGATGGGGACCCGCAGCCCTTGTGCTGGCGCTGAGCTGCTCTTCCCAGCACTGGTGGCCGCCGTGCAAGCTGCTTTTGCTTGTCCTGCTTCACTGACAGCCGGGGCCCTGGGCGGGGCACTGACAGCCTGCTCTCAGCCGCAGGGAAGAAGGAGCCCCTGGAGAAGCTGTACTCCTGCTGCTGCTGGAGACATGGAGGACGACGTCAAGGATGGCAAGCTCTTCCTCGACCTGGCCACCGGCAAGCTGAAGATGATGGGCTTCGATTCTGGCACCTTCTTCAAAGCCAGGCTCCACAGCGAATTTACAGATGAGTCCACAGCCAGGGGGATGCTCCCAGATTTGGGCATTGCACGGCCTGGCCGGGAAGCAAAGGTTCCCCCCTTTGCTGGGGCGGATGCAACTAATTCTTCAGCCGGCTGCCAAGCTGCTTTTCGGCAGGGCGGGCGGGATGGGCTGGGGTGCTTAGGAAATGGGAGTCGGCCCCTGGCCCTGCCAACAGCCCCCACCGCCCACTGTTCCCCGGGCTGGGGCTGGGGCAGCCAGCCCGACACAAACAAGCCCCCATGGCAGGAGCAGAGGTGGCACTCCAGGAGCTGTGCACGGGCTGCTTTGTTTTGCAGGAAAGGAAGGGCTTGGGCTGCTCCACTCGGCTTGTTTGCTTTGGGCTCGCTGTGCCTGTTGGGGGTCAGTGCGGGGGGGAGGGGAGAAAGCGTGGGCTTCCCTCGCCCGAGGGTGGGTTTTTCCCCAGCATGTAGGGAAGGTTGGGCCTTCCTCAGGCCCCCAACAGAGAGAAGACTTTTTACCTTTTTTCTTGTTTCTCCTTTTTGTCTGTAATCCCTTTTCATTAATTTGTTGTTTGTTTCCCTTAAAGGAAGTGTTGTAGGTGGTGTCCAGTCTGGATCGGGAAGTGCTTGGGACCAGCTGCAGCGTGGATGGGACGGGGCCTTGGAGAAGGCCGAGGACATCGCTTGGGAGCAGCTTTTCTTCCGGCGGCGGGTGGCGTGCGGTGGGTCCCCGTCTTCTTGGCACGGCTGGGATAAGGGCTTTTGGGAGATGGCAGCGAGCACAGGAGCATCCCAATGGGCAGCTGCTGAGGAGGTGGATCTGCCATGGCTGGCTGCGGGCGGTGGCACGTGTCCTGCCATCCTGCTCTCCTGCCAAAGGCAGCAGTGACGGGCGGCTTCGGGCACCGCTCTGAGCACAGCCAGCACGGCCTGGGCACCGCGGGCGGCTGGGACAAGGGGGACAGCAGCCTTCAAGTGACGGGCGGTTTCTGCTTTCTCTCCTTGCAGCCGGGCTCTGTGGATGCTGAGGCTGCTCTGGGCTCCGCCAGGGCTCTGCTGCGGCTCAGCACCGGGCCGGAAGAAGCCAAAGAAGAACCGGTGTGAGCCGCAGCAGAGACGTGCTCGAGCATTTCGGCAACGCAGCTCAAGCCTGCAGAGTGCACGCCTCCAGGGGAAAACATGACACCCCCCCCTCCCCCAAAATAAACTTGTTCAATAACTTGTGAAATGAAATCAATCTGGGATGACCCCAAATGGCATTTCTCAGCTTGCTCAAGCTTTAGCTCAGCCCTTCTCTGAACAGTTCTCTGCCCCGCCTGCCTTTTACTTCACAAGTGCTCCCTCTTTTCCCCCAGTGAGTTGCCAGCTCAGGGCAGTCTCTGTCGCACTGTAGCCTTCCTTGATGCCTTTGACCACGAGGAGGAGCGAGCCCCAGGTTTAGGGACTCATCCTGTCACTGGCAGAAGAACAGCAATGTCTCAGAGGTCCGGTGAGACCTGAGTGTCATTCAAGAGCTGCCCTCCAGGCCTCAGCTCTCCTCACTGTTAGCTTCCCACTGCCCCTTTTCCTCGTCCTTCCAGCAGGATGAGCTCTGTGAATGCCCTTGACCCTCCCCACTCCTGCCAGCCCAGCCACCCAGCTCAGTTTGGCTTAAGCGGAAGCTTCTTTGTCTCCTCTGGCACGCCAGTGCAGTTCCCTCTGCGGGGAGCAGCAGCCCCAGAGCACAGCAGGCAACAGTGCAGGCCGCACCTGCACCGGCTCCCCTCCACGCGTGGCTGGGCTCTTGGTGGCAACTAAATGCTCCCTGTTTGCAGCTGTCCCTGGAGGATGGCCCCAGGGCAGAGCCCAGCCCGGCTCCCACTGCATCCCCCGGAGCTTGGGGCAGACAGTGGTCCCAGAGCTGAGGTTCATGGTGCGCAGCCGGCGCTGTGGCTCGCAGTCGGTGTTTGCAAGTGTTGCGTTCTCATCTCCTGCAACTTGTGGGGAAAAGGAGCTGTGCGGCCGGGCCAGCACTGCCCCTCTGGGCAGTGACACGGCTGAAGGTCTTTGCTGTTGCAGAGGAGCCGGCATGGAGCCTTAGCAGGGCCTGGCAGGTGTGGAGCCGGATCTCGCCCGCTGTCCGGGGCTCGCTGCCCGCCAACCGCCCCCACCCGCCGCGCTCCCTTCTGCAGGGACGGAAGGCTCTGGCTGCACAAGGGTTCCCATAATGTCTTTGTACCCGTGGCTGCGGAACGAACACGGAGAGCGAAAGTGTCAGTCACGTTGCTTGCACATTCCTTCCTTTAGATACAAGGCACAGATCTCTTAAAAGGATAGGCAGGGATAGAGATTTCCCACATAGCCCTTTTTGGCGTAACTCACCTTGTAAGCTGGCGTCAGGGGCATTTTTTTCCCGGCCCTGTGGGAGTAGGTGTCCAAGAGCTGAAGTGAGCAGCATTTAGAAGCAGTTTCAAGATTTCTAGGCAGGAAGTGGAGCTGACAAGCATCTGTGTAACTCACCGTATTCATCGTGGAGACACGAGACCTGGAAAAATCCCAGCTCTCTGTGCATTTGTGCAAAAGGGGGAAGCAGCAGAAAGACTTTGTGTCTGCTTGTCCAAGCTCCAAGGAGCTGGGGTGGCAAAGGGTGGCCTGGGCTGGTGGCAGGTGAAGTCCTGTTTCATGTCATCATAGAGTGGCACAGGACAAAGCTAAAAGCACCCACAGCCACACTGATGAAGTCTTTCTGATGCTGCACATCCTAGAGGAAAAGCTGCTGTCACACAATCCATTGGTATTTATAACTTTTATTTGCAATACTTTAGGTCCAAGTTTCAAACCGCAATATTTTTACACTCAAGACACGGTCATGCACAATCCATATTTCAATTTCCTATTGCTTCAACCACAATTTAAAATAACTTAATATTGACAGCAAAACGCAAAATACTTAAAAAAGGATGCTGAGGTCAGTGAGATGGATCCATGCCATCAGCACATTTGCAAAGTAAATAACTTTGTTCTCTTTTTAAAAAGATCAGTTACCTCTTAATCCAAAGTTACAGAAGATTTTTCACTACACATTTGGTTTTTTCTCTTTCATATTTTTTCTGGTTTTTCTTTTTTCTAATTTTTTTTTTTTAAAGAGATAACACGTCTTAAAAAAGGATTGTACAGCAAAATGAGATACATTTCTGCTCAACAATGAAAATGTAGGCTCCTCCTCTGTTTACTTTTGTCTGGATACCCTGAAGAAAAAATCTAGCAGACACCAGCAGAGGTGTAAAGGGGTTGCTTTGGACTAAAGTGGAGTTTAGCACTGGTGACATCCTGACCCAGTCAAGAGTTGCAGAATTCTTTTGCAGATCTCGAACCATGTGCTTGCGGGCACAGCACCTGCAGTGCTGATGCACCAGGGCACGAGAAGAACTCTGTTATTCCCGCACCGAATTTGGGCTCTGCCCAAGCAGGAGGTGCTGCAGTGCTTTGCTCCTCGTTGCCGTGTGGAGCAGCTCCCTTCCTGCTGGCTGAGCTGCTCAGGCAGAGCCCGGCAGCTCCTGACCCTGAAGGGCTGAGGCCTTTCCCCTGCTGCTGTGCTACAGACGGATTCAGCAGCATTGCTGTACGTGGGGATACACAGCGGGACCAAAAGCAGTTGCCTTTGTAGACCCTAAGCTGAAAGGTGAAAAATCTCAAGAGACGAGGATGGAAGAGACTGGCAGGCTGCCTGTTTGCTGTGCTGCCCCACTTGTGAGCGGCCCAGCTTTGCGTGAGGCAGAGTGAGAACAAGGGGCAGCTCCCTCCCTCCCAGCCCCGCAGCCAAGGGGTCCCTCCAGTCCTGGGGCTTGGGGCACCATCAGAAGCTTCCAAGCAAAGGTTATCTTTGAACTTGCTCATTCATGAAATGCGCACGGTCATGAGCGCTCTGATAGATGTATCCACCCATTAGTGAAACATGGATTGACCTTTCTGTATTTGGAAGCTGGACAGGGCCATGAAATCTGACATCTGGCCTTGTTTGGGGCTGTATGGTCCAAGTCAACTCCCTTGCTTCCTCCTTGAGCCCTGGCCAGGCTTTGGGAGAAACAAACGGGAGAATGAAACCAGATGTTCCCACGCTAGAAGTGCTGTCGGTTTGTTAGTTCAACACTATCAAAGGTGGGCCCTCTCACAGGGAGGTTGGAAGCCTCACCTGTGGGTGGAGGCACCTGCAGGAACTCCCAGTGTCCGGGAATGGCTCTCCAGTCCTTGGCTGTGACAGCTTCCCCCAGCTGATGGGTGGCTCTGGGTGATGGTAAAGTCTGAGGGTAACTGCTGCTGTCTCTTTCTTAATCACTACGGGCAATCTTTGGTAGGGATGATTGGGTGCATTGCTGAGCTTCTCCTTTTGTGATTCTTTGCTGCTTTGAACTACAGTAAATGACGCTGATTCCTTGAGTTGGTGTCTATGTCTTTGGTGCTGACCCTGCCCACTGGTAAAACAAATTTGGTATAGTCTGGCTGGATCACAACAAAATGCTGCTTTTTAAATGTAAGTGTAAGGAATCGGTCCCATCCAAAATTCCCGCATGGGAAGACCTTCCCTAGGGTTTGCTGGCTGTGGCGTGGGCTGAGGTCGGAGCTCCGTGCGAGCAATGAGGACGTCAATTGAAAGAAGCTGAAGCACTGGATGTATTAAAATGCATCCCAAAATTGCATATAGAAAAAGGAAAAGAACTTGTGGGTTTGGGAAGATGAGGGTGAATTTTGTTAACAGCATCTCGGAAACAGCACCAACAGAAGGAACGATTGTTGTTGAAACGCTCCCACATGGAGCAACAGAAGAAGTTTTTAATCTTGAGCTTGGATTTGTTTGAGCAAAGGAAATAATAATAATAACAACGAGAATAATAACAAAAAATAATGATCTACATGTTCATAATAAAATATAATAAAAATCGATGTTTATGTTTTCACATGTATATAATGACATTGTGAAATAATGCTCCAAATACCCATTTGTTAGCTTTGGCTGCTCAGGGATATAAGACTAAATACGCTACAGAAAAGGACTGGCCAGGACCCCAGCATCGCTGGGAAACTGTGGGAGATTGTATACAACAGATGAAGGAGGAAGGGATGAAAGTGGCTGTTTTTATAGGGTTTGCTGACGCTAGGACGTGGAATGCTTTGTCTGTTACTGCGAAAAATAAAGTGAGTAAGACTGCTGGGTTTTTCATATCCCAGACTATCCACAAGCTGCAGAACTGATTGAACAGATGAAGGGGTTGTTAAAAGAGCAGTTGAAAAATATAGGAGATGGGAATGTGTCGCAATGAAAAACCCACCTCCCAGATGTGCTCCATATCCTTAACAATGGGCCCACTGGGGAAATGGAAACCCCCTGGATGCGCATGGCTGCACCCAATTTGCAAATAGAACCACGGACAGTGACACTTTGACTTCCTGGGAAATTGTTCCGGGGGTGATGGTCCCTGACAGGGCCATCGCAGAGGCTGCAGGGCTGGACCTTTACGCATTAGAATTAATTAGGAAAAATCAGAAGCAAATGAGAGTTATCAGTACCGGCAGAGGAATTCAGGTTCCTCCGGGACACTTTGGTTTGATAACTGCCCACTCAAGCTTGGCCTTGACAAGTGTTCATATGGTGGGAGGAGTGGTTGGTGCAGATTATCAAGGAGAAATTAAAGTAGTTCTGTTAAACAATAGTGAACAACACTGGATTATTCAACCCCACGGCAGGGTAGCACAGTTATTGATATTGCCAGTTTTTAAAACAACCGTGAAAAAAGGACATCCACTTCACATCACTACTGTTCATGGAGATAAAGGGTTTGGATCCACCAGTCCTAATCATGGAGCCAGAGTGTGGGTCCAGAGGCCAAATGGCCCGCCCGAGCCAGCTGAAGTAAGAGCTGTAAACAAAGACAACACTGTTTGAATCCTGAAACCTGGGTGAGAAAGATGGGCACATGTCCCTGCAGCCAAGTGTTCTGTGAGAGAACAAAGAGATGTTACAGGATATTGTTTTGCAGAGCCTGCCAGACCAAATCTCCCTGTTTGCCCCAATGGTCCCTTTGGAAAGTGCTCTGATCCACGGCGCTCGATGTGAAGACTGATGTGCCACTGAGTGAGTGACTTCTGCAGACAGAAAGGGACCACTTAACAGTGAAACTATTGTTGATCTTGTTGATTTAATGTTGTCCTTGTAATCGGAGCACTGGTTGGGAAAATAGATTTCTAACAGCAGGAGCAGAGATAGGGAACTCATTTAACCTCAGTAATTGCTGGGTGCGTGCAAGTCCAGAAGGATTCGATGACTGGCCTTGGCTGGCCCATCTGGCCCAACCCAAATGGTGGGTTAGAAACTTGAGCACAGTTCACGATAAAAACAGAGCTCTAGACCGAGGGTGGCGATCCCCGACCGCTGCCTTTTCATAGAAAAGGCATTTCTTGCCTAAATCGGATAAAGAGGAATATGTGTAGGAAAAAGTGTCTGTGGATGGATGTTGTCTCCTGGAATAGGTTGTATGCACCCACACTGTAAACTGTTCAATTGCAGCCAGTATAAAGGGAAATGGAATCAAACTCACGGACAGCTCTTTAATCATGGCTGGGTTAAGCGTTCCTATGAAGATTGTGAAAAGATACCCTTAAAGCACTTCCCATATGATATTTTGGCTTGTCAACAAAGAATTTCTAATACTTAAATCTAAAATTGTAGGATGAAAAGAATTGTTATGAAGGTTGCAGTTCGTCTCTAGGTCAAAGGACTGATTGAAGGAGTGAGGCCTGAACAACAGGCCCTGACTGAGGCCTGAACAACAGGCTCTGAGCCAAAGTTGACATCTAGATGAACCTTCCAACCAAATGTTCTATTTGTATCTGCTCATTAACAAAGCATTAGTAGCAATATGCTCTATGTTCATTGGTGAAACACGGATTGACCTTTCTGTATTTAGAAACTGGACGAGGCCCCATCTGGCCTTGTTTGGGGCTTTAGGATCAAACTCCCTCGGTTCCTCCTTGAGCCCTGGCCAGGCTTTGGGAGAAACCAAAGAGGAGAATGAAACCAGATGTTCCCACACTAGCAGTGATGTCGGCTTGTTTGTTCAACGCTGTCAAAGCTGGGCCCTCTCACAGCGAGGTTGAAGCCTCGTTGCCCGCAAAGGTGGATGCACCTGCAGGAACTCCCAGGGTGCGGGAATGGCTCTCCAGTCCTTGGCTGTGACAGCTTCCCCCAGCTGATGTGAGGATGTGGATGATGGCAAGGCCTGAGGGTAACTGGTGCTGTCTCTTTCTTGATTACTGTACGCAATCTTTGGTAGTGATGATTGGGTGCTTTGCTGGGCTTCTCCTTTTGTGATTCTTTGCAGTTTTGCATTCTAATAACTTACACTATTCCTGAACTTGGTGTCTGTGTCTTTGGGGCTGACCCTGCCCACTGGCAAAACAGACGCTGAGGGCCCTCGGAGAACCAAAGGTGCCTTGTGACACCGTGGGGCCTCGTGTAACCAAGGGCACCACAGTGACAGCGTGGGGCCCAAAGGAACCAAGGGGCCAGCGTGGCACTGCAAGGCCTCGTGGAACCATGGAGAGCATTGTGACACGGAGGGGAGTCTTATAATCAAGGGTCCATTGTTTTCCTCTCCCTGCCCCGGCCCCAGCCCTGCAAAGAAGCCCAGTCCTGTCTGGCCCTGCAGCAGGAACTGGAGGCACTGGAGGTGCGGGACAGTGACTCTGTGTCTGGAATGCTCAGGAGATCCTCAGCTCGGGCAGGTCCTGCAGCCCCAGGGCCCCGCTGCCCAGCACAGCAGCAGAGAGTTGGCTCTGGGGCTCCTCAGGCTGCTCCTGCTGCTATCCCAGGGACAGGGCAGCCTCTTGCCAGGGCTCCTCTGCACACACACGAGCTCCTGCTCTTCTCCTGGCCCATCCCAGCTCCCCACAGAGCCTTTCCCAGGGGAACACGTCTGTGCTGGCCTGAGCAGCCCTTGCTGTAGCCTCTGCCCTGCTGCCCACAGCCCCCGAGCTGGGGGTGCTGCTCTGCAGAGCATGGGGGCTGTGCTGCCCGGGGCCATGGGCTGCCTCTGCTGGGCTGTGCTGCTCAAGCTGGGAGACAGAGCTCTGCAGCTGATGGTGCTCCCTGCACGGACCCCCTCCCACACAGGCTCTGCTGTGGCCATGGAGGGTGCTCCGAGGTGCCTGCCTTGTTCCAGGGCTGGCGCATGGGCTGGGGCTGCCCTGGATCCTCCTCTGCAAGTTCCCAGAGGGTCAGACGAGTCACTGCCCAGACTCCTTTCCCTGTACCTGCTGTGTCCCCTGGGGCTGCAGAGCTCTCATGGCTCACAGGAAACATTCAGTCCTTTATCTCTGGGTGAGCCCACCCTGGACAGGCCTGTGCCCAGGGAGCTCCACTCACGGCTGATCCCTGGCACACACTGTCCCTGCAGGTCCCCTGCGTTCTCCTGGCAGCTCCCAAGTCCCTCCAGAAGAACATTCCCCTGCCATCAGGCCTGGCACAAGCTGCAGAGCCCCAGGAAGGTTCATCACAGACCATTCACCATCTGGTGGGCACTGGCCACCACCAAGCAAAACCTGAACCACACCTGAGTCTCTTGAAGGCCACACTGGGACCCTGATCTCATCCCACTGAGCCCTGGGAGAACAAGGAATACAGGCAGCCTCTTTAGAGTCTCTTCCTTGGGCCTCTTCCTGACAGTGACTGTGCAGGGAGAGCAAAGCCTTCCTGCAGTGCCTTCAGGAGATGCCCTTTGCTGATGGAACTGCTGTGGCGGAGCCCAGCTGTGTCCCAGCAGTGCCCATGGCCTGTCCCTGCCTGTGACACGCAGCAGGACTCGCACCACCCGCACAGAGCTGTTGGCCTTACACCATCACAGCAGCTCCAAAGGAGAGAGTGGAAGTAATAAGAGAGGAGCTCTGAAAAGACCAAGCTCTGCTGCTCCCTGGCTGTGCTGCTCTGCTGGGACTCTTCCCTGCCCCACGCCTGCAAAACTGGTCCTGCCCTCCAGCTTCAGGGATGGACTCAACCAAAGGATCTTGAACAAAGACCTTGCTGATGGGTCCTTTCTTTCATGTGAATACACACAGAGCAGACTCCTCATTGACACAGTCCCTGTCAACAGTCCCATTCAGCCTGTAAACAGGGAATAAGATGCATAACAAAATCTTTTGGGTACAACATTAACATAGGAGAAGAAAAAAAGCCCCCAAAGCACCACCACCAAAACAACCTGAGAAGGCAGGCTGGGCCTCTAATGATTACACTTTAGCCTATGGAGCTGAAAACAGGCAGGTTTTTGCTTCTGGAAAGCATCCAGTCATCATTTTCCTCAGGGCATCCTTGAGCTCCTGGTTCCTCAGGCTGTAGATGAGGGACTTCAGGGCTGGAGGCAGCACCGAGTACAGAACTGGCAGTGCCAGGTCCACGGATGGGGAGGACCTGGAGGGGGGCTTCAAGCAGGCAACAAAGCCAGTGCTGAGGAACAGGGAGACCATGGCCAGGTGAGGGAGGCACGTGCAAAAGGTTTTGTGCCATCCCTGCTCAGAGGGGATCCTCAGCACAGCCCTGAAGATCTGCACATAGGAGAAAAGAAGGAACACAAATGAACCAAAAGTTAAACAGATGGAAAACACAACAAGCCCGAGTTCCCTGAGGTGGCAGTGTGAGCAGGAGAGCTTGAGGAACTGTGGGATTTCACCCAAGAACTGGCCCAGGGCACTGCCCTGGCACAGGGGCAGGGAAAATGTATTGGCCGTGTGCAGCAGAGCAGTGAGAAAGGCACTGGCCCAGGCAGCTGCTGCCATGTGAGCACAAGCTCTGCTGCCCAGGAGGGTCCCGTAGTGCAGGGGTTTGCAGAGGGACACGTAGCGGTCGTAGCACTCGACGGCGGCGAGGAGGGAAAACTCCGCTGAAATGAAAAAGAGGAAGAGAGAGAGAAAGAGAAAGAGAGAAAAAGAGAGAAAGAGAGAAAGAGAGAAAGAGAGAAAGAGAGGAAGAGGAAGAGGAAGAGGAAGAGGAAGAGGAAGAGGAAGAGGAAGAGGAAGAGGAAGAGGAAGAGGAAGAGGAAGAGGAAGAGGAAGAGAGAAAGAGAGAAAGAGAGAAAGAGAAAGAGAAAGAGAAAGAGAAGGAGAAAGAGAAAGAGAAGGAGAAAGAGAGAAGGAGAAAGAGAAAGAGAAAGGGGCTGTGCAGCACCTCCTGCGTAGGAGGTGGTTGTGGTGTCCCAAAATGGAATTGTGCATGGCTTTGGGGACAGTGGTGCAGATGGAGCCCAGGTCGGTGAGGGCAAGGGTCAGCAGGAAGAAGAACATGGGGCTGTGCAGGTGCTGGCCGCAGGCTCCGGCGCTGATGATGAGGCCGCTGCCCAGGAGGGCAGCCAGGGAGATGCCCAGGAAGAGACTGAAGTGCAGGAGCTGCAGCTGCCGCGTGTCTGCCAATGGCAGCAGGAGAAAGGGGCTGATGGAGCTGCTGTTGGACATTGGCTGTGTGTGGACATGGGGACCTGTTCATGGAGAAAAGTCAGTGACAGCTTAAGGGAAACGGCTCTCAGCCAAATCAAAGCCATGTCCCACAAATGCTTCTCCTGTCACACACTGACACCTTATGGGGATTCAGAGTGTCGCCACGGAGAACGGCTTTGGCTGGCCTGGGGCCTTGCGAGAGACGAGAGACGGGGCGGGCCGGGGCCGCGTCTGGCAGGAGGCGAGACAAAGAGCAAGAGGCGAGACAAAGAGCAGGATAGTTAACGGGAGATTGGGCGAGGAGATGGTAATCTGTAGCCCTTGGAGATGTAAAACATATAACCTTAGAAGCTGAAGTTTGTAGCTGCTGAACTGTGGGTTTGGAACAGTATATAAAGATGTGACTCGTGCGAGGAAATTTGGCTTTGCATGCGGCCGGCGAAGTCCGTGTTCCATCACCGACAACACCCTTCTGTTTTTCTAGCAGATCTTCCTTCAGCTCCAGCCGCAGCCCTGCTTGGTGCTGGCTGCGTGCGACATGAGTTTCAGGGCAATTGCTCCGGGGGGTTTTATAATTCAGCCTTGCTGTGCAGAAGTGGGAGGGGGACAGCCACCTGTCCTGGTGTTACACTTTGAAACCCCAGCTAACACAAGGGCACTCCCAGGGCCCAAGAACAGGAATGGCAAAAGCTGTTAAAGTGTTCTAGAGGTTTTTACAGCTCCTCTTCATCTCCCCGGCTGACTGGTTTTGGATGTCAGAAACACTCAGCATTGCTGCTGCCCTCGGGGAGAATAGAGCGAGTTCTGTGAGGCAAGGCGGTGAGTGGAGAGTGAGGGGAGGTGCTCTGTCACTCTGTCCTGTTCCAAGATCCTCTGGGCTTTCACCCTTGTCAGACAGAGGATAATCACCCTCCCATATTTCCCTTAGAAACCATCCCAACACTGCTGAGAGCAGATCGATCCACCACAGCCCATCAAATGTCCATCCCCTTCTCGAGGTCTCAGCCCCACATTGGTAGCCAAATACACACATGGCTCATTGCACCAACCCAACAGCACTTTGTCCATCATCAAACTTCTGTGTCTCACTGTGGGGCTTTCAGGTAACACAAAGATGCTACACGACCTGTTTGCGTCCTGGAGGGAAGCTCCGAGCTTAGGGGGAATCCTCAAGAAGAAAGCCAAGTGTCCTAATGATGGCATTGGATGTAGGGAGATGGAGCTCCTTCCCTGGCTGCATTGCCCACAGCCGGGCACTGGGGCCAGCGTCACCCTGAGCCAGCTGAGCCAGCTGTGCCCCCTCCCAGAGCCCCCCAGTGCCAGGCAGATGCTCCCGGCCCTGTGCTCTGCAGAGGGAACTGGGCCCGGGACCGCAGAGCTGCCCCACAGCTCTGCTGCAGCTCTGCCTGCACAGGAGGGGCTTCACGCCTTGGAGCCCCGGCCCTGAGGGCAGAGGCTTGGCTGAGGGAGAGAGGAGGGGAGGGGGCTTGTTCAGAGGGAGGGGCTGCACTCGAGGGCATCCTGTGGAGGTCTCTAAGCTCTCCGTGCCACAACATTTCTGCCTTTTGTTTTCTCTCATTGCCTGATCTTCTCTCTGCTTGCTGAAGATCTTCCTCCTGGAGATGTTTCCCTGTGCCTGATCTCTTCCTGCCAGCACTCACAGACCCCATATCTCTGTGCACTCTCCTTGGCCCTACAGAAACCTGCCTGTTTGCAGGGCACTGGCTGGGGACAGGTTCTGTTTGCAGGTGGGAGAAAGGACAGGTCAGACTAAGCCTGGCGGGTCCAGCAAAGGTGATGCCGGTGCTCTCCATGGGCAGAGGAGTGCCTTGAAAGCACTTTAGGAAACTCCTGCAGAGCACTCAAGTTACACTTCCCATGCCTTAGGGACTCTTAAAAATGAAGAATTCCTTTATCACTTCCCCCCCTCCCATTCCGCAAGAGTAGGAAACGGAAAACACTCTCAGGAAATTTCATCTTTATAGAAAGGCTTGTCTTGGAAATATTACTGGACTGAGCCTAAGCCCTGAGCATGTCCTCATGTTCTACACCAGGGATACTCAGAGAATGTACTTCCTGAATCCACAGTCAGTGGTATGTTCCAGCTTGAGGAGATCATTTCAGGAACTGCAGCTGCTTTGTCCTGCAGCCAGAGGCTTCCTGTGTCAAGGGCTGGGAATGATTCTCCCCCGGTCACTTGTCAGCATCTTCCCAGCCCTAACTGATGGAACCCCTCTGTGCCTCTGTGCCGTGCCCGGGCTGGCTGCAGGCAGTGCCCCAGCCGCCGGAAAGGCAGATCCTGTCCCTCCCTCATTGCTCGGGACTCTTCCCGGGGCACTGGGATGTGGGCATGTGCAATGCCAAGGGCAGGACCATGGGGTGGCCCCTGCCATGCTGCTGAGCAGGAAAAAAGAGGCAATGAGGCCCCAGGGCTGCAAGGGTCACTTGTCTCCCAACTGGCCCCAGGGGCAGGGACAGCAGCCCTGGCCAAAGTGCTGCAGAAGTTGCCTCTGTCAGGGCCTTCCAGCTTCTGCACATCCCTCTGCCCTCTCCGGCCCAGGCTGTCCTACAGTGTCCGTGCCCTGTGTCTCTGTCCCTGCAGGCTGTCCTCATCCCCCCGGCTGCCCCACCTCACCGGCCCCTTCCTTTGCTGATGGCTCTGCGGCCTGCCTGGCTCTGCCTTGGCACGCAAAGCCTTGGGCTGCTCCAGACTCCTTCTGGGGGACACGTGGCACCACAGCACTGCCCTGGGAGAGAAATTCCTTTCTCCTTGTGTCCAGTCTGGACCTCCCCAGCTGCCCTTTGCATTAATTCTTTCTTTTGCCGGCTGTTCTCTACTATGTCAAAAGGATCCACCATCTCTGAAACCACCCTTCAAGCCCTCCCAGGACTCTCCTCCACTGTCCTCAGGCTCCACTCCACTGAGCACAGAGCCCCTTTGTCCCTATGTAGTGATCATGTGCTTGAGGCCACGGGCACCTGGACAAGAAGGTCGGTTCTTTTCTACAGGAAGGAAACCACAGAACCCCAGTGTTTTGAAGGCAGATGAGAGGCAGCCACCAGAGGCCAAGGCAAGCCAGACCTGTCTGTCCTTGCAGCTTCTGTCTGAAAGCAACCCTTGGACATATGGGGAGTTTTGGAGGTGGAGTTCCATTTCAGCTGTGGGTGCCTGGACCGGAATGACAGCTCTTCTCCCCAGGAAGGAAAGGGCAGAGCCCCAGGGTTTCAAAGGCTGATTAGTGGTGGCTCAAGGAGGCCAAGGCCAGCCAGACCTGTTTGTCTTGGCAGCTTTTGTCTTGGAGCGATCCTTGGATAGAGGGAATTTGGGAGGCCAAATCCCAGTTTTGTCCATGGACGTCTGGCCAAGAAGGACAGTTCTTTTCCATTGGCAGAAAAGTGAGGAGCCCCAGTGTTTCAAAGGCAGATGAGAGCTGGCCCTCAGGAATGCAAGGGAAGCTGGACATTCCTGGCAGCTTTTGTCTGGGAGCTATTCCTTGGATAGATGGAATTTCAGAGGTGGATTCCCAGTTTTGGCCATGGATGGCTGGACTTGAAAGATGTTTTTTTCCATGGGAAGAAAAGCACAGCCCCCCCGTGTTTTGAAGGCAGATGAGAGGTGGCCCCTAAGAGGCCAAGGCCAGCCTGAGCTGTCTGTCCTGGCAGGTTTCACATGGGAACAATCCTCGGATAGAATCAAATTTGGAGGTAGAATCCTAATTTCAGCCATGGGTCCCTGGAGGAGAAGGACAGTTCTTTCCCACAGAAAGGAAAGCAAGGAACTCCAGCATTTCAGGGGCAGATGAGAAGCAACCCTCAACATGCCAAGGTCAGCCGGACCAGGCAGGTGGCCCCAGGAGGCCAAGCCAACCAGTCCTGTTCCATGTTCTTTGGATCCTTGGGGCCCTGCAGCATCACAATTTTGTTCCCCTGAGGCCCAGCAATATCACAGTGGTCTCCTTGGCTCTACAGCAGCACAAAGGCCCCTTGCTTCCATGAGGCCTTGCTGTGTCCAAACGGTTTCCTTGCTTCCATGGGGCTGCAAAATACCACTATGGCCCACTGGTTCCATGAGGTCACAGAGTGTCACAGTGGTCTCCATGATTCCATAAGGTCCTGCAGTGTCACAATGGCTCCTTGGTTCTATTGGGCTCCTCAGGATCACAGTGGCCCCTTGGTTCCACAAGGCCTGGCTGTGTCACACTGGCCCTTTGCTTCCATGAGACCTTGCAGTGTCACAATGGTTTCCTTGGTTCTATGAGGCCCTGTGGTGTCACAATGGCCCCTTGATTCCATTGGGCCTCTTACTGTTACGTAGTTCTTAGTTCCGTGGTGCCCTGTAGTGTCACAGTGGTCTCCTTGGCCCCATGGTGCCACGCAGTGTCCCAAGGGCCCCTTGGTTCTATGAGGCCTGGCTGTGTCACAATGGCCCCTGGCTCCCATGAGGCCCTGTGATGTCACAATGGTCTCATTGGTTCCACGAGGCCCTGCAGGTCCACAATGGCCCTTCAGTGTCACAAGGCCTTGAAGTGTCATAATAGTCTCAGCGGGTTCCCCCGCTGCTTCACAATGGCCTCCTTGGTTCCGTGATGCCCCGTAGCGTAACAATGGTATCCTTGCTTCCACACAGTCAGAATGGCCCCGTGGCCTCATGGAGCCCCACAGTGTCACTGCGATCCCCTTGATTCCACGAGGCCCTGCCGTGCTACAATGACCCCTTGGTTATACAAGGCCCTGCGGTGTCACAATGGCCTTTTGGTTCTGAAGTGTGCAAGAGCCTAATCATAGGAGAAAGGCTCCAAAAAATGCTTTGTCATTATCACTGCTCAACACCAGAAAGGCTTCAAAAGTGCTTCGTCATTATGGCTGCTTATCATAATCACTTTTGAACGCCTGGAAACTACGTGCCGTACGGGCCGTGCATAGCCCGCCTTGAGGCCCATGAAAAGGAAGGCAAAACTGGTGCAAAATGTGGAGGCGAAAGCGAAAGGTAGAATCCCTGCCCTTTGCCTTTCCCCACACCACCACCATCGCCAGCCACGAGACACCCTGAGGCCTCCGGGAGCCGACGCCGCCCGCCTGGGGAGAACCCCCCAATCCTTCACCCTGGACTGAAATCCCGAGTGAGCTGTGCAACCCCTACCCCTGCTCCTTCGTCCCAGGCGGACCGAGGTTCAGCTGCAAGCATGGAGCCTGCATCTCGGAGGACGGGCCGCCGCTTTCCAGCCAAACTGCTCCAGAGATGGGAAGAGGCAGATAAGACGCTTCAAACAGCAGAAAAAAAAAAAGGCAAAAACTTCTCCACTTCCCCCACCCTGTCTCAGCAGCAACAAAGGTAGCACAGTGTGGTGGTGACTTATCCTATGCTTTTAGAGTAACCTTGGCTTTTTCTAACTCTTCTCTACTTTTCTCCGTCTTTCGCTTTGCCTCTCTTACCATTAGATAAACAGATACCCATTTTTTTGGCACCAACATTTAATCTCGTTTGGTTTTAATCTCGTCTCTGGGAATATTTTGAACCTTCAAAGTTCTTTCCTTTTTATACTCAGAGATTTTGTTTTCTTTGCCCTTCTGGGTGTAAATCGGATAGTAACAAAGTGTCATAATGGTCTCCACGCTTCCATGAGGCCCCACGATGTCACAATGGACTTTTGGTTCCATGAACTTTCGTTCTGTCAGCAACAGTCTCCTTGGGTCCGCAGTGTCACAATGGACCCTTGGCTCCATGAGGTTCAGTAGCGTAACATGGACGCCTTGATTCCATGAGGTTGTGTAGTGTCACAATGATCTCCTTGCTTCTGCGGCCCTGCTGTGTAACAATGGGCCTGTGGTTCCATGAAGTTCTGTACTGTCAACCATGATCTCCTTGCTTGCACAGTGTCATAACTGACCCTTGGTTCCATGAGGCGCCTGGCCTCCAACAGCCTCTAAGAGACCCTTATGGCCCCTCAAGGCCCCTCACAGCCCCTCATGACCCCTCGGTGCCCCTCACAGCTCCCCAGGGCCCCTCATGGCAGCTCACAGTCCCTCACAGTTCATGGCCCCTCATGACCCTTCACAGCCCCTAACAATCTCTCATGGCCCCTCACAGCACCTCATGGCCCCTCATGGCCCCTCACGGCCCCTCACGACTCCTCATGACCCTTCACAGCCCCTAACAAGCCCTCATGGCGCCTCACAGCCCTTCACAGCCCCTCATGGCCTCTCACAGCCCAAGGCATGGGACTCCTTCCGAAGGAGAAGAGATCGGGCTCTGCTTGTTCTCCTTTTATTTTGGTCACTTCACAGTGATGAGTAAAGGAAAGCTGAAATGGAGCCTTTCCCCAGCATTTCCCTCTGGGATAATTGCGGGGCTGAAGCTCTGTGCTGGCGCTGGCCCATGTGTGAACATCGCTGCAGCCCCCCACAGCCTTTGCTGTCCCCCGTGTCCATTCCCGGTCCCTGAGACCCGCCCAGCTCTGGCAGCAGCAGGAGCCACCGCGCAGTGGGCCCTGTACCGGCACAGCCGGGGCTCCTGGCCAAGAGCAGCAGCAGCGCCAGCCCCTTCCCACCTGCTTGTGCCTCGGCTTCCCAAGAGGTTTTTCCCGGTGAATTTCTGGACTAGAGACACAATCAGCCACAAACAGACCTGATTCCTCAGAGCCCGGCTGTGCTGCCCTGATGCAACCTTCAGAGAAAGAAAGGATCCGGTTCCAGCACTGTTCCCAGCACCGTTTCACTCATCCTCAGGTGACAGCAGGAGGCTTTTCTTGCGTTTGCCTTGGGAATTACAGATCATGGCTGCTCTTCCCCCTCTTCTGGTTGCCACTTGAATTTTATCTGAAAAACTGCAATTGCCTCTTTTGATCGGTGCTAGCCACAGTGCTTTTCTGATGGGGAATTCAGATGCTTTGTTGCAGGCATCCTGATTAGCAGATCTTGAAATGTTCACAGGTCTATAAGCAAAAAGTCGAGGAGAATGAAAGCCATACAGGCCACATTCACAGCGCTCAAACACAGCCCTGTTGCTGGTGCTCTTGAAATAGAATCAGCTGCCAGAGGCCAGCACAGAAATTGCCTCTGGAGTGTGGAATGAAACGAAAAAATCCACCGGGAGAAAGAGGAAGCAGAACTTCTGCACTCGCTTCATTGCTTCTTCCCAGCAGCAGGAGACGTGGATGTCCAGAGGTACGTCCCGCTGCTGCTGACCACAGTGAGAGCACAGCCTGCTGCCCAGTCCCAGCGGGAACCCGAGCCCAGCCCGGGGAGCTCCCGCAGCGTCGGCAGCTCAGCGGACGCGGTGCCAGGGCCGCAGCCCCGGGAACACGCCCGCCCATTGTGGGGCAGCGGCGCAGGCCCAATGTCCTGCGGCCCAAACTTGCTGCTGCTGCTGCTGCTGCTACGCAAGGCCCATCCTTCTCCCCCTGCTCCTCTCCCAGCACGGCGCAAATTGCACCTCGCGGGATGCTTCCCCGGAAGCTGCTCAGGCGCCCCGCTCCTCTTTCCACCTGAGCGTCACTGCGGAGGAATCTTTGGCGCACTTCCGTAAGCCCGGGCCTCTCACTCGTGCTGAATCGGGAATGCAAATGGCCTTGTTAGGAAAGTCAAAAGCCAAGGGAACGGATTAGGAATTATTCAAAAAAACTACCCTTCTTCCAGGCAAGGTACACCAAGTCATTTCCCGCATTTCTCCTTTGCAGATTCTTTCAGTCGCCTGCTCGGCGAGCTCCAGCTTCTTCTGCTGCTTCCTGTGAACCGATTGCACTCTCGATTTGAGCACCGACGCACCAGATGTGCAAGTATCTACGCTGAACTCAGAAACCAACTGCCTCTGTCAGACCATTTTCACAGTCCAGCTCACTTGCAAGATGTCCACTGAGAGCTTGGAAGGATTAGCCCCCAGCTCTCCACTTCTGGCTGCAGGCTCCGGAGATTCTTTCTCTCCATTCAGCCAGCCTAACAATTGCTGCTACCCCCTCCTCCTGTTTCCTTAGCCTACAACAGTAACGACGAAAACCTTACCCACGGCACAACTCGCTAGTCCACCAGGAGGAGAAAGGACAAGTTGTCAAGCTCTCAAAACCTTGGTCCTGCTTTGCTGCAAGAGTCCTGCTGCACGCACAGTGTGGCAAGCCAAGAGAAGCTGCATGTGATGGCACATCTTGTGACAGGAGCTCCAGCTCGGTCTCCAGGAAAGGGTCTTGAAAAGAGCAAACATCACTGTGGACAAGATTCTTGCAAAAGCAAAACAGCTTCCCAGAAGGGACATGCAAACGGAAAGAAACAACCCAAGATGTTCCCGTATACTATTAATTGCTTCCCTTCTATGCTCCCCTTTTCTGTCTTGCACTAGTTCTACCTCACAGTCCTTCCAAACTGATCTTACCTCAAACACCTAGGACTTAGCAAGTTTGAGACACTCTACAATACCAAGAGCTACACACAGCTTGCCTTCTCCCTGTTTGGCTTTGAAAGCAATGCTGGAGACCCCAGAAGCCTGCCAAGGGAAGATTTTAGAGCCCAGTGCCTTGCTCGGCTCTGGCTTCTAGAGACAGGGCATGTGCTCCCATGGGACTGCACCCTCAGCAGTGACAATAGACAGCAGCAGCAACAAAGGTGATTCCCATGACACTGTCGCAGGGCTCAAGACTCCGTGTCTTGGCTTCACATGGCAAAGCTCACTGTCCGTTTGGACAGACTCAGCATCCAAACTAGTCTGCTTTTCTACCTGTGTCAATGAACAGCAGGAGAGGGAAACCAGCCAGCAGTTTCTTTGCAGAGAGGGCCTTTGTTCCAGGCTGAAAGTGCTGGATTGGCAGGGAGGAGGCAAACAGCTGAGAGCTTAGCTGCTCTATTGGACCGGCATCAGAACTCAGCAAAAAGAGTGTTTCCACTCTTTTATTTGAAGCCTCCTATCGGCAGTCTCCGATTTTCACCTGAAACCGGACAAGAAAACAGCAACAGCCCTGCCGACGAGGGCACCGCGCCGGGCACGGCCCCGCCGCTCGCACTGCCCACGCCGAGCGGCCGGGGAGCAGCGCTGCACCGCGCAGGGGCTGCACGTCTCCCTCCTCACGTCCTGCTCTGCCCTCCCACGGGGCTGCCTCTGCCTGGCGCTGGCAGGCTCCTCATTCAGCACTTTGCTCTGCTCCAGGCGAAAAGCGCGGACAGCGCTTTGGTTGCTCGCGAGCAAGAGACCGCGGCGCGGGGCGAGCCAGCAGCAGCAGGGGCAAGTTGCAAGACTGCCGCAAGGAAGAGTTACAATCTGGTGAAGAAGAAGCTAAACAAGACGGTGCGTTTGGCGCGGCTGCGGGAGGAAGAGATGCTCCGGGACTCCGCTTCGGCCCCGGAGCGGCCCGTGCTGGCCCGGGGCGCGCGGGGCTCGGCCGCGGGGCGCGCGGGGGAAAAACGGACACCCGGGCAACAGACACACGGACACGCGGACCAACGCTCCCAGCGCTTCGGCGGCAGCGGCGGCAGCAGCAGCAGCGGCAGCAGCGGCAGCAGCAGAAGAGCAATACAAGAGCAGCGGTTCTCCAGACCCTCTGCGTTCCTTCTCCTGTTCCTCCTCTCCTTCTCCCAGTGTCCCGCATCCCCTGTCCCGCTCTCCCTTCAGTGCTCCACCCCCTCCGCCCCTTCCGCGGCCTCCCTCTCCCCATGCCAGGCCGGGCCATGCGCCCGGCCCGCCCCCGGCCCCGGGCGGGGCTGCGCCCTCCCCGCCCCCGGGCGTCCCGCCGCGGTCTCGCCTCCGCCCGGCTCTTGCCCTACTGGCGGTGGCGCCGCTGGGCGGGCATCAGTGCCTGCCTCTTGGGCAGCACTGTTAGCCTCTGGCTCCGGCTGGCCCGGCCCCGGCCCCGGCCCCGGCCCCGGCCCCGGCCCCTCCCGGGACCCGCCGAGGAGACAGACGGCGCGGCCGCTCCCGCCGCGTCCGCGGCGTCTTCCCCGGTCCGAGCTCTTCCGCTCGGCAGCGCGGCCCCCGCCCCCGAGCCGCCGGTGTCCCCTTCGAAAGAGGCAACATCTGGGGATACCCGGCCCGGGGCGGTTGAGGAGCGCCCGGCGGCCGTTTCTGGCCCCGGGCCGAGCGCTGACAGCCGCGTCTCGCCGGCAGGGAATGCGCTGCAGGGCCTGAGGGAGCGCTACCTGGAGGGTTCGCTGCTGGGGCGCGGCGGCTTCGGCAGCGTCTTCGCGGCCACGCGGCTCTCGGACGGCGCCCCGGTGAGTGGCGGGGCCGGCGGCGGGCGCAGGAGGCGGGGGGCAAAGGAGGGCGCAGGAGAAGGAGGATGGGGCTCGGCAGGGCGGGCGGCGAGCTCAGCCCGCTGCTCCCCTTGGCTTGCAGGTGGCCATCAAATGGGTGCCACGGACCCGCATCCGTCATTGGGGCGAGCTGGTGAGTGAGCGGGGGGGGTAGGGGTGGGGGTGGTGGGCAGCGGGAGAAGGCGGGGCGTGACGGGCGGGGATGAGCCGAGGCCCGGGAGGGTGGAAGGCGCCAGGACGCCTCGGGGGAGAGCGGGCGTGGGGGCAGCGGAGGGCGCAGAGCATCCCGGGCTGGGCGAGGGCTTCCCGAGCCCTGGCACGGCATCAGCCCCACTGACGGCATCGTGCTCCTCCCGCAGCCCAACGGCACCAGCGCACCACTCGAGGTCGTGCTGCTGGACAAGGTGTCCACCGGCTTCCCTGGTGTGGTGCAGCTCCTCGAGTGGCTCGAGCTCCCCAGCAACGTGGTGCTGGTGATGGAGCGGCCGGAGCAGTCTCAGGACCTGCTCCATTTCATTCGAGCGCGGGGCTTCCTGTCCGAGGAGGTGGCACGGGAGCTGTTCCGCCAGGTCCTGGAGGCCGTGCGGCACTGCACCAGCTGCGGGGTCCTTCACAGGGACCTGAAACCAGAGAACATCCTGGTTGACCTGGCCACGGGCCAGGCCAAATTGATTGACTTTGGCTGCGGCACCTACCTGCAAGACACAGCCTACACCAGCTTTGCAGGTGAGTCCTCACCAGGGTAGGCTCCCGGTGCCGGCATCTCGCGGCCCAACCTGGCTGTGGCAGCGGGGATTCTCCCTTTTGATGCCAGTCATGGGACCGAGTTTTCAGCCCAGTTGCTTTTGAGTGCGGGTGGCCGGGGGGCCATCTTCCAGCCCTGCTGGCAGCCTTCGCCAGCCACTCTGCCCAGGACTGGCGCTGGGGCTGGGGCAGCCAGTGTGACAAAAACACACCCGTGGGTGGGGGTAGCAGAGGGGGGGGGGCCAGAAGCTGTGCACCCGCCGGTTTGGTGTGCAGGCAAGAACCGGCTTGGACTGCTCAGCTCGCCTTGTTTGCCTTGGCTTCAGAATGTTTTTTTGGGGCAATGCAGGCAGGGAGGGTGAAGGCATGGTTTTCCCACCCCCGGCACTGAGCGGGTTTTCCCTTTGCATGGAATGCTTTAGCCTTGCCAGGGCTTCCGCTGCCCTCTTGTGACACCGGTGGCTTCTTTTACAACCCCCAGTTTGTCCACAAGTCACAGGCGCTGGCGAGAGGGCAGCGGGTCATGCCGTGTGCCGCTGGTGCGGCCCCCGCGTGCCCAGGGATGCTGGGGCGAGGCTCCGGGAGCAGGCAGCATCCCGCTAATGAAGTGCCTCTCTATTCCGTAGGAACACCAGCGTACAGCCCCCCGGAATGGACCCATTTTGGCTGGTACTACGGCGAGGCAGCTACCGTCTGGTCCCTGGGCATCGTGCTGCACCAGATGGTCTGCGGGCGGCACCCGTTCCCGAAGGGCCGGAACATCAGCTGGGGCCAGCTGTCGCTCCCAGAACGGCTCTCTCAAGGTGGATGCTCATCCCTGCGGCACGGGGGGAATAGCAGTACTGGGAGACAGCAGCGGGCTCATGAGCATCCCGCTCTGGCAGCTGCCGAGGAGGTGGCACATGCCTCGCTCTCCTGCTCTCCTCCAAAACAAAGAATGGATGGGAAAGTTCAGGCACAGCTCGGAGCCCCCATGGCATGGCCTGGGCATGGCAATAGTGGGGCAAAGCGGACAGGAGCCTTCTGCAACTGACCGGCGCTTTCTGGTTTCTCCCCACAGACTGCAAGGAACTGATCAGATGGTGTCTGTCCCTGCACTCCTTGGACAGGCCCTCATTAGAAGACCTGTCGTGTGATCCTTGGCTGCAGGATATTCATCATCCATAGAAGAAGGGAGAGAGCCACAGGCACACTTTGATCCAGGGAGCCGGTAAGTTACAGCTCCACACGTGCCTTGGCCAGAAGAAGCCAAGAAACGCAGGCTTTTTTGCCCTGCCTGTATTGCTGCGCAGGGGTCGTCAGATGGGGACCCGCAGCCCTTGTGCTGGCGCTGAGCTGCTCTTCCCAGCACTGGTGGCCGCCGTGCAAGCTGCTTTTGCTTGTCCTGCTTCACTGACAGCCGGGGCCCTGGGCGGGGCACTGACAGCCTGCTCTCAGCCGCAGGGAAGAAGGAGCCCCTGGAGAAGCTGTACTCCTGCTGCTGCTGGAGACATGGAGGATGACGTCAAGGATGGCAAGCTCTTCCTCCACCTGGCCACCGGCAAGCTGAAGATGATGGGCTTCGATTCTGGCACCTTCTTCAAAGCCAGGCTCCACAGCGAATTTACAGATGAGTCCACAGCCAGGGGGATGCTCCCAGATTTGGGCATTGCACGGCCTGGCCGGGAAGCAAAGGTTCCCCCCTTTGCTGGGGCGGATGCAACTAATTCTTCAGCCGGCTGCCAAGCTGCTTTTCGGCAGGGCGGGCGGGATGGGCTGGGGTGCTTAGGAAATGGGAGTCGGCTCCTGGCCCTGCCAACAGCCCCCACCGCCCACTGTTCCTGGGGCTGGGGCTGGGGCAGCCAGCCCGACACAAACAAGCCCCCATGGCAGGAGCAGAGGTGGCACTCCAGGAGCTGTGCACGGGCTGCTTTGTTTTGCAGGAAAGGAAGGGCTTGGGCTGCTCCACTCGGCTTGTTTGCTTTGGGCTCGCTGTGCCTGTTGGGGGTCAGTGCGGGGGGGAGGGGAGAAAGCGTGGGCTTCCCTCGCCCGAGGGTGGGTTTTTCCCCAGCATGTAGGGAAGGTTGGGCCTTCCTCAGGCCCCCAACAGAGAGAAGACTTTTTACCTTTTTTCTTGTTTCTCCTTTTTGTCTGTAATCCCTTTTCATTAATTTGTTGTTTGTTTCCCTTAAAGGAAGTGTTGTAGGTGGTGTCCAGTCTGGATCGGGAAGTGCTTGGGACCAGCTGCAGCGTGGATGGGACGGGGCCTTGGAGAAGGCCGAGGACATCGCTTGGGAGCAGCTTTTCTTCCGGCGGCGGGTGGCGTGCGGTGGGTCCCCGTCTTCTTGGCACGGCTGGGATAAGGGCTTTTGGGAGATGGCAGCGAGCACAGGAGCATCCCAATGGGCAGCTGCTGAGGAGGTGGATCTGCCATGGCTGGCTGCGGGCGGTGGCACGTGTCCTGCCATCCTGCTCTCCTGCCAAAGGCAGCAGTGACGGGCGGCTTCGGGCACCGCTCTGAGCACAGCCAGCACGGCCTGGGCACCGCGGGCGGCTGGGACAAGGGGGACAGCAGCCTTCAAGTGACGGGCGGTTTCTGCTTTCTCTCCTTGCAGCCGGGCTCTGTGGATGCTGAGGCTGCTCTGGGCTCCGCCAGGGCTCTGCTGCGGCTCAGCACCGGGCCGGAAGAAGCCAAAGAAGAACCGGTGTGAGCCGCAGCAGAGACGTGCTCGAGCATTTCGGCAACGCAGCTCAAGCCTGCAGAGTGCACGCCTCCAGGGGAAAACATGACACCCCCCCCTCCCCCAAAATAAACTTGTTCAATAACTTGTGAAATGAAATCAATCTGGGATGACCCCAAATGGCATTTCTCAGCTTGCTCAAGCTTTAGCTCAGCCCTTCTCTGAACAGTTCTCTGCCCCGCCTGCCTTTTACTTCACAAGTGCTCCCTCTTTTCCCCCAGTGAGTTGCCAGCTCAGGGCAGTCTCTGTCGCACTGTAGCCTTCCTTGATGCCTTTGACCACGAGGAGGAGCGAGCCCCAGGTTTAGGGACTCATCCTGTCACTGGCAGAAGAACAGCAATGTCTCAGAGGTCCGGTGAGACCTGAGTGTCATTCAAGAGCTGCCCTCCAGGCCTCAGCTCTCCTCACTGTTAGCTTCCCACTGCCCCTTTTCCTCGTCCTTCCAGCAGGATGAGCTCTGTGAATGCCCTTGACCCTCCCCACTCCTGCCAGCCCAGCCACCCAGCTCAGTTTGGCTTAAGCGGAAGCTTCTTTGTCTCCTCTGGCACGCCAGTGCAGTTCCCTCTGCGGGGAGCAGCAGCCCCAGAGCACAGCAGGCAACAGTGCAGGCCGCACCTGCACCGGCTCCCCTCCACGCGTGGCTGGGCTCTTGGTGGCAACTAAATGCTCCCTGTTTGCAGCTGTCCCTGGAGGATGGCCCCAGGGCAGAGCCCAGCCCGGCTCCCACTGCATCCCCCGGAGCTTGGGGCAGACAGTGGTCCCAGAGCTGAGGTTCATGGTGCGCAGCCGGCGCTGTGGCTCGCAGTCGGTGTTTGCAAGTGTTGCGTTCTCATCTCCTGCAACTTGTGGGGAAAAGGAGCTGTGCGGCCGGGCCAGCACTGCCCCTCTGGGCAGTGACACGGCTGAAGGTCTTTGCTGTTGCAGAGGAGCCGGCATGGAGCCTTAGCAGGGCCTGGCAGGTGTGGAGCCGGATCTCGCCCGCTGTCCGGGGCTCGCTGCCCGCCAACCGCCCCCACCCGCCGCGCTCCCTTCTGCAGGGACGGAAGGCTCTGGCTGCACAAGGGTTCCCATAATGTCTTTGTACCCGTGGCTGCGGAACGAACACGGAGAGCGAAAGTGTCAGTCACGTTGCTTGCACGTTCCTTCCTTTAGATACAAGGCACAGATCTCTTAAAAGGATAGGCAGGGATAGAGATTTCCCACATAGCCCTCTTTGGCGTAACTCACCTTGTAAGCTGGCGTCAGGGGCATTTTTTTCCCGGCCCTGTGGGAGTAGGTGTCCAAGAGCTGAAGTGAGCAGCATTTAGAAGCAGTTTCAAGATTTCTAGGCAGGAAGTGGAGCTGACAAGCATCTGTGTAACTCACCGTATTCATCGTGGAGACACGAGACCTGGAAAAATCCCAGCTCTCTGTGCATTTGTGCAAAAGGGGGAAGCAGCAGAAAGACTTTGTGTCTGCTTGTCCAAGCTCCAAGGAGCTGGGGTGGCAAAGGGTGGCCTGGGCTGGTGGCAGGTGAAGTCCTGTTTCATGTCATCATAGAGTGGCACAGGACAAAGCTAAAAGCACCCACAGCCACACTGATGAAGTCTTTCTGATGCTGCACATCCTAGAGGAAAAGCTGCTGTCACACAATCCATTGGTATTTATAACTTTTATTTGCAATACTTTAGGTCCAAGTTTCAAACCGCAATATTTTTACACTCAAGACACGGTCATGCACAATCCATATTTCAATTTCCTATTGCTTCAACCACAATTTAAAATAACTTAATATTGACAGCAAAACGCAAAATACTTAAAAAAGGATGCTGAGGTCAGTGAGATGGATCCATGCCATCAGCACATTTGCAAAGTAAATAACTTTGTTCTCTTTTTAAAAAGATCAGTTACCTCTTAATCCAAAGTTACAGAAGATTTTTCACTACACATTTGGTTTTTTCTCTTTCATATTTTTTCTGGTTTTTCTTTTTTCTAATTTTTTTTTTTTAAAGAGATAACACGTCTTAAAAAAGGATTGTACAGCAAAATGAGATACATTTCTGCTCAACAATGAAAATGTAGGCTTCTCCTCTGTTTACTTTTGTCTGGATACCCTGAAGAAAAAATCTAGCAGACACCAGCAGAGGTGTAAAGGGGTTGCTTTGGACTAAAGTGGAGTTTAGCACTGGTGACATCCTGACCCAGTCAAGAGTTGCAGAATTCTTTTGCAGATCTCGAACCATGTGCTTGCGGGCACAGCACCTGCAGTGCTGATGCACCAGGGCACGAGAAGAACTCTGTTATTCCCGCACCGAATTTGGGCTCTGCCCAAGCAGGAGGTGCTGCAGTGCTTTGCTCCTCGTTGCCGTGTGGAGCAGCTCCCTTCCTGCTGGCTGAGCTGCTCAGGCAGAGCCCGGCAGCTCCTGACCCTGAAGGGCTGAGGCCTTTCCCCTGCTGCTGTGCTACAGACGGATTCAGCAGCATTGCTGTACGTGGGGATACACAGCGGGACCAAAAGCAGTTGCCTTTGTAGACCCTAAGCTGAAAGGTGAAAAATCTCAAGAGACGAGGATGGAAGAGACTGGCAGGCTGCCTGTTTGCTGTGCTGCCCCACTTGTGAGCGGCCCAGCTTTGCGTGAGGCAGAGTGAGAACAAGGGGCAGCTCCCTCCCTCCCAGCCCCGCAGCCAAGGGGTCCCTCCAGTCCTGGGGCTTGGGGCACCATCAGAAGCTTCCAAGCAAAGGTTATCTTTGAACTTGCTCATTCATGAAATGCGCACGGTCATGAGCGCTCTGATAGATGTATCCACCCATTAGTGAAACATGGATTGACCTTTCTGTATTTGGAAGCTGGACAGGGCCATGAAATCTGACATCTGGCCTTGTTTGGGGCTGTATGGTCCAAGTCAACTCCCTTGCTTCCTCCTTGAGCCCTGGCCAGGCTTTGGGAGAAACAAACGGGAGAATGAAACCAGATGTTCCCACGCTAGAAGTGCTGTCGGTTTGTTAGTTCAACACTATCAAAGGTGGGCCCTCTCACAGGGAGGTTGGAAGCCTCACCTGTGGGTGGAGGCACCTGCAGGAACTCCCAGTGTCCGGGAATGGCTCTCCAGTCCTTGGCTGTGACAGCTTCCCCCAGCTGATGGGTGGCTCTGGGTGATGGTAAAGTCTGAGGGTAACTGCTGCTGTCTCTTTCTTAATCACTACGGGCAATCTTTGGTAGGGATGATTGGGTGCATTGCTGAGCTTCTCCTTTTGTGATTCTTTGCTGCTTTGAACTACAGTAAATGACGCTGATTCCTTGAGTTGGTGTCTATGTCTTTGGTGCTGACCCTGCCCACTGGTAAAACAAATTTGGTATAGTCTGGCTGGATCACAACAAAATGCTGCTTTTTAAATGTAAGTGTAAGGAATCGGTCCCATCCAAAATTCCCGCATGGGAAGACCTTCCCTAGGGTTTGCTGGCTGTGGCGTGGGCTGAGGTCGGAGCTCCGTGCGAGCAATGAGGACGTCAATTGAAAGAAGCTGAAGCACTGGATGTATTAAAATGCATCCCAAAATTGCATATAGAAAAAGGAAAAGAACTTGTGGGTTTGGGAAGATGAGGGTGAATTTTGTTAACAGCATCTCGGAAACAGCACCAACAGAAGGAACGATTGTTGTTGAAACGCTCCCACATGGAGCAACAGAAGAAGTTTTTAATCTTGAGCTTGGATTTGTTTGAGCAAAGGAAATAATAATAATAACAACGAGAATAATAACAAAAAATAATGATCTACATGTTCATAATAAAATATAATAAAAATCGATGTTTATGTTTTCACATGTATATAATGACATTGTGAAATAATGCTCCAAATACCCATTTGTTAGCTTTGGCTGCTCAGGGATATAAGACTAAATACGCTACAGAAAAGGACTGGCCAGGACCCCAGCATCGCTGGGAAACTGTGGGAGATTGTATACAACAGGTGAAGGAGGAAGGGATGAAAGTGGCTGTTTTTATAGGGTTTGCTGACGCTAGGACGTGGAATGCTTTGTCTGTTACTGCGAAAAATAAAGTGAGTAAGACTGCTGGGTTTTTCATATCCCAGACTATCCACAAGCTGCAGAACTGATTGAACAGATGAAGGGGTTGTTAAAAGAGCAGTTGAAAAATATAGGAGATGGGAATGTGTCGCAATGAAAAACCCACCTCCCAGATGTGCTCCATATCCTTAACAATGGGCCCACTGGGGAAATGGAAACCCCCTGGATGCGCATGGCTGCACCCAATTTGCAAATAGAACCACGGACAGTGACACTTTGACTTCCTGGGAAATTGTTCCGGGGGTGATGGTCCCTGACAGGGCCATCGCAGAGGCTGCAGGGCTGGACCTTTACGCATTAGAATTAATTAGGAAAAATCAGAAGCAAATGAGAGTTATCAGTACCGGCAGAGGAATTCAGGTTCCTCCGGGACACTTTGGTTTGATAACTGCCCACTCAAGCTTGGCCTTGACAAGTGTTCATATGGTGGGAGGAGTGGTTGGTGCAGATTATCAAGGAGAAATTAAAGTAGTTCTGTTAAACAATAGTGAACAACACTGGATTATTCAACCCCACGGCAGGGTAGCACAGTTATTGATATTGCCAGTTTTTAAAACAACCGTGAAAAAAGGACATCCACTTCACATCACTACTGTTCATGGAGATAAAGGGTTTGGATCCACCAGTCCTGATCATGGAGCCAGAGTGTGGGTCCAGAGGCCAAATGGCCTGCCCGAGCCAGCTGAAGTAAGAGCTGTAAACAAAGACAACACTGTTTGAATCCTGAAACCTGGGTGAGAAAGATGGGCACATGTCCCTGCAGCCAAGTGTTCTGTGAGAGAACAAAGAGATGTTACAGGATATTGTTTTGCAGAGCCTGCCAGACCAAATCTCCCTGTTTGCCCCAATGGTCCCTTTGGAAAGTGCTCTGATCCACGGCGCTCGATGTGAAGACTGATGTGCCACTGAGTGAGTGACTTCTGCAGACAGAAAGGGACCACTTAACAGTGAAACTATTGTTGATCTTGTTGATTTAATGTTGTCCTTGTAATCGGAGCACTGGTTGGGAAAATAGATTTCTAACAGCAGGAGCAGAGATAGGGAACTCATTTAACCTCAGTAATTGCTGGGTGCGTGCAAGTCCAGAAGGATTCGATGACTGGCCTTGGCTGGCCCATCTGGCCCAACCCAAATGGTGGGTTAGAAACTTGAGCACAGTTCACGATAAAAACAGAGCTCTAGACCGAGGGTGGCGATCCCCGACCGCTGCCTTTTCATAGAAAAGGCATTTCTTGCCTAAATCGGATAAAGAGGAATATGTGTAGGGAAAAGTGTCTGTGGATGGATGTTGTCTCCTGGAATAGGTTGTATGCACCCACACTGTAAACTGTTCAATTGCAGCCAGTATAAAGGGAAATGGAATCAAACTCACGGACAGCTCTTTAATCATGGCTGGGTTAAGCGTTCCTATGAAGATTGTGAAAAGATACCCTTAAAGCACTTCCCATATGATATTTTGGCTTGTCAACAAAGAATTTCTAATACTTAAATCTAAGATTGTAGGATGAAAAGAATTGTTATGAAGGTTGCAGTTCGTCTCTAGGTCAAAGGACTGATTGAAGGAGTGAGGCCTGAACAACAGGCCCTGACTGAGGCCTGAACAACAGGCTCTGAGCCAAAGTTGACATCTAGATGAACCTTCCAACCAAATGTTCTATTTGTATCTGCTCATTAACAAAGCATTAGTAGCAATATGCTCTATGTTCATTGGTGAAACACGGATTGACCTTTCTGTATTTAGAAACTGGACGAGGCCCCATCTGGCCTTGTTTGGGGCTTTAGGATCAAACTCCCTCGGTTCCTCCTTGAGCCCTGGCCAGGCTTTGGGAGAAACCAAAGAGGAGAATGAAACCAGATGTTCCCACACTAGCAGTGATGTCGGCTTGTTTATTCAACGCTGTCAAAGCTGGGCCCTCTCACAGCGAGGTTGAAGCCTCGTTGCCCGCAAAGGTGGATGCACCTGCAGGAACTCCCAGGGTGCGGGAATGGCTCTCCAGTCCTTGGCTGTGACAGCTTCCCCCAGCTGATGTGAGGATGTGGATGATGGCAAGGCCTGAGGGTAACTGGTGCTGTCTCTTTCTTGATTACTGTACGCAATCTTTGGTAGTGATGATTGGGTGCTTTGCTGGGCTTCTCCTTTTGTGATTCTTTGCAGTTTTGCATTCTAATAACTTACACTATTCCTGAACTTGGTGTCTGTGTCTTTGGGGCTGACCCTGCCCACTGGCAAAACAGACGCTGAGGGCCCTCGGAGAACCAAAGGTGCCTTGCGACACCGTGGGGCCTCGTGTAACCAAGGGCACCACAGTGACAGCGTGGGGCCCAAAGGAACCAAGGGGCCAGCGTGGCACTGCAAGGCCTCGTGGAACCATGGAGAGCATTGTGACACGGAGGGGAGTCTTATAATCAAGGGTCCATTGTTTTCCTCTCCCTGCCCCGGCCCCAGCCCTGCAAAGAAGCCCAGTCCTGTCTGGCCCTGCAGCAGGAACTGGAGGCACTGGAGGTGCGGGACAGTGACTCTGTGTCTGGAATGCTCAGGAGATCCTCAGCTCGGGCAGGTCCTGCAGCCCCAGGGCCCCGCTGCCCAGCACAGCAGCAGAGAGTTGGCTCTGGGGCTCCTCAGGCTGCTCCTGCTGCTATCCCAGGGACAGGGCAGCCTCTTGCCAGGGCTCCTCTGCACACACACGAGCTCCTGCTCTTCTCCTGGCCCATCCCAGCTCCCCACAGAGCCTTTCCCAGGGGAACACGTCTGTGCTGGCCTGAGCAGCCCTTGCTGTAGCCTCTGCCCTGCTGCCCACAGCCCCCGAGCTGGGGGTGCTGCTCTGCAGAGCATGGGGGCTGTGCTGCCCGGGGCCATGGGCTGCCTCTGCTGGGCTGTGCTGCTCAAGCTGGGAGACAGAGCTCTGCAGCTGATGGTGCTCCCTGCACGGACCCCCTCCCACACAGGCTCTGCTGTGGCCATGGAGGGTGCTCCGAGGTGCCTGCCTTGTTCCAGGGCTGGCGCATGGGCTGGGGCTGCCCTGGATCCTCCTCTGCAAGTTCCCAGAGGGTCAGACGAGTCACTGCCCAGACTCCTTTCCCTGTACCTGCTGTGTCCCCTGGGGCTGCAGAGCTCTCATGGCTCACAGGAAACATTCAGTCCTTTATCTCTGGGTGAGCCCACCCTGGACAGGCCTGTGCCCAGGGAGCTCCACTCACGGCTGATCCCTGGCACACACTGTCCCTGCAGGTCCCCTGCGTTCTCCTGGCAGCTCCCAAGTCCCTCCAGAAGAACATTCCCCTGCCATCAGGCCTGGCACAAGCTGCAGAGCCCCAGGAAGGTTCATCACAGACCATTCACCATCTGGTGGGCACTGGCCACCACCAAGCAAAACCTGAACCACACCTGAGTCTCTTGAAGGCCACACTGGGACCCTGATCTCATCCCACTGAGCCCTGGGAGAACAAGGAATACAGGCAGCCTCTTTAGAGTCTCTTCCTTGGGCCTCTTCCTGACAGTGACTGTGCAGGGAGAGCAAAGCCTTCCTGCAGTGCCTTCAGGAGATGCCCTTTGCTGATGGAACTGCTGTGGCGGAGCCCAGCTGTGTCCCAGCAGTGCCCATGGCCTGTCCCTGCCTGTGACACGCAGCAGGACTCGCACCACCCGCACAGAGCTGTTGGCCTTACACCATCACAGCAGCTCCAAAGGAGAGAGTGGAAGTAATAAGAGAGGAGCTCTGAAAAGACCAAGCTCTGCTGCTCCCTGGCTGTGCTGCTCTGCTGGGACTCTTCCCTGCCCCACGCCTGCAAAACTGGTCCTGCCCTCCAGCTTCAGGGATGGACTCAACCAAAGGATCTTGAACAAAGACCTTGCTGATGGGTCCTTTCTTTCATGTGAATACACACAGAGCAGACTCCTCATTGACACAGTCCCTGTCAACAGTCCCATTCAGCCTGTAAACAGGGAATAAGATGCATAACAAAATCTTTTGGGTACAACATTAACATAGGAGAAGAAAAAAAGCCCCCAAAGCACCACCACCAAAACAACCTGAGAAGGCAGGCTGGGCCTCTAATGATTACACTTTAGCCTATGGAGCTGAAAACAGGCAGGTTTTTGCTTCTGGAAAGCATCCAGTCATCATTTTCCTCAGGGCATCCTTGAGCTCCTGGTTCCTCAGGCTGTAGATGAGGGACTTCAGGGCTGGAGGCAGCACCGAGTACAGAACTGGCAGTGCCAGGTCCACGGATGGGGAGGACCTGGAGGGGGGCTTCAAGCAGGCAACAAAGCCAGTGCTGAGGAACAGGGAGACCATGGCCAGGTGAGGGAGGCACGTGCAAAAGGTTTTGTGCCATCCCTGCTCAGAGGGGATCCTCAGCACAGCCCTGAAGATCTGCACATAGGAGAAAAGAAGGAACACAAATGAACCAAAAGTTAAACAGATGGAAAACACAACAAGCCCGAGTTCCCTGAGGTGGCAGTGTGAGCAGGAGAGCTTGAGGAACTGTGGGATTTCACCCAAGAACTGGCCCAGGGCACTGCCCTGGCACAGGGGCAGGGAAAATGTATTGGCCGTGTGCAGCAGAGCAGTGAGAAAGGCACTGGCCCAGGCAGCTGCTGCCATGTGAGCACAAGCTCTGCTGCCCAGGAGGGTCCCGTAGTGCAGGGGTTTGCAGAGGGACACGTAGCGGTCGTAGCACTCGACGGCGGCGAGGAGGGAAAACTCCGCTGAAATGAAAAAGAGGAAGAGAGAGAGAAAGAGAAAGAGAGAAAAAGAGAGAAAGAGAGAAAGAGAGAAAGAGAGAAAGAGAGAAAGAGAGGAAGAGGAAGAGGAAGAGGAAGAGGAAGAGGAAGAGGAAGAGGAAGAGGAAGAGGAAGAGGAAGAGGAAGAGGAAGAGGAAGAGAGAAAGAGAGAAAGAGAGAAAGAGAAAGAGAAAGAGAAAGAGAAGGAGAAAGAGAAAGAGAAGGAGAAAGAGAGAAGGAGAAAGAGAAAGAGAAAGGGGCTGTGCAGCACCTCCTGCGTAGGAGGTGGTTGTGGTGTCCCAAAATGGAATTGTGCATGGCTTTGGGGACAGTGGTGCAGATGGAGCCCAGGTCGGTGAGGGCAAGGGTCAGCAGGAAGAAGAACATGGGGCTGTGCAGGTGCTGGCCGCAGGCTCCGGCGCTGATGATGAGGCCGCTGCCCAGGAGGGCAGCCAGGGAGATGCCCAGGAAGAGACTGAAGTGCAGGAGCTGCAGCTGCCGCGTGTCTGCCAATGGCAGCAGGAGAAAGGGGCTGATGGAGCTGCTGTTGGACATTGGCTGTGTGTGGACATGGGGACCTGTTCATGGAGAAAAGTCAGTGACAGCTTAAGGGAAACGGCTCTCAGCCAAATCAAAGCCATGTCCCACAAATGCTTCTCCTGTCACACACTGACACCTTATGGGGATTCAGAGTGTCGCCACGGAGAACGGCTTTGGCTGGCCTGGGGCCTTGCGAGAGACGAGAGACGGGGCGGGCCGGGGCCGCGTCTGGCAGGAGGCGAGACAAAGAGCAAGAGGCGAGACAAAGAGTAGGATAGTTAACGGGAGATTGGGCGAGGAGATGGTAATCTGTAGCCCTTGGAGATGTAAAACATATAACCTTAGAAGCTGAAGTTTGTAGCTGCTGAACTGTGGGTTTGGAACAGTATATAAAGATGTGACTCGTGCGAGGAAATTTGGCTTTGCATGCGGCCGGCGAAGTCCGTGTTCCATCACCGACAACACCCTTCTGTTTTTCTAGCAGATCTTCCTTCAGCTCCAGCCGCAGCCCTGCTTGGTGCTGGCTGCGTGCGACATGAGTTTCAGGGCAATTGCTCCGGGGGGTTTTATAATTCAGCCTTGCTGTGCAGAAGTGGGAGGGGGACAGCCACCTGTCCTGGTGTTACACTTTGAAACCCCAGCTAACACAAGGGCACTCCCAGGGCCCAAGAACAGGAATGGCAAAAGCTGTTAAAGTGTTCTAGAGGTTTTTACAGCTCCTCTTCATCTCCCCGGCTGACTGGTTTTGGATGTCAGAAACACTCAGCATTGCTGCTGCCCTCGGGGAGAATAGAGCGAGTTCTGTGAGGCAAGGCGGTGAGTGGAGAGTGAGGGGAGGTGCTCTGTCACTCTGTCCTGTTCCAAGATCCTCTGGGCTTTCACCCTTGTCAGACAGAGGATAATCACCCTCCCATATTTCCCTTAGAAACCATCCCAACACTGCTGAGAGCAGATCGATCCACCACAGCCCATCAAATGTCCATCCCCTTCTCGAGGTCTCAGCCCCACATTGGTAGCCAAATACACACATGGCTCATTGCACCAACCCAACAGCACTTTGTCCATCATCAAACTTCTGTGTCTCACTGTGGGGCTTTCAGGTAACACAAAGATGCTACACGACCTGTTTGCGTCCTGGAGGGAAGCTCCGAGCTTAGGGGGAATCCTCAAGAAGAAAGCCAAGTGTCCTAATGATGGCATTGGATGTAGGGAGATGGAGCTCCTTCCCTGGCTGCATTGCCCACAGCCGGGCACTGGGGCCAGCGTCACCCTGAGCCAGCTGAGCCAGCTGTGCCCCCTCCCAGAGCCCCCCAGTGCCAGGCAGATGCTCCCGGCCCTGTGCTCTGCAGAGGGAACTGGGCCCGGGACCGCAGAGCTGCCCCACAGCTCTGCTGCAGCTCTGCCTGCACAGGAGGGGCTTCACGCCTTGGAGCCCCGGCCCTGAGGGCAGAGGCTTGGCTGAGGGAGAGAGGAGGGGAGGGGGCTTGTTCAGAGGGAGGGGCTGCACTCGAGGGCATCCTGTGGAGGTCTCTAAGCTCTCCGTGCCACAACATTTCTGCCTTTTGTTTTCTCTCATTGCCTGATCTTCTCTCTGCTTGCTGAAGATCTTCCTCCTGGAGATGTTTCCCTGTGCCTGATCTCTTCCTGCCAGCACTCACAGACCCCATATCTCTGTGCACTCTCCTTGGCCCTACAGAAACCTGCCTGTTTGCAGGGCACTGGCTGGGGACAGGTTCTGTTTGCAGGTGGGAGAAAGGACAGGTCAGACTAAGCCTGGCGGGTCCAGCAAAGGTGATGCCGGTGCTCTCCATGGGCAGAGGAGTGCCTTGAAAGCACTTTAGGAAACTCCTGCAGAGCACTCAAGTTACACTTCCCATGCCTTAGGGACTCTTAAAAATGAAGAATTCCTTTATCACTTCCCCCCCTCCCATTCCGCAAGAGTAGGAAACGGAAAACACTCTCAGGAAATTTCATCTTTATAGAAAGGCTTGTCTTGGAAATATTACTGGACTGAGCCTAAGCCCTGAGCATGTCCTCATGTTCTACACCAGGGATACTCAGAGAATGTACTTCCTGAATCCACAGTCAGTGGTATGTTCCAGCTTGAGGAGATCATTTCAGGAACTGCAGCTGCTTTGTCCTGCAGCCAGAGGCTTCCTGTGTCAAGGGCTGGGAATGATTCTCCCCCGGTCACTTGTCAGCATCTTCCCAGCCCTAACTGATGGAACCCCTCTGTGCCTCTGTGCCGTGCCCGGGCTGGCTGCAGGCAGTGCCCCAGCCGCCGGAAAGGCAGATCCTGTCCCTCCCTCATTGCTCGGGACTCTTCCCGGGGCACTGGGATGTGGGCATGTGCAATGCCAAGGGCAGGACCATGGGGTGGCCCCTGCCATGCTGCTGAGCAGGAAAAAAGAGGCAATGAGGCCCCAGGGCTGCAAGGGTCACTTGTCTCCCAACTGGCCCCAGGGGCAGGGACAGCAGCCCTGGCCAAAGTGCTGCAGAAGTTGCCTCTGTCAGGGCCTTCCAGCTTCTGCACATCCCTCTGCCCTCTCCGGCCCAGGCTGTCCTACAGTGTCCGTGCCCTGTGTCTCTGTCCCTGCAGGCTGTCCTCATCCCCCCGGCTGCCCCACCTCACCGGCCCCTTCCTTTGCTGATGGCTCTGCGGCCTGCCTGGCTCTGCCTTGGCACGCAAAGCCTTGGGCTGCTCCAGACTCCTTCTGGGGGACACGTGGCACCACAGCACTGCCCTGGGAGAGAAATTCCTTTCTCCTTGTGTCCAGTCTGGACCTCCCCACCTGCCCTTTGCATTAATTCTTTCTTTTGCCGGCTGTTCTCTACTATGTCAAAAGGATCCACCATCTCTGAAACCACCCTTCAAGCCCTCCCAGGACTCTCCTCCACTGTCCTCAGGCTCCACTCCACTGAGCACAGAGCCCCTTTGTCCCTATGTAGTGATCATGTGCTTGAGGCCACGGGCACCTGGACAAGAAGGTCGGTTCTTTTCTACAGGAAGGAAACCACAGAACCCCAGTGTTCTGAAGGCAGATGAGAGGCAGCCACCAGAGGCCAAGGCAAGCCAGACCTGTCTGTCCTTGCAGCTTCTGTCTGAAAGCAACCCTTGGACATATGGGGAGTTTTGGAGGTGGAGTTCCATTTCAGCTGTGGGTGCCTGGACCGGAATGACAGCTCTTCTCCCCAGGAAGGAAAGGGCAGAGCCCCAGGGTTTCAAAGGCTGATTAGTGGTGGCTCAAGGAGGCCAAGGCCAGCCAGACCTGTTTGTCTTGGCAGCTTTTGTCTTGGAGCGATCCTTGGATAGAGGGAATTTGGGAGGCCAAATCCCAGTTTTGTCCATGGACGTCTGGCCAAGAAGGACAGTTCTTTTCCATTGGCAGAAAAGTGAGGAGCCCCAGTGTTTCAAAGGCAGATGAGAGCTGGCCCTCAGGAATGCAAGGGAAGCTGGACATTCCTGGCAGCTTTTGTCTGGGAGCTATTCCTTGGATAGATGGAATTTCAGAGGTGGATTCCCAGTTTTGGCCATGGATGGCTGGACTTGAAAGATGTTTTTTTCCATGGGAAGAAAAGCACAGCCCCCCCGTGTTTTGAAGGCAGATGAGAGGTGGCCCCTAAGAGGCCAAGGCCAGCCTGAGCTGTCTGTCCTGGCAGGTTTCACATGGGAACAATCCTCGGATAGAATCAAATTTGGAGGTAGAATCCTAATTTCAGCCATGGGTCCCTGGAGGAGAAGGACAGTTCTTTCCCACAGAAAGGAAAGCAAGGAACTCCAGCATTTCAGGGGCAGATGAGAAGCAACCCTCAACATGCCAAGGTCAGCCGGACCAGGCAGGTGGCCCCAGGAGGCCAAGCCAACCAGTCCTGTTCCATGTTCTTTGGATCCTTGGGGCCCTGCAGCATCACAATTTTGTTCCCCTGAGGCCCAGCAATATCACAGTGGTCTCCTTGGCTCTACAGCAGCACAAAGGCCCCTTGCTTCCATGAGGCCTTGCTGTGTCCAAACGGTTTCCTTGCTTCCATGGGGCTGCAAAATAACACTATGGCCCACTGGTTCCATGAGGTCACAGAGTGTCACAGTGGTCTCCATGATTCCATAAGGTCCTGCAGTGTCACAATGGCTCCTTGGTTCTATTGGGCTCCTCAGGATCACAGTGGCCCCTTGGTTCCACAAGGCCTGGCTGTGTCACACTGGCCCTTTGCTTCCATGAGACCTTGCAGTGTCACAATGGTTTCCTTGGTTCTATGAGGCCCTGTGGTGTCACAATGGCCCCTTGATTCCATTGGGCCTCTTACTGTTACGTAGTTCTTAGTTCCGTGGTGCCCTGTAGTGTCACAGTGGTCTCCTTGGCCCCATGGTGCCACGCAGTGTCCCAAGGGCCCCTTGGTTCTATGAGGCCTGGCTGTGTCACAATGGCCCCTGGCTCCCATGAGGCCCTGTGATGTCACAATGGTCTCATTGGTTCCACGAGGCCCTGCAGGTCCACAATGGCCCTTCAGTGTCACAAGGCCTTGAAGTGTCATAATAGTCTCAGCGGGTTCCCCCGCTGCTTCACAATGGCCTCCTTGGTTCCGTGATGCCCCGTAGCGTAACAATGGTATCCTTGCTTCCACACAGTCAGAATGGCCCCGTGGCCTCATGGAGCCCCACAGTGTCACTGCGATCCCCTTGATTCCACGAGGCCCTGCCGTGCTACAATGACCCCTTGGTTATACAAGGCCCTGCGGTGTCACAATGGCCTTTTGGTTCTGAAGTGTGCAAGAGCCTAATCATAGGAGAAAGGCTCCAAAAAATGCTTTGTCATTATCACTGCTCAACACCAGAAAGGCTTCAAAAGTGCTTCGTCATTATGGCTGCTTATCATAATCACTTTTGAACGCCTGGAAACTACGTGCCGTACGGGCCGTGCATAGCCCGCCTTGAGGCCCATGAAAAGGAAGGCAAAACTGGTGCAAAATGTGGAGGCGAAAGCGAAAGGTAGAATCCCTGCCCTTTGCCTTTCCCCACACCACCACCATCGCCAGCCACGAGACACCCTGAGGCCTCCGGGAGCCGACGCCGCCCGCCTGGGGAGAACCCCCCAATCCTTCACCCTGGACTGAAATCCCGAGTGAGCTGTGCAACCCCTACCCCTGCTCCTTCGTCCCAGGCGGACCGAGGTTCAGCTGCAAGCATGGAGCCTGCATCTCGGAGGACGGGCTGCCGCTTTCCAGCCAAACTGCTCCAGAGATGGGAAGAGGCAGATAAGACGCTTCAAACAGCAGAAAAAAAAAAAGGCAAAAACTTCTCCACTTCCCCCACCCTGTCTCAGCAGCAACAAAGGTAGCACAGTGTGGTGGTGACTTATCCTATGCTTTTAGAGTAACCTTGGCTTTTTCTAACTCTTCTCTACTTTTCTCCGTCTTTCGCTTTGCCTCTCTTACCATTAGATAAACAGATACCCATTTTTTTGGCACCAACATTTAATCTCGTTTGGTTTTAATCTCATCTCTGGGAATATTTTGAACCTTCAAAGTTCTTTCCTTTTTATACTCAGAGATTTTGTTTTCTTTGCCCTTCTGGGTGTAAATCAGATAGTAACAAAGTGTCATAATGGTCTCCACGCTTCCATGAGGCCCCACGATGTCACAATGGACTTTTGGTTCCATGAACTTTCGTTCTGTCAGCAACAGTCTCCTTGGGTCCGCAGTGTCACAATGGACCCTTGGCTCCATGAGGTTCAGTAGCGTAACATGGACGCCTTGATTCCATGAGGTTGTGTAGTGTCACAATGATCTCCTTGCTTCTGCGGCCCTGCTGTGTAACAATGGGCCTGTGGTTCCATGAAGTTCTGTACTGTCAACCATGATCTCCTTGCTTGCACAGTGTCATAACTGACCCTTGGTTCCATGAGGCGCCTGGCCTCCAACAGCCTCTAAGAGACCCTTATGGCCCCTCAAGGCCCCTCACAGCCCCTCATGACCCCTCGGTGCCCCTCACAGCTCCCCAGGGCCCCTCATGGCAGCTCACAGTCCCTCACAGTTCATGGCCCCTCATGACCCTTCACAGCCCCTAACAATCTCTCATGGCCCCTCACAGCACCTCATGGCCCCTCATGGCCCCTCACGGCCCCTCACGACTCCTCATGACCCTTCACAGCCCCTAACAAACCCTCATGGCGCCTCACAGCCCTTCACAGCCCCTCATGGCCTCTCACAGCCCAAGGCATGGGACTCCTTCCGAAGGAGAAGAGATCGGGCTCTGCTTGTTCTCCTTTTATTTTGGTCACTTCACAGTGATGAGTAAAGGAAAGCTGAAATGGAGCCTTTCCCCAGCATTTCCCTCTGGGATAATTGCGGGGCTGAAGCTCTGTGCTGGCGCTGGCCCATGTGTGAACATCGCTGCAGCCCCCCACAGCCTTTGCTGTCCCCCGTGTCCATTCCCGGTCCCTGAGACCCGCCCAGCTCTGGCAGCAGCAGGAGCCACCGCGCAGTGGGCCCTGTACCGGCACAGCCGGGGCTCCTGGCCAAGAGCAGCAGCAGCGCCAGCCCCTTCCCACCTGCTTGTGCCTCGGCTTCCCAAGAGGTTTTTCCCGGTGAATTTCTGGACTAGAGACACAATCAGCCACAAACAGACCTGATTCCTCAGAGCCCGGCTGTGCTGCCCTGATGCAACCTTCAGAGAAAGAAAGGATCCGGTTCCAGCACTGTTCCCAGCACCGTTTCACTCATCCTCAGGTGACAGCAGGAGGCTTTTCTTGCATTTGCCTTGGGAATTACAGATCATGGCTGCTCTTCCCCCTCTTCTGGTTGCCACTTGAATTTTATCTGAAAAACTGCAATTGCCTCTTTTGATCGGTGCTAGCCACAGTGCTTTTCTGATGGGGAATTCAGATGCTTTGTTGCAGGCATCCTGATTAGCAGATCTTGAAATGTTCACAGGTCTATAAGCAAAAAGTTGAGGAGAATGAAAGCCATACAGGCCACATTCACAGCGCTCAAACACAGCCCTGTTGCTGGTGCTCTTGAAATAGAATCAGCTGCCAGAGGCCAGCACAGAAATTGCCTCTGGAGTGTGGAATGAAACGAAAAAATCCACCGGGAGAAAGAGGAAGCAGAACTTCTGCACTCGCTTCATTGCTTCTTCCCAGCAGCAGGAGACGTGGATGTCCAGAGGTACGTCCCGCTGCTGCTGACCACAGTGAGAGCACAGCCTGCTGCCCAGTCCCAGCGGGACCCCGAGCCCAGCCCGGGGAGCTCCCGCAGCGTCGGCAGCTCAGCGGACGCGGTGCCAGGGCCGCAGCCCCGGGAACACGCCCGCCCATTGTGGGGCAGCGGCGCAGGCCCAATGTCCTGCGGCCCAAACTTGCTGCTGCTGCTGCTGCTGCTGCTGCTACGCAAGGCCCATCCTTCTCCCCCTGCTCCTCTCCCAGCACGGCGCAAATTGCACCTCGCGGGATGCTTCCCCGGAAGCTGCTCAGGCGCCCCGCTCCTCTTTCCACCTGAGCGTCACTGCGGAGGAATCTTTGGCGCACTTCCGTAAGCCCGGGCCTCTCGCTTCGTGCTGAATCGGGGATGCAAATGGCCTTGTTAGGAAAGTCAAAAGCCAAGGGAACGGATTAGGAATTATTTGAAAAAACTACCCTTCTTCCAGGCAAGGTACACCAAGTCATTTCCCGCATTTCTCCTTTGCAGATTCTTTCAGTCGCCTGCTCGGCGAGCTCCAGCTTCTTCTGCTGCTTCCTGTGAACCGATTGCACTCTCGATTTGAGCACCGACGCACCAGATGTGCAAGTATCTACGCTGAACTCAGAAACCAACTGCCTCTGTCAGACCATTTTCACAGTCCAGCTCACTTGCAAGATGTCCACTGAGAGCTTGGAAGGATTAGCCCCCAGCTCTCCACTTCTGGCTGCAGGCTCCGGAGATTCTTTCTCTCCATTCAGCCAGCCTAACAATTGCTGCTACCCCCTCCTCCTGTTTCCTTAGCCTACAACAGTAACGACGAAAACCTTACCCACGGCACAACTCGCTAGTCCACCAGGAGGAGAAAGGACAAGTTGTCAAGCTCTCAAAACCTTGGTCCTGCTTTGCTGCAAGAGTCCTGCTGCACGCACAGTGTGGCAAGCCAAGAGAAGCTGCATGTGATGGCACATCTTGTGACAGGAGCTCCAGCTCGGTCTCCAGGAAAGGGTCTTGAAAAGAGCAAACATCACTGTGGACAAGATTCTTGCAAAAGCAAAACAGCTTCCCAGAAGGGACATGCAAACGGAAAGAAACAACCCAAGATGTTCCCGTATACTATTAATTGCTTCCCTTCTATGCTCCCCTTTTCTGTCTTGCACTAGTTCTACCTCACAGTCCTTCCAAACTGATCTTACCTCAAACACCTAGGACTTAGCAAGTTTGAGACACTCTACAATACCAAGAGCTACACACAGCTTGCCTTCTCCCTGTTTGGCTTTGAAAGCAATGCTGGAGACCCCAGAAGCCTGCCAAGGGAAGATTTTAGAGCCCAGTGCCTTGCTCGGCTCTGGCTTCTAGAGACAGGGCATGTGCTCCCATGGGACTGCACCCTCAGCAGTGACAATAGACAGCAGCAGCAACAAAGGTGATTCCCATGACACTGTCGCAGGGCTCAAGACTCCGTGTCTTGGCTTCACATGGCAAAGCTCACTGTCCGTTTGGACAGACTCAGCATCCAAACTAGTCTGCTTTTCTACCTGTGTCAATGAACAGCAGGAGAGGGAAACCAGCCAGCAGTTTCTTTGCAGAGAGGGCCTTTGTTCCAGGCTGAAAGTGCTGGATTGGCAGGGAGGAGGCAAACAGCTGAGAGCTTAGCTGCTCTATTGGACCGGCATCAGAACTCAGCAAAAAGAGTGTTTCCACTCTTTTATTTGAAGCCTCCTATCGGCAGTCTCCGATTTTCACCTGAAACCGGACAAGAAAACAGCAACAGCCCTGCCGACGAGGGCACCGCGCCGGGCACGGCCCCGCCGCTCGCACTGCCCACGCCGAGCGGCCGGGGAGCAGCGCTGCACCGCGCAGGGGCTGCACGTCTCCCTCCTCACGTCCTGCTCTGCCCTCCCACGGGGCTGCCTCTGCCTGGCGCTGGCAGGCTCCTCATTCAGCACTTTGCTCTGCTCCAGGCGAAAAGCGCGGACAGCGCTTTGGTTGCTCGCGAGCAAGAGACCGCGGCGCGGGGCGAGCCAGCAGCAGCAGGGGCAAGTTGCAAGACTGCCGCAAGGAAGAGTTACAATCTGGTGAAGAAGAAGCTAAACAAGACGGTGCGTTTGGCGCGGCTGCGGGAGGAAGAGATGCTCCGGGACTCCGCTTCGGCCCCGGAGCGGCCCGTGCTGGCCCGGGGCGCGCGGGGCTCGGCCGCGGGGCGCGCGGGGGAAAAACGGACACCCGGGCAACAGACACACGGACACGCGGACCAACGCTCCCAGCGCTTCGGCGGCAGCGGCGGCAGCGGCAGCAGCGGCAGCAGCGGCAGCAGCAGAAGAGCAATACAAGAGCAGCGGTTCTCCAGACCCTCTGCGTTCCTTCTCCTGTTCCTCCTCTCCTTCTCCCAGTGTCCCGCATCCCCTGTCCCGCTCTCCCTTCAGTGCTCCACCCCCTCCGCCCCTTCCGCGGCCTCCCTCTCCCCATGCCAGGCCGGGCCATGCGCCCGGCCCGCCCCCGGCCCCGGGCGGGGCTGCGCCCTCCCCGCCCCCGGGCGTCCCGCCGCGGTCTCGCCTCCGCCCGGCTCTTGCCCTACTGGCGGTGGCGCCGCTGGGCGGGCATCAGTGCCTGCCTCTTGGGCAGCACTGTTAGCCTCTGGCTCCGGCTGGCCCGGCCCCGGCCCCGGCCCCGGCCCCGGCCCCGGCCCCGGCCCCGGCCCCTCCCGGGACCCGCCGAGGAGACAGACGGCGCGGCCGCTCCCGCCGCGTCCGCGGCGTCTTCCCCGGTCCGAGCTCTTCCGCTCGGCAGCGCGGCCCCCGCCCCCGAGCCGCCGGTGTCCCCTTCGAAAGAGGCAACATCTGGGGATACCCGGCCCGGGGCGGTTGAGGAGCGCCCGGCGGCCGTTTCTGGCCCCGGGCCGAGCGCTGACAGCCGCGTCTCGCCGGCAGGGAATGCGCTGCAGGGCCTGAGGGAGCGCTACCTGGAGGGTTCGCTGCTGGGGCGCGGCGGCTTCGGCAGCGTCTTCGCGGCCACGCGGCTCTCGGACGGCGCCCCGGTGAGTGGCGGGGCCGGCGGCGGGCGCAGGAGGCGGGGGGCAAAGGAGGGCGCAGGAGAAGGAGGATGGGGCTCGGCAGGGCGGGCGGCGAGCTCAGCCCGCTGCTCCCCTTGGCTTGCAGGTGGCCATCAAATGGGTGCCACGGACCCGCATCCGTCATTGGGGCGAGCTGGTGAGTGAGCGGGGGGGGTAGGGGTGGGGGTGGTGGGCAGCGGGAGAAGGCGGGGCGTGACGGGCGGGGATGAGCCGAGGCCCGGGAGGGTGGAAGGCGCCAGGACGCCTCGGGGGAGAGCGGGCGTGGGGGCAGCGGAGGGCGCAGAGCATCCCGGGCTGGGCGAGGGCTTCCCGAGCCCTGGCACGGCATCAGCCCCACTGACGGCATCGTGCTCCTCCCGCAGCCCAACGGCACCAGCGCACCACTCGAGGTCGTGCTGCTGGACAAGGTGTCCACCGGCTTCCCTGGTGTGGTGCAGCTCCTCGAGTGGCTCGAGCTCCCCAGCAACGTGGTGCTGGTGATGGAGCGGCCGGAGCAGTCTCAGGACCTGCTCCATTTCATTCGAGCGCGGGGCTTCCTGTCAGAGGAGGTGGCACGGGAGCTGTTCCGCCAGGTCCTGGAGGCCGTGCGGCACTGCACCAGCTGCGGGGTCCTTCACAGGGACCTGAAACCAGAGAACATCCTGGTTGACCTGGCCACGGGCCAGGCCAAATTGATTGACTTTGGCTGCGGCACCTACCTGCAAGACACAGCCTACACCAGCTTTGCAGGTGAGTCCTCACCAGGGTAGGCTCCCGGTGCCGGCATCTCGCGGCCCAACCTGGCTGTGGCAGCGGGGATTCTCCCTTTTGATGCCAGTCATGGGACCGAGTTTTCAGCCCAGTTGCTTTTGAGTGCGGGTGGCCGGGGGGCCATCTTCCAGCCCTGCTGGCAGCCTTCGCCAGCCACTCTGCCCAGGACTGGCGCTGGGGCTGGGGCAGCCAGTGTGACAAAAACACACCCGTGGGTGGGGGTAGCAGAGGGGGGGGGGCCAGAAGCTGTGCACCCGCCGGTTTGGTGTGCAGGCAAGAACCGGCTTGGACTGCTCAGCTCGCCTTGTTTGCCTTGGCTTCAGAATGTTTTTTTGGGGCAATGCAGGCAGGGAGGGTGAAGGCATGGTTTTCCCACCCCCGGCACTGAGCGGGTTTTCCCTTTGCATGGAATGCTTTAGCCTTGCCAGGGCTTCCGCTGCCCTCTTGTGACACCGGTGGCTTCTTTTACAACCCCCAGTTTGTCCACAAGTCACAGGCGCTGGCGAGAGGGCAGCGGGTCATGCCGTGTGCCGCTGGTGCAGCCCCCGCGTGCCCAGGGATGCTGGGGCGAGGCTCCGGGAGCAGGCAGCATCCCGCTAATGAAGTGCCTCTCTATTCCGTAGGAACACCAGCGTACAGCCCCCCGGAATGGACCCATTTTGGCTGGTACTACGGCGAGGCAGCTACCGTCTGGTCCCTGGGCATCGTGCTGCACCAGATGGTCTGCGGGCGGCACCCGTTCCCGAAGGGCCGGAACATCAGCTGGGGCCAGCTGTCGCTCCCAGAACGGCTCTCTCAAGGTGGATGCTCATCCCTGCGGCACGGGGGGAATAGCAGTACTGGGAGACAGCAGCGGGCTCATGAGCATCCCGCTCTGGCAGCTGCCGAGGAGGTGGCACATGCCTCGCTCTCCTGCTCTCCTCCAAAACAAAGAATGGATGGGAAAGTTCAGGCACAGCTCGGAGCCCCCATGGCATGGCCTGGGCATGGCAATAGTGGGGCAAAGCGGACAGGAGCCTTCTGCAACTGACCGGCGCTTTCTGGTTTCTCCCCACAGACTGCAAGGAACTGATCAGATGGTGTCTGTCCCTGCACTCCTTGGACAGGCCCTCATTAGAAGACCTGTCGTGTGATCCTTGGCTGCAGGATATTCATCATCCATAGAAGAAGGGAGAGAGCCACAGGCACACTTTGATCCAGGGAGCCGGTAAGTTACAGCTCCACACGTGCCTTGGCCAGAAGAAGCCAAGAAACGCAGGCTTTTTTGCCCTGCCTGTATTGCTGCGCAGGGGTCGTCAGATGGGGACCCGCAGCCCTTGTGCTGGCGCTGAGCTGCTCTTCCCAGCACTGGTGGCCGCCGTGCAAGCTGCTTTTGCTTGTCCTGCTTCACTGACAGCCGGGGCCCTGGGCGGGGCACTGACAGCCTGCTCTCAGCCGCAGGGAAGAAGGAGCCCCTGGAGAAGCTGTACTCCTGCTGCTGCTGGAGACATGGAGGATGACGTCAAGGATGGCAAGCTCTTCCTCCACCTGGCCACCGGCAAGCTGAAGATGATGGGCTTCGATTCTGGCACCTTCTTCAAAGCCAGGCTCCACAGCGAATTTACAGATGAGTCCACAGCCAGGGGGATGCTCCCAGATTTGGGCATTGCACGGCCTGGCCGGGAAGCAAAGGTTCCCCCCTTTGCTGGGGCGGATGCAACTAATTCTTCAGCCGGCTGCCAAGCTGCTTTTCGGCAGGGCGGGCGGGATGGGCTGGGGTGCTTAGGAAATGGGAGTCGGCTCCTGGCCCTGCCAACAGCCCCCACCGCCCACTGTTCCTGGGGCTGGGGCTGGGGCAGCCAGCCCGACACAAACAAGCCCCCATGGCAGGAGCAGAGGTGGCACTCCAGGAGCTGTGCACGGGCTGCTTTGTTTTGCAGGAAAGGAAGGGCTTGGGCTGCTCCACTCGGCTTGTTTGCTTTGGGCTCGCTGTGCCTGTTGGGGGTCAGTGCGGGGGGGAGGGGAGAAAGCGTGGGCTTCCCTCGCCCGAGGGTGGGTTTTTCCCCAGCATGTAGGGAAGGTTGGGCCTTCCTCAGGCCCCCAACAGAGAGAAGACTTTTTACCTTTTTTCTTGTTTCTCCTTTTTGTCTGTAATCCCTTTTCATTAATTTGTTGTTTGTTTCCCTTAAAGGAAGTGTTGTAGGTGGTGTCCAGTCTGGATCGGGAAGTGCTTGGGACCAGCTGCAGCGTGGATGGGACGGGGCCTTGGAGAAGGCCGAGGACATCGCTTGGGAGCAGCTTTTCTTCCGGCGGCGGGTGGCGTGCGGTGGGTCCCCGTCTTCTTGGCACGGCTGGGATAAGGGCTTTTGGGAGATGGCAGCGAGCACAGGAGCATCCCAATGGGCAGCTGCTGAGGAGGTGGATCTGCCATGGCTGGCTGCGGGCGGTGGCACGTGTCCTGCCATCCTGCTCTCCTGCCAAAGGCAGCAGTGACGGGCGGCTTCGGGCACCGCTCTGAGCACAGCCAGCACGGCCTGGGCACCGCGGGCGGCTGGGACAAGGGGGACAGCAGCCTTCAAGTGACGGGCGGTTTCTGCTTTCTCTCCTTGCAGCCGGGCTCTGTGGATGCTGAGGCTGCTCTGGGCTCCGCCAGGGCTCTGCTGCGGCTCAGCACCGGGCCGGAAGAAGCCAAAGAAGAACCGGTGTGAGCCGCAGCAGAGACGTGCTCGAGCATTTCGGCAACGCAGCTCAAGCCTGCAGAGTGCACGCCTCCAGGGGAAAACATGACACCCCCCCCTCCCCCAAAATAAACTTGTTCAATAACTTGTGAAATGAAATCAATCTGGGATGACCCCAAATGGCATTTCTCAGCTTGCTCAAGCTTTAGCTCAGCCCTTCTCTGAACAGTTCTCTGCCCCGCCTGCCTTTTACTTCACAAGTGCTCCCTCTTTTCCCCCAGTGAGTTGCCAGCTCAGGGCAGTCTCTGTCGCACTGTAGCCTTCCTTGATGCCTTTGACCACGAGGAGGAGCGAGCCCCAGGTTTAGGGACTCATCCTGTCACTGGCAGAAGAACAGCAATGTCTCAGAGGTCCGGTGAGACCTGAGTGTCATTCAAGAGCTGCCCTCCAGGCCTCAGCTCTCCTCACTGTTAGCTTCCCACTGCCCCTTTTCCTCGTCCTTCCAGCAGGATGAGCTCTGTGAATGCCCTTGACCCTCCCCACTCCTGCCAGCCCAGCCACCCAGCTCAGTTTGGCTTAAGCGGAAGCTTCTTTGTCTCCTCTGGCACGCCAGTGCAGTTCCCTCTGCGGGGAGCAGCAGCCCCAGAGCACAGCAGGCAACAGTGCAGGCCGCACCTGCACCGGCTCCCCTCCACGCGTGGCTGGGCTCTTGGTGGCAACTAAATGCTCCCTGTTTGCAGCTGTCCCTGGAGGATGGCCCCAGGGCAGAGCCCAGCCCGGCTCCCACTGCATCCCCCGGAGCTTGGGGCAGACAGTGGTCCCAGAGCTGAGGTTCATGGTGCGCAGCCGGCGCTGTGGCTCGCAGTCGGTGTTTGCAAGTGTTGCGTTCTCATCTCCTGCAACTTGTGGGGAAAAGGAGCTGTGCGGCCGGGCCAGCACTGCCCCTCTGGGCAGTGACACGGCTGAAGGTCTTTGCTGTTGCAGAGGAGCCGGCATGGAGCCTTAGCAGGGCCTGGCAGGTGTGGAGCCGGATCTCGCCCGCTGTCCGGGGCTCGCTGCCCGCCAACCGCCCCCACCCGCCGCGCTCCCTTCTGCAGGGACGGAAGGCTCTGGCTGCACAAGGGTTCCCATAATGTCTTTGTACCCGTGGCTGCGGAACGAACACGGAGAGCGAAAGTGTCAGTCACGTTGCTTGCACGTTCCTTCCTTTAGATACAAGGCACAGATCTCTTAAAAGGATAGGCAGGGATAGAGATTTCCCACATAGCCCTCTTTGGCGTAACTCACCTTGTAAGCTGGCGTCAGGGGCATTTTTTTCCCGGCCCTGTGGGAGTAGGTGTCCAAGAGCTGAAGTGAGCAGCATTTAGAAGCAGTTTCAAGATTTCTAGGCAGGAAGTGGAGCTGACAAGCATCTGTGTAACTCACCGTATTCATCGTGGAGACACGAGACCTGGAAAAATCCCAGCTCTCTGTGCATTTGTGCAAAAGGGGGAAGCAGCAGAAAGACTTTGTGTCTGCTTGTCCAAGCTCCAAGGAGCTGGGGTGGCAAAGGGTGGCCTGGGCTGGTGGCAGGTGAAGTCCTGTTTCATGTCATCATAGAGTGGCACAGGACAAAGCTAAAAGCACCCACAGCCACACTGATGAAGTCTTTCTGATGCTGCACATCCTAGAGGAAAAGCTGCTGTCACACAATCCATTGGTATTTATAACTTTTATTTGCAATACTTTAGGTCCAAGTTTCAAACCGCAATATTTTTACACTCAAGACACGGTCATGCACAATCCATATTTCAATTTCCTATTGCTTCAACCACAATTTAAAATAACTTAATATTGACAGCAAAACGCAAAATACTTAAAAAAGGATGCTGAGGTCAGTGAGATGGATCCATGCCATCAGCACATTTGCAAAGTAAATAACTTTGTTCTCTTTTTAAAAAGATCAGTTACCTCTTAATCCAAAGTTACAGAAGATTTTTCACTACACATTTGGTTTTTTCTCTTTCATATTTTTTCTGGTTTTTCTTTTTTCTAATTTTTTTTTTTTAAAGAGATAACACGTCTTAAAAAAGGATTGTACAGCAAAATGAGATACATTTCTGCTCAACAATGAAAATGTAGGCTTCTCCTCTGTTTACTTTTGTCTGGATACCCTGAAGAAAAAATCTAGCAGACACCAGCAGAGGTGTAAAGGGGTTGCTTTGGACTAAAGTGGAGTTTAGCACTGGTGACATCCTGACCCAGTCAAGAGTTGCAGAATTCTTTTGCAGATCTCGAACCATGTGCTTGCGGGCACAGCACCTGCAGTGCTGATGCACCAGGGCACGAGAAGAACTCTGTTATTCCCGCACCGAATTTGGGCTCTGCCCAAGCAGGAGGTGCTGCAGTGCTTTGCTCCTCGTTGCCGTGTGGAGCAGCTCCCTTCCTGCTGGCTGAGCTGCTCAGGCAGAGCCCGGCAGCTCCTGACCCTGAAGGGCTGAGGCCTTTCCCCTGCTGCTGTGCTACAGACGGATTCAGCAGCATTGCTGTACGTGGGGATACACAGCGGGACCAAAAGCAGTTGCCTTTGTAGACCCTAAGCTGAAAGGTGAAAAATCTCAAGAGACGAGGATGGAAGAGACTGGCAGGCTGCCTGTTTGCTGTGCTGCCCCACTTGTGAGCGGCCCAGCTTTGCGTGAGGCAGAGTGAGAACAAGGGGCAGCTCCCTCCCTCCCAGCCCCGCAGCCAAGGGGTCCCTCCAGTCCTGGGGCTTGGGGCACCATCAGAAGCTTCCAAGCAAAGGTTATCTTTGAACTTGCTCATTCATGAAATGCGCACGGTCATGAGCGCTCTGATAGATGTATCCACCCATTAGTGAAACATGGATTGACCTTTCTGTATTTGGAAGCTGGACAGGGCCATGAAATCTGACATCTGGCCTTGTTTGGGGCTGTATGGTCCAAGTCAACTCCCTTGCTTCCTCCTTGAGCCCTGGCCAGGCTTTGGGAGAAACAAACGGGAGAATGAAACCAGATGTTCCCACGCTAGAAGTGCTGTCGGTTTGTTAGTTCAACACTATCAAAGGTGGGCCCTCTCACAGGGAGGTTGGAAGCCTCACCTGTGGGTGGAGGCACCTGCAGGAACTCCCAGTGTCCGGGAATGGCTCTCCAGTCCTTGGCTGTGACAGCTTCCCCCAGCTGATGGGTGGCTCTGGGTGATGGTAAAGTCTGAGGGTAACTGCTGCTGTCTCTTTCTTAATCACTACGGGCAATCTTTGGTAGGGATGATTGGGTGCATTGCTGAGCTTCTCCTTTTGTGATTCTTTGCTGCTTTGAACTACAGTAAATGACGCTGATTCCTTGAGTTGGTGTCTATGTCTTTGGTGCTGACCCTGCCCACTGGTAAAACAAATTTGGTATAGTCTGGCTGGATCACAACAAAATGCTGCTTTTTAAATGTAAGTGTAAGGAATCGGTCCCATCCAAAATTCCCGCATGGGAAGACCTTCCCTAGGGTTTGCTGGCTGTGGCGTGGGCTGAGGTCGGAGCTCCGTGCGAGCAATGAGGACGTCAATTGAAAGAAGCTGAAGCACTGGATGTATTAAAATGCATCCCAAAATTGCATATAGAAAAAGGAAAAGAACTTGTGGGTTTGGGAAGATGAGGGTGAATTTTGTTAACAGCATCTCGGAAACAGCACCAACAGAAGGAACGATTGTTGTTGAAACGCTCCCACATGGAGCAACAGAAGAAGTTTTTAATCTTGAGCTTGGATTTGTTTGAGCAAAGGAAATAATAATAATAACAACGAGAATAATAACAAAAAATAATGATCTACATGTTCATAATAAAATATAATAAAAATCGATGTTTATGTTTTCACATGTATATAATGACATTGTGAAATAATGCTCCAAATACCCATTTGTTAGCTTTGGCTGCTCAGGGATATAAGACTAAATACGCTACAGAAAAGGACTGGCCAGGACCCCAGCATCGCTGGGAAACTGTGGGAGATTGTATACAACAGGTGAAGGAGGAAGGGATGAAAGTGGCTGTTTTTATAGGGTTTGCTGACGCTAGGACGTGGAATGCTTTGTCTGTTACTGCGAAAAATAAAGTGAGTAAGACTGCTGGGTTTTTCATATCCCAGACTATCCACAAGCTGCAGAACTGATTGAACAGATGAAGGGGTTGTTAAAAGAGCAGTTGAAAAATATAGGAGATGGGAATGTGTCGCAATGAAAAACCCACCTCCCAGATGTGCTCCATATCCTTAACAATGGGCCCACTGGGGAAATGGAAACCCCCTGGATGCGCATGGCTGCACCCAATTTGCAAATAGAACCACGGACAGTGACACTTTGACTTCCTGGGAAATTGTTCCGGGGGTGATGGTCCCTGACAGGGCCATCGCAGAGGCTGCAGGGCTGGACCTTTACGCATTAGAATTAATTAGGAAAAATCAGAAGCAAATGAGAGTTATCAGTACCGGCAGAGGAATTCAGGTTCCTCCGGGACACTTTGGTTTGATAACTGCCCACTCAAGCTTGGCCTTGACAAGTGTTCATATGGTGGGAGGAGTGGTTGGTGCAGATTATCAAGGAGAAATTAAAGTAGTTCTGTTAAACAATAGTGAACAACACTGGATTATTCAACCCCACGGCAGGGTAGCACAGTTATTGATATTGCCAGTTTTTAAAACAACCGTGAAAAAAGGACATCCACTTCACATCACTACTGTTCATGGAGATAAAGGGTTTGGATCCACCAGTCCTGATCATGGAGCCAGAGTGTGGGTCCAGAGGCCAAATGGCCTGCCCGAGCCAGCTGAAGTAAGAGCTGTAAACAAAGACAACACTGTTTGAATCCTGAAACCTGGGTGAGAAAGATGGGCACATGTCCCTGCAGCCAAGTGTTCTGTGAGAGAACAAAGAGATGTTACAGGATATTGTTTTGCAGAGCCTGCCAGACCAAATCTCCCTGTTTGCCCCAATGGTCCCTTTGGAAAGTGCTCTGATCCACGGCGCTCGATGTGAAGACTGATGTGCCACTGAGTGAGTGACTTCTGCAGACAGAAAGGGACCACTTAACAGTGAAACTATTGTTGATCTTGTTGATTTAATGTTGTCCTTGTAATCGGAGCACTGGTTGGGAAAATAGATTTCTAACAGCAGGAGCAGAGATAGGGAACTCATTTAACCTCAGTAATTGCTGGGTGCGTGCAAGTCCAGAAGGATTCGATGACTGGCCTTGGCTGGCCCATCTGGCCCAACCCAAATGGTGGGTTAGAAACTTGAGCACAGTTCACGATAAAAACAGAGCTCTAGACCGAGGGTGGCGATCCCCGACCGCTGCCTTTTCATAGAAAAGGCATTTCTTGCCTAAATCGGATAAAGAGGAATATGTGTAGGGAAAAGTGTCTGTGGATGGATGTTGTCTCCTGGAATAGGTTGTATGCACCCACACTGTAAACTGTTCAATTGCAGCCAGTATAAAGGGAAATGGAATCAAACTCACGGACAGCTCTTTAATCATGGCTGGGTTAAGCGTTCCTATGAAGATTGTGAAAAGATACCCTTAAAGCACTTCCCATATGATATTTTGGCTTGTCAACAAAGAATTTCTAATACTTAAATCTAAGATTGTAGGATGAAAAGAATTGTTATGAAGGTTGCAGTTCGTCTCTAGGTCAAAGGACTGATTGAAGGAGTGAGGCCTGAACAACAGGCCCTGACTGAGGCCTGAACAACAGGCTCTGAGCCAAAGTTGACATCTAGATGAACCTTCCAACCAAATGTTCTATTTGTATCTGCTCATTAACAAAGCATTAGTAGCAATATGCTCTATGTTCATTGGTGAAACACGGATTGACCTTTCTGTATTTAGAAACTGGACGAGGCCCCATCTGGCCTTGTTTGGGGCTTTAGGATCAAACTCCCTCGGTTCCTCCTTGAGCCCTGGCCAGGCTTTGGGAGAAACCAAAGAGGAGAATGAAACCAGATGTTCCCACACTAGCAGTGATGTCGGCTTGTTTATTCAACGCTGTCAAAGCTGGGCCCTCTCACAGCGAGGTTGAAGCCTCGTTGCCCGCAAAGGTGGATGCACCTGCAGGAACTCCCAGGGTGCGGGAATGGCTCTCCAGTCCTTGGCTGTGACAGCTTCCCCCAGCTGATGTGAGGATGTGGATGATGGCAAGGCCTGAGGGTAACTGGTGCTGTCTCTTTCTTGATTACTGTACGCAATCTTTGGTAGTGATGATTGGGTGCTTTGCTGGGCTTCTCCTTTTGTGATTCTTTGCAGTTTTGCATTCTAATAACTTACACTATTCCTGAACTTGGTGTCTGTGTCTTTGGGGCTGACCCTGCCCACTGGCAAAACAGACGCTGAGGGCCCTCGGAGAACCAAAGGTGCCTTGCGACACCGTGGGGCCTCGTGTAACCAAGGGCACCACAGTGACAGCGTGGGGCCCAAAGGAACCAAGGGGCCAGCGTGGCACTGCAAGGCCTCGTGGAACCATGGAGAGCATTGTGACACGGAGGGGAGTCTTATAATCAAGGGTCCATTGTTTTCCTCTCCCTGCCCCGGCCCCAGCCCTGCAAAGAAGCCCAGTCCTGTCTGGCCCTGCAGCAGGAACTGGAGGCACTGGAGGTGCGGGACAGTGACTCTGTGTCTGGAATGCTCAGGAGATCCTCAGCTCGGGCAGGTCCTGCAGCCCCAGGGCCCCGCTGCCCAGCACAGCAGCAGAGAGTTGGCTCTGGGGCTCCTCAGGCTGCTCCTGCTGCTATCCCAGGGACAGGGCAGCCTCTTGCCAGGGCTCCTCTGCACACACACGAGCTCCTGCTCTTCTCCTGGCCCATCCCAGCTCCCCACAGAGCCTTTCCCAGGGGAACACGTCTGTGCTGGCCTGAGCAGCCCTTGCTGTAGCCTCTGCCCTGCTGCCCACAGCCCCCGAGCTGGGGGTGCTGCTCTGCAGAGCATGGGGGCTGTGCTGCCCGGGGCCATGGGCTGCCTCTGCTGGGCTGTGCTGCTCAAGCTGGGAGACAGAGCTCTGCAGCTGATGGTGCTCCCTGCACGGACCCCCTCCCACACAGGCTCTGCTGTGGCCATGGAGGGTGCTCCGAGGTGCCTGCCTTGTTCCAGGGCTGGCGCATGGGCTGGGGCTGCCCTGGATCCTCCTCTGCAAGTTCCCAGAGGGTCAGACGAGTCACTGCCCAGACTCCTTTCCCTGTACCTGCTGTGTCCCCTGGGGCTGCAGAGCTCTCATGGCTCACAGGAAACATTCAGTCCTTTATCTCTGGGTGAGCCCACCCTGGACAGGCCTGTGCCCAGGGAGCTCCACTCACGGCTGATCCCTGGCACACACTGTCCCTGCAGGTCCCCTGCGTTCTCCTGGCAGCTCCCAAGTCCCTCCAGAAGAACATTCCCCTGCCATCAGGCCTGGCACAAGCTGCAGAGCCCCAGGAAGGTTCATCACAGACCATTCACCATCTGGTGGGCACTGGCCACCACCAAGCAAAACCTGAACCACACCTGAGTCTCTTGAAGGCCACACTGGGACCCTGATCTCATCCCACTGAGCCCTGGGAGAACAAGGAATACAGGCAGCCTCTTTAGAGTCTCTTCCTTGGGCCTCTTCCTGACAGTGACTGTGCAGGGAGAGCAAAGCCTTCCTGCAGTGCCTTCAGGAGATGCCCTTTGCTGATGGAACTGCTGTGGCGGAGCCCAGCTGTGTCCCAGCAGTGCCCATGGCCTGTCCCTGCCTGTGACACGCAGCAGGACTCGCACCACCCGCACAGAGCTGTTGGCCTTACACCATCACAGCAGCTCCAAAGGAGAGAGTGGAAGTAATAAGAGAGGAGCTCTGAAAAGACCAAGCTCTGCTGCTCCCTGGCTGTGCTGCTCTGCTGGGACTCTTCCCTGCCCCACGCCTGCAAAACTGGTCCTGCCCTCCAGCTTCAGGGATGGACTCAACCAAAGGATCTTGAACAAAGACCTTGCTGATGGGTCCTTTCTTTCATGTGAATACACACAGAGCAGACTCCTCATTGACACAGTCCCTGTCAACAGTCCCATTCAGCCTGTAAACAGGGAATAAGATGCATAACAAAATCTTTTGGGTACAACATTAACATAGGAGAAGAAAAAAAGCCCCCAAAGCACCACCACCAAAACAACCTGAGAAGGCAGGCTGGGCCTCTAATGATTACACTTTAGCCTATGGAGCTGAAAACAGGCAGGTTTTTGCTTCTGGAAAGCATCCAGTCATCATTTTCCTCAGGGCATCCTTGAGCTCCTGGTTCCTCAGGCTGTAGATGAGGGACTTCAGGGCTGGAGGCAGCACCGAGTACAGAACTGGCAGTGCCAGGTCCACGGATGGGGAGGACCTGGAGGGGGGCTTCAAGCAGGCAACAAAGCCAGTGCTGAGGAACAGGGAGACCATGGCCAGGTGAGGGAGGCACGTGCAAAAGGTTTTGTGCCATCCCTGCTCAGAGGGGATCCTCAGCACAGCCCTGAAGATCTGCACATAGGAGAAAAGAAGGAACACAAATGAACCAAAAGTTAAACAGATGGAAAACACAACAAGCCCGAGTTCCCTGAGGTGGCAGTGTGAGCAGGAGAGCTTGAGGAACTGTGGGATTTCACCCAAGAACTGGCCCAGGGCACTGCCCTGGCACAGGGGCAGGGAAAATGTAGTGGCCGTGTGCAGCAGAGCATTGAGAAAGGCACTGGCCCAGGCAGCTGCTGCCATGTGAGCACAAGCTCTGCTGCCCAGGAGGGTCCCGTAGTGCAGGGGTTTGCAGAGGGACACGTAGCGGTCGTAGCACTCGACGGCGGCGAGGAGGGAAAACTCCGCTGAAATGAAAAAGAGGAAGAGAGAGAGAAAGAGAAAGAGAGAAAAAGAGAGAAAGAGAGAAAGAGAGAAAGAGAGAAAGAGAGAAAGAGAGAAGAGGAAGAGGAAGAGGAAGAGGAAGAGGAAGAGGAAGAGGAAGAGGAAGAGGAAGAGGAAGAGGAAGAGAGAAAGAGAGAAAGAGAGAAAGAGAAAGAGAAAGAGAAGGAGAAAGAGAAAGAGAAGGAGAAAGAGAGAAGGAGAAAGAGAAAGAGAAAGGGGCTGTGCAGCACCTCCTGCGTAGGAGGTGGTTGTGGTGTCCCAAAATGGAATTGTGCATGGCTTTGGGGACAGTGGTGCAGATGGAGCCCAGGTCGGTGAGGGCAAGGGTCAGCAGGAAGAAGAACATGGGGCTGTGCAGGTGCTGGCCGCAGGCTCCGGCGCTGATGATGAGGCCGCTGCCCAGGAGGGCAGCCAGGGAGATGCCCAGGAAGAGACTGAAGTGCAGGAGCTGCAGCTGCCGCGTGTCTGCCAATGGCAGCAGGAGAAAGGGGCTGATGGAGCTGCTGTTGGACATTGGCTGTGTGTGGACATGGGGACCTGTTCATGGAGAAAAGTCAGTGACAGCTTAAGGGAAACGGCTCTCAGCCAAATCAAAGCCATGTCCCACAAATGCTTCTCCTGTCACACACTGACACCTTATGGGGATTCAGAGTGTCGCCACGGAGAACGGCTTTGGCTGGCCTGGGGGGGCCTTGCGAGAGACGAGAGACGGGGCGGGCCGGGGCCGCGTCTGGCAGGAGGCGAGACAAAGAGCAAGAGGCGAGACAAAGAGTAGGATAGTTAACGGGAGATTGGGCGAGGAGATGGTAATCTGTAGCCCTTGGAGATGTAAAACATATAACCTTAGAAGCTGAAGTTTGTAGCTGCTGAACTGTGGGTTTGGAACAGTATATAAAGATGTGACTCGTGCGAGGAAATTTGGCTTTGCATGCGGCCGGCGAAGTCCGTGTTCCATCACCGACAACACCCTTCTGTTTTTCTAGCAGATCTTCCTTCAGCTCCAGCCGCAGCCCTGCTTGGTGCTGGCTGCGTGCGACATGAGTTTCAGGGCAATTGCTCCGGGGGGTTTTATAATTCAGCCTTGCTGTGCAGAAGTGGGAGGGGGACAGCCACCTGTCCTGGTGTTACACTTTGAAACCCCAGCTAACACAAGGGCACTCCCAGGGCCCAAGAACAGGAATGGCAAAAGCTGTTAAAGTGTTCTAGAGGTTTTTACAGCTCCTCTTCATCTCCCCGGCTGACTGGTTTTGGATGTCAGAAACACTCAGCATTGCTGCTGTCCTCGGGGAGAATAGAGCGAGTTCTGTGAGGCAAGGCGGTGAGTGGAGAGTGAGGGGAGGTGCTCTGTCACTCTGTCCTGTTCCAAGATCCTCTGGGCTTTCACCCTTGTCAGACAGAGGATAATCACCCTCCCATATTTCCCTTAGAAACCATCCCAACACTGCTGAGAGCAGATCGATCCACCACAGCCCATCAAATGTCCACCCCCTTCTCGAGGTCTCAGCCCCACATTGGTAGCCAAATACACACATGGCTCATTGCACCAACCCAACAGCACTTTGTCCATCATCAAACTTCTGTGTCTCACTGTGGGGCTTTCAGGTAACACAAAGATGCTACACGACCTGTTTGCGTCCTGGAGGGAAGCTCCGAGCTTAGGGGGAATCCTCAAGAAGAAAGCCAAGTGTCCTAATGATGGCATTGGATGTAGGGAGATGGAGCTCCTTCCCTGGCTGCATTGCCCACAGCCGGGCACTGGGGCCAGCGTCACCCTGAGCCAGCTGAGCCAGCTGTGCCCCCTCCCAGAGCCCCCCAGTGCCAGGCAGATGCTCCCGGCCCTGTGCTCTGCAGAGGGAACTGGGCCCGGGACCGCAGAGCTGCCCCACAGCTCTGCTGCAGCTCTGCCTGCACAGGAGGGGCTTCACGCCTTGGAGCCCCGGCCCTGAGGGCAGAGGCTTGGCTGAGGGAGAGAGGAGGGGAGGGGGCTTGTTCAGAGGGAGGGGCTGCACTCGAGGGCATCCTGTGGAGGTCTCTAAGCTCTCCGTGCCACAACATTTCTGCCTTTTGTTTTCTCTCATTGCCTGATCTTCTCTCTGCTTGCTGAAGATCTTCCTCCTGGAGATGTTTCCCTGTGCCTGATCTCTTCCTGCCAGCACTCACAGACCCCATATCTCTGTGCACTCTCCTTGGCCCTACAGAAACCTGCCTGTTTGCAGGGCACTGGCTGGGGACAGGTTCTGTTTGCAGGTGGGAGAAAGGACAGGTCAGACTAAGCCTGGCGGGTCCAGCAAAGGTGATGCCGGTGCTCTCCGTGGGCAGAGGAGTGCCTTGAAAGCACTTTAGGAAACTCCTGCAGAGCACTCAAGTTACACTTCCCATGCCTTAGGGACTCTTAAAAATGAAGAATTCCTTTATCACTTCCCCCCCTCCCATTCCGCAAGAGTAGGAAACGGAAAACACTCTCAGGAAATTTCATCTTTATAGAAAGGCTTGTCTTGGAAATATTACTGGACTGAGCCTAAGCCCTGAGCATGTCCTCATGTTCTACACCAGGGATACTCAGAGAATGTACTTCCTGAATCCACAGTCAGTGGTATGTTCCAGCTTGAGGAGATCATTTCAGGAACTGCAGCTGCTTTGTCCTGCAGCCAGAGGCTTCCTGTGTCAAGGGCTGGGAATGATTCTCCCCCGGTCACTTGTCAGCATCTTCCCAGCCCTAACTGATGGAACCCCTCTGTGCCTCTGTGCCGTGCCCGGGCTGGCTGCAGGCAGTGCCCCAGCTGCCGGAAAGGCAGATCCTGTCCCTCCCTCATTGCTCGGGACTCTTCCCGGGGCACTGGGATGTGGGCATGTGCAATGCCAAGGGCAGGACCATGGGGTGGCCCCTGCCATGCTGCTGAGCAGCAAAAAAGAGGCAATGAGGCCCCAGGGCTGCAAGGGTCACTTGTCTCCCAACTGGCCCCAGGGGCAGGGACAGCAGCCCTGGCCAAAGTGCTGCAGAAGTTGCCTCTGTCAGGGCCTTGCAGCTTCTGCACATCCCTCTGCCCTCTCCGGCCCAGGCTGTCCTACAGTGTCCGTGCCCTGTGTCTCTGTCCCTGCAGGCTGTCCTCATCCCCCCGGCTGCCCCACCTCACCGGCCCCTTCCTTTGCTGATGGCTCTGCGGCCTGCCTGGCTCTGCCTTGGCACGCAAAGCCTTGGGCTGCTCCAGACTCCTTCTGGGGGACACGTGGCACCACAGCACTGCCCTGGGAGAGAAATTCCTTTCTCCTTGTGTCCAGTCTGGACCTCCCCACCTGCCCTTTGCATTAATTCTTTCTTTTGCCGGCTGTTCTCTACTATGTCAAAAGGATCCACCATCTCTGAAACCACCCTTCAAGCCCTCCCAGGACTCTCCTCCACTGTCCTCAGGCTCCACTCCACTGAGCACAGAGCCCCTTTGTCCCTATGTAGTGATCATGTGCTTGAGGCCACGGGCACCTGGACAAGAAGGTCGGTTCTTTTCTACAGGAAGGAAACCACAGAACCCCAGTGTTTTGAAGGCAGATGAGAGGCAGCCACCAGAGGCCAAGGCAAGCCAGACCTGTCTGTCCTTGCAGCTTCTGTCTGAAAGCAACCCTTGGACATATGGGGAGTTTTGGAGGTGGAGTTCCATTTCAGCTGTGGGTGCCTGGACCGGAATGACAGCTCTTCTCCCCAGGAAGGAAAGGGCAGAGCCCCAGGGTTTCAAAGGCTGATTAGTGGTGGCTCAAGGAGGCCAAGGCCAGCCAGACCTGTTTGTCTTGGCAGCTTTTGTCTTGGAGCGATCCTTGGATAGAGGGAATTTGGGAGGCCAAATCCCAGTTTTGTCCATGGACGTCTGGCCAAGAAGGACAGTTCTTTTCCATTGGCAGAAAAGTGAGGAGCCCCAGTGTTTCAAAGGCAGATGAGAGCTGGCCCTCAGGAATGCAAGGGGAGCTGGACATTCCTGGCAGCTTTTGTCTGGGAGCTATTCCTTGGATAGATGGAATTTCAGAGGTGGATTCCCAGTTTTGGCCATGGATGGCTGGACTTGAAAGATGTTTTTTTCCATGGGAAGAAAAGCACAGCCCCCCCGTGTTTTGAAGGCAGATGAGAGGTGGCCCCTAAGAGGCCAAGGCCAGCCTGAGCTGTCTGTCCTGGCAGGTTTCACATGGGAACAATCCTCGGATAGAATCAAATTTGGAGGTAGAATCCTAATTTCAGCCATGGGTCCCTGGAGGAGAAGGACAGTTCTTTCCCACAGAAAGGAAAGCAAGGAACTCCAGCATTTCAGGGGCAGATGAGAAGCAACCCTCAACATGCCAAGGTCAGCCGGACCAGGCAGGTGGCCCCAGGAGGCCAAGCCAACCAGTCCTGTTCCATGTTCTTTGGATCCTTGGGGCCCTGCAGCATCACAATTTTGTTCCCCTGAGGCCCAGCAATATCACAGTGGTCTCCTTGGCTCTACAGCGGCACAAAGGCCCCTTGCTTCCATGAGGCCTTGCTGTGTCCAAACGGTTTCCTTGCTTCCATGGGGCTGCAAAATAACACTATGGCCCACTGGTTCCATGAGGTCACAGAGTGTCACAGTGGTCTCCATGATTCCATAAGGTCCTGCAGTGTCACAATGGCTCCTTGGTTCTATTGGGCTCCCCAGGATCACAGTGGCCCCTTGGTTCCACAAGGCCTGGCTGTGTCACACTGGCCCTTTGCTTCCATGAGACCTTGCAGTGTCACAATGGTTTCCTTGGTTCTATGAGGCCCTGTGGTGTCACAATGGCCCCTTGATTCCATTGGGCCTCTTACTGTTACGTAGTTCTTAGTTCCGTGATGCCCTGTAGTGTCACAGTGGTCTCCTTGGCCCCATGGTGCCACGCAGTGTCCCAAGGGCCCCTTGGTTCTATGAGGCCTGGCTGTGTCACAATGGCCCCTGGCTCCCATGAGGCCCTGTGATGTCACAATGGTCTCATTGGTTCCACGAGGCCCTGCAGTTCCACAATGGCCCTTCGGTGTCACAAGGCCTTGAAGTGTCATAATAGTCTCAGCGGGTTCCCCCGCTGCTTCACAATGGCCTCCTTGGTTCCGTGATGCCCCGTAGCGTAACAATGGTATCCTTGCTTCCACACAGTCAGAATGGCCCCGTGGCCTCATGGAGCCCCACAGTGTCACTGCGATCCCCTTGATTCCACGAGGCCCTGCCGTGCTACAATGACCCCTTGGTTATACAAGGCCCTGCGGTGTCACAATGGCCCCTTGGTTCTGAAGTGTGCAAGAGCCTAATCATAGGAGAAAGGCTCCAAAAAATGCTTTGTCATTATCACTGCTCAGCACCAGAAAGGCTTCAAAAGTGCTTCGTCATTATGGCTGCTTATCATAATCACTTTTGAACGCCTGGAAACTACGTGCCGTACGGGCCGTGCATAGCCCGCCTGGAGGCCCATAAAAAGGAAGGCAAAACTGGTGCAAAATGTGGAGGCGAAAGCGAAAGGTAGAATCCCTGCCCTTTGCCTTTCCCCACACCACCACCACCGCCAGCCACGAGACACCCTGAGGCCTCCGGGAGCCGACGCCGCCCGCCTGGGGAGAACCCCCCAATCCTTCACCCTGGACTGAAATCCCGAGTGAGCTGTGCAACCCCTACCCCTGCTCCTTCGTCCCAGGCGGACCGAGGTTCAGCTGCAAGCATGGAGCCTGCATCTCGGAGGACGGGCCGCCGCTTTCCAGCCAAACTGCTCCAGAGATGGGAAGAGGCAGATAAGACGCTTCAAACAGCAGGAAAAAAAAAGGCAAAAACTTCTCCACTTCCCCCACCCTGTCTCAGCAGCAACAAAGGTAGCACAGTGTGGTGGTGACTTATCCTATGCTTTTAGAGTAACCTTGGCTTTTTCTAACTCTTCTCTACTTTTCTCCTTCTTTCTCTTTGCCTCTCTTACCATTAGATAAACAGATACCCATTTTTTTGGCACCAACATTTAATCTCGTTTGGTTTTAATCTCGTCTCTGGGAATATTTTGAACCTTCAAAGTTCTTTCCTTTTTATACTCAGAGATTTTGTTTTCTTTGCCCTTCTGGGTGTAAATCGGATAGTAACAAAGTGTCATAATGGTCTCCACGCTTCCATGAGGCCCCACGATGTCACAATGGACTTTTGGTTCCATGAACTTTCGTTCTGTCAGCAACAGTCTCCTTGGGTCCGCAGTGTCACAATGGACCCTTGGCTCCATGAGGTTCAGTAGCGTAACATGGACGCCTTGATTCCATGAGGTTGTGTAGTGTCACAATGATCTCCTTGCTTCTGCGGCCCTGCTGTGTAACAATGGGCCTGTGGTTCCATGAAGTTCTGTACTGTCAACCATGATCTCCTTGCTTGCACAGTGTCATAACTGACCCTTGGTTCCATGAGGCGCCTGGCCTCCAACAGCCTCTAAGAGACCCTTATGGCCCCTCAAGGCCCCTCACAGCCCCTCATGACCCCTCGGTGCCCCTCACAGCTCCCCAGGGCCCCTCATGGCAGCTCACAGTCCCTCACAGTTCATGGCCCCTCATGACCCTTCACAGCCCCTAACAATCTCTCATGGCCCCTCACAGCACCTCATGGCCCCTCATGGCCCCTCACGGCCCCTCACGACTCCTCATGACCCTTCACAGCCCCTAACAAGCCCTCATGGCGCCTCACAGCCCTTCACAGCCCCTCATGGCCTCTCACAGCCCAAGGCATGGGACTCCTTCCGAAGGAGAAGAGATCGGGCTCTGCTTGTTCTCCTTTTATTTTGGTCACTTCACAGTGATGAGTAAAGGAAAGCTGAAATGGAGCCTTTCCCCAGCATTTCCCTCTGGGATAATTGCGGGGCTGAAGCTCTGTGCTGGCGCTGGCCCATGTGTGAACATCGCTGCAGCCCCCCACAGCCTTTGCTGTCCCCCGTGTCCATTCCCGGTCCCTGAGACCCGCCCAGCTCTGGCAGCAGCAGGAGCCACCGCGCAGTGGGCCCTGTACCGGCACAGCCGGGGCTCCTGGCCAAGAGCAGCAGCAGCGCCAGCCCCTTCCCACCTGCTTGTGCCTCGGCTTCCCAAGAGGTTTTTCCCGGTGAATTTCTGGACTAGAGACACAATCAGCCACAAACAGACCTGATTCCTCAGAGCCCGGCTGTGCTGCCCTGATGCAACCTTCAGAGAAAGAAAGGATCCGGTTCCAGCACTGTTCCCAGCACTGTTTCACTCATCCTCAGGTGACAGCAGGAGGCTTTTCTTGCATTTGCCTTGGGAATTACAGATCATGGCTGCTCTTCCCCCTCTTCTGGTTGCCACTTGAATTTTATCTGAAAAACTGCAATTGCCTCTTTTGATCGGTGCTAGCCACAGTGCTTTTCTGATGGGGAATTCAGATGCTTTGTTGCAGGCATCCTGATTAGCAGATCTTGAAATGTTCACAGGTCTATAAGCAAAAAGTCGAGGAGAATGAAAGCCATACAGGCCACATTCACAGCGCTCAAACACAGCCCTGTTGCTGGTGCTCTTGAAATAGAATCAGCTGCCAGAGGCCAGCACAGAAATTGCCTCTGGAGTGTGGAATGAAACAAAAAAATCCACCGGGAGAAAGAGGAAGCAGAACTTCTGCACTCGCTTCATTGCTTCTTCCCAGCAGCAGGAGACGTGGATGTCCAGAGGTACGTCCCGCTGCTGCTGACCACAGTGAGAGCACAGCCTGCTGCCCAGTCCCAGCGGGAACCCGAGCCCAGCCCGGGGAGCTCCCGCAGCGTCGGCAGCTCAGCAGACGCGGTGCCAGGGCCGCAGCCCCGGGAACACGCCCGCCCATTGTGGGGCAGCGGCGCAGGCCCAATGTCCTGCGGCCCAAACTTGCTGCTGCTGCTGCTGCTGCTGCTGCTACGCAAGGCCCATCCTTCTCCCCCTGCTCCTCTCCCAGCACGGCGCAAATTGCACCTCGCGGGATGCTTCCCCGGAGGCTGCTCAGGCGCCCCGCTCCTCTTTCCACCTGAGCGTCACTGCGGAGGAATCTTTGGCGCACTTCCGTAAGCCCGGGCCTCTCACTCGTGCTGAATCGGAGATGCAAATGGCCTTGTTAGGAAAGTCAAAAGCCAAGGGAACGGATTAGGAATTATTCAAAAAAAACTACCCTTCTTCCAGGCAAGGTACACCAAGTCATTTCCCGCATTTCTCCTTTGCTGATTCTTTCAGTCGCCTGCTCGGCGAGCTCCAGCTTCTTCTGCTGCTTCCTGTGAACCGATTGCACTCTCGATTTGAGCACCGACGCACCAGATGTGCAAGTATCTACGCTGAACTCAGAAACCAACTGCCTCTGTCAGACCATTTTCACAGTCCAGCTCACTTGCAAGATGTCCACTGAGAGCTTGGAAGGATTAGCCCCCAGCTCTCCACTTCTGGCTGCAGGCTCCGGAGATTCTTTCTCTCTATTCAGCCAGCCTAACAGTTGCTGCTACCCCCTCCTCCTGTTTCCTTAGCCTACAACAGTAATGACGAAAACCTTACCCACGGCACAACTCGCTAGTCCACCAGGAGGAGAAAGGACAAGTTGTCAAGCTCTCAAAACCTTGGTCCTGCTTTGCTGCAAGAGTCCTGCTGCACGCACAGTGTGGCAAGCCAAGAGAAGCTGCATGTGATGGCACATCTTGTGACAGGAGCTCCAGCTCGGTCTCCAGGAAAGGGTCTTGAAAAGAGCAAACATCACTGTGGACAAGATTCTTGCAAAAGCAAAACAGCTTCCCAGAAGGGACATGCAAACGGAAAGAAACAACCCAAGATGTTCCCGTATACTATTAATTGCTTCCCTTCTATGCTCCCCTTTTCTGTCTTGCACTAGTTCTACCTCACAGTCCTTCCAAACTGATCTTACCTCAAACACCTAGGACTTAGCAAGTTTGAGACACTCTACAATACCAAGAGCTACACACAGCTTGCCTTCTCCCTGTTTGGCTTTGAAAGCAATGCTGGAGACCCCAGAAGCCTGCCAAGGGAAGATTTTAGAGCCCAGTGCCTTGCTCGGCTCTGGCTTCTAGAGACAGGGCATGTGCTCCCATGGGACTGCACCCTCAGCAGTGACAATAGACAGCAGCAGCAACAAAGGTGATTCCCATGACACTGTCGCAGGGCTCAAGACTCCGTGTCTTGGCTTCACATGGCAAAGCTCACTGTCCGTTTGGACAGACTCAGCATCCAAACTAGTCTGCTTTTCTACCTGTGTCAATGAACAGCAGGAGAGGGAAACCAGCCAACAGTTTCTTTGCAGAGAGGGCCTTTGTTCCAGGCTGAAAGTGCTGGATTGGCAGGGAGGAGGCAAACAGCTGAGAGCTTAGCTGCTCTATTGGACCGGCATCAGAACTCAGCAAAAAGAGTGTTTCCATTCTTTTATTTGAAGCCTCCTATCGGCAGTCTCCGATTTTCACCTGAAACCGGACAAGAAAACAGCAACAGCCCTGCCGACGAGGGCACCGCGCCGGGCACGGCCCCGCCGCTCGCACTGCCCACGCCGAGCGGCCGGGGAGCAGCGCTGCACCGCGCAGGGGCTGCACGTCTCCCTCCTCACGTCCTGCTCTGCCCTCCCACGGGGCTGCCTCTGCCTGGCGCTGGCAGGCTCCTCATTCAGCACTTTGCTCTGCTCCAGGCGAAAAGCGCGGACAGCGCTTTGGTTGCTCGCGAGCAAGAGACCGCGGCGCGGGGCGAGCCAGCAGCAGCAGGGGCAAGTTGCAAGACTGCCGCAAGGAAGAGTTACAATCTGGTGAAGAAGAAGCTAAACAAGACGGTGCGTTTGGCGCGGCTGCGGGAGGAAGAGATGCTCCGGGACTCCGCTTCGGCCCCGGAGCGGCCCGTGCTGGCCCGGGGCGCGCGGGGCTCGGCCGCGGGGCGCGCGGGGCAAAAACGGACACCCGGGCAACAGACACACGGACACGCGGACCAACGCTCCCAGCGCTTCGGCGGCAGCAGCGGCAGCAGCAGCAGCGGCAGCAGCGGCAGCAGCAGAAGAGCAATACAAGAGCAGCGGTTCTCCAGACCCTCTGCGTTCCTTCTCCTGTTCCTCCTCTCCTTCTCCCAGTGTCCCGCATCCCCTGTCCCGCTCTCCCTTCAGTGCTCCACCCCCTCCGCCCCTTCCGCGGCCTCCCTCTCCCCATGCCAGGCCGGGCCATGCGCCCGGCCCGCCCCCGGCCCCGGGCGGGGCTGCGCCCTCCCCGCCCCCGGGCGTCCCGCCGCGGTCTCGCCTCCGCCCGGCTCTTGCCCTACTGGCGGTGGCGCCGCTGGGCGGGCATCAGTGCCTGCCTCTTGGGCAGCACTGTTAGCCTCTGGCTCCGGCTGGCCCGGCCCCGGCCCCGGCCCCGGCCCCGGCTCCTCCCGGGACCCGCCGAGGAGACAGACGGCGCGGCCGCTCCCGCCGCGTCCGCGGCGTCTTCCCCGGTCCGAGCTCTTCCGCTCGGCAGCGCGGCCCCCGCCCCCGAGCCGCCGGTGTCCCCTTCGAAAGAGGCAACATCTGGGGATACCCGGCCCGGGGCGGTTGAGGAGCGCCCGGCGGCCGTTTCTGGCCCCGGGCCGAGCGCTGACAGCCGCGTCTCGCCGGCAGGGAATGCGCTGCAGGGCCTGAGGGAGCGCTACCTGGAGGGTTCGCTGCTGGGGCGCGGCGGCTTCGGCAGCGTCTTCGCGGCCACGCGGCTCTCGGACGGCGCCCCGGTGAGTGGCGGGGCCGGCGGCGGGCGCAGGAGGCGGGGGGCGGAGGAGGGCGCAGGAGAAGGAGGATGGGGCTCGGCAGGGCGGGCGGCGAGCTCAGCCCGCTGCTCCCCTTGGCTTGCAGGTGGCCATCAAATGGGTGCCACGGACCCGCATCCGTCATTGGGGCGAGCTGGTGAGTGAGCGGGGGGGATGGGGTGGGGGTGGTGGGCAGCGGGAGAAGGCGGGGCGTGACGGGCGGGGATGAGCCGAGGCCCGGGAGGGTGGAAGGCGCCAGGACGCCTCGGGGGAGAGCGGGCGTGGGGGCAGCGGAGGGCGCAGAGCATCCCGGGCTGGGCGAGGGCTTCCCGAGCCCTGGCACGGCATCAGCCCCACTGACGGCATCGTGCTCCTCCCGCAGCCCAACGGCACCAGCGCACCACTCGAGGTCGTGCTGCTGGACAAGGTGTCCACCGGCTTCCCTGGTGTGGTGCAGCTCCTCGAGTGGCTCGAGCTCCCCAGCAACGTGGTGCTGGTGATGGAGCGGCCGGAGCAGTCTCAGGACCTGCTCCATTTCATTCGAGCGCGGGGCTTCCTGTCCGAGGAGGTGGCACGGGAGCTGTTCCGCCAGGTCCTGGAGGCCGTGCGGCACTGCACCAGCTGCGGGGTCCTTCACAGGGACCTGAAACCAGAGAACATCCTGGTTGACCTGGCCACGGGCCAGGCCAAATTGATTGACTTTGGCTGCGGCACCTACCTGCAAGACACAGCCTACACCAGCTTTGCAGGTGAGTCCTCGCCGGGGTAGGCTCCCGGTGCCGGCATCTCGCGGCCCAACCTGGCTGTGGCAGCGGGGATTCTCCCTTTTGATGCCAGTCATGGGACCGAGTTTTCAGCCCAGTTGCTTTTGAGTGCGGGTGGCCGGGGGGCCATCTTCCAGCCCTGCTGGCAGCCTTCGCCAGCCACTCTGCCCAGGACTGGCGCTGGGGCTGGGGCAGCCAGTGTGACAAAAACACACCCATGGGTGGGGGTAGCAGAGGGGGGGGGGGCAGAAGCTGTGCACCCGCCGGTTTGGTGTGCAGGCAAGAACCGGCTTGGACTGCTCAGCTCGCCTTGTTTGCCTTGGCTTCAGAATGTTTTTTTGGGGCAATGCAGGCAGGGAGGGTGAAGGCATGGTTTTCCCACCCCCGGCACTGAGCGGGTTTTCCCTTTGCATGGAATGCTTGAGCCTTGCCAGGGCTTCCGCTGCCCTCTTGTGACACCGGTGGCTTCTTTTACAACCCCCAGTTTGTCCACAAGTCACAGGCGCTGGCGAGAGGGCAGCGGGTCATGCCGCGTGCCACCGGTGCGGCCCCTGCGTGCCCAGGGATGCTGGGGCGAGGCTCCGGGAGCAGGCAGCATCCCGCTAATGAAGTGCCTCTCTATTCCGTAGGAACACCAGCGTACAGCCCCCCGGAATGGACCCATTTTGGCTGGTACTACGGCGAGGCAGCTACCGTCTGGTCCCTGGGCATCGTGCTGCACCAGATGGTCTGCGGGCGGCACCCGTTCCCGAAGGGCCGGAACATCAGCTGGGGCCAGCTGTCGCTCCCAGAACGGCTCTCTCAAGGTGCATGCTCATCCCTGCGGCACGGGGGGAATAGCAGTACTGGGAGACAGCAGCGGGCTCATGAGCATCCCGCTCTGGCAGCTGCCGAGGAGGTGGCACATGCCTCGCTCTCCTGCTCTCCTCCAAAACAAAGAATGGATGGGAAAGTTCAGGCACAGCTCGGAGCCCCCATGGCATGGCCTGGGCATGGCAATAGTGGGGCAAAGCGGACAGGAGCCTTCTGCAACTGACCGGCGCTTTCTGGTTTCTCCCCACAGACTGCAAGGAACTGATCAGATGGTGTCTGTCCCTGCACTCCTTGGACAGGCCCTCATTAGAAGACCTGTCGTGTGATCCTTGGCTGCAGGATATTCATCATCCATAGAAGAAGGGAGAGAGCCACAGGCACACTTTGATCCAGGGAGCCGGTAAGTTACAGCTCCACACGTGCCTTGGCCAGAAGAAGCCAAGAAACGCAGGCTTTTTTGCCCTGCCTGTATTGCTGCGCAGGGGTCGTCAGATGGGGACCCGCAGCCCTTGTGCTGGCGCTGAGCTGCTCTTCCCAGCACTGGTGGCCGCCGTGCAAGCTGCTTTTGCTTGTCCTGCTTCACTGACAGCCGGGGCCCTGGGCGGGGCACTGACAGCCTGCTCTCAGCCGCAGGGAAGAAGGAGCCCCTGGAGAAGCTGTACTCCTGCTGCTGCTGGAGACATGGAGGACGACGTCAAGGATGGCAAGCTCTTCCTCGACCTGGCCACCGGCAAGCTGAAGATGATGGGCTTCGATTCTGGCACCTTCTTCAAAGCCAGGCTCCACAGCGAATTTACAGATGAGTCCACAGCCAGGGGGATGCTCCCAGATTTGGGCATTGCACGGCCTGGCCGGGAAGCAAAGGTTCCCCCCTTTGCTGGGGCGGATGCAACTAATTCTTCAGCCGGCTGCCAAGCTGCTTTTCGGCAGGGCGGGCGGGATGGGCTGGGGTGCTTAGGAAATGGGAGTCGGCCCCTGGCCCTGCCAACAGCCCCCACCGCCCACTGTTCCTGGGGCTGGGGCTGGGGCAGCCAGCCCGACACAAACAAGCCCCCATGGCAGGAGCAGAGGTGGCACTCCAGGAGCTGTGCACGGGCTGCTTTGTTTTGCAGGAAAGGAAGGGCTTGGGCTGCTCCACTCGGCTTGTTTGCTTTGGGCTCGCTGTGCCTGTTGGGGGTCAGTGCGGGGGGGAGGGGAGAAAGCGTGGGCTTCCCTCGCCCGAGGGTGGGTTTTTCCCCAGCATGTAGGGAAGGTTGGGCCTTCCTCAGGCCCCCAACAGAGAGAAGACTTTTTACCTTTTTTCTTGTTTCTCCTTTTTGTCTGTAATCCCTTTTCATTAATTTGTTGTTTGTTTCCCTTAAAGGAGGTGTTGTAGGTGGTGTCCAGTCTGGATCGGGAAGTGCTTGGGACCAGCTGCAGCGTGGATGGGACGGGGCCTTGGAGAAGGCCGAGGACATCGCTTGGGAGCAGCTTTTCTTCCGGCGGCGGGTGGCGTGCGGTGGGTCCCCGTCTTCTTGGCACGGCTGGGATAAGGGCTTTTGGGAGATGGCAGCGAGCACAGGAGCATCCCAATGGGCAGCTGCTGAGGAGGTGGATCTGCCATGGCTGGCTGCGGGCGGTGGCACGTGTCCTGCCATCCTGCTCTCCTGCCAAAGGCAGCAGTGACGGGCGGCTTCGGGCACCGCTCTGAGCACAGCCAGCACGGCCTGGGCACCGCGGGCGGCTGGGACAAGGGGGACAGCAGCCTTCAAGTGACGGGCGGTTTCTGCTTTCTCTCCTTGCAGCCGGGCTCTGTGGATGCTGAGGCTGCTCTGGGCTCCGCCAGGGCTCTGCTGCGGCTCAGCACCGGGCCGGAAGAAGCCAAAGAAGAACCGGTGTGAGCCGCAGCAGAGACGTGCTCGAGCATTTCGGCAACGCAGCTCAAGCCTGCAGAGTGCACGCCTCCAGGGGAAAACATGACACCCCCCCCTCCCCCAAAATAAACTTGTTCAATAACTTGTGAAATGAAATCAATCTGGGATGACCCCAAATGGCATTTCTCAGCTTGCTCAAGCTTTAGCTCAGCCCTTCTCTGAACAGTTCTCTGCCCCGCCTGCCTTTTACTTCACAAGTGCTCCCTCTTTTCCCCCAGTGAGTTGCCAGCTCAGGGCAGTCTCTGTCGCACTGTAGCCTTCCTTGATGCCTTTGACCACGAGGAGGAGCGAGCCCCAGGTTTAGGGACTCATCCTGTCACTGGCAGAAGAACAGCAATGTCTCAGAGGTCCGGTGAGACCTGAGTGTCATTCAAGAGCTGCCCTCCAGGCCTCAGCTCTCCTCACTGTTAGCTTCCCACTGCCCCTTTTCCTCGTCCTTCCAGCAGGATGAGCTCTGTGAATGCCCTTGACCCTCCCCACTCCTGCCAGCCCAGCCACCCAGCTCAGTTTGGCTTAAGCGGAAGCTTCTTTGTCTCCTCTGGCACGCCAGTGCAGTTCCCTCTGCGGGGAGCAGCAGCCCCAGAGCACAGCAGGCAACAGTGCAGGCCGCACCTGCACCGGCTCCCCTCCACGCGTGGCTGGGCTCTTGGTGGCAACTAAATGCTCCCTGTTTGCAGCTGTCCCTGGAGGATGGCCCCAGGGCAGAGCCCAGCCCGGCTCCCACTGCATCCCCCGGAGCTTGGGGCAGACAGTGGTCCCAGAGCTGAGGTTCATGGTGCGCAGCCGGCGCTGTGGCTCGCAGTCGGTGTTTGCAAGTGTTGCGTTCTCACCTCCTGCAACTTGTGGGGAAAAGGAGCTGTGCGGCCGGGCCAGCACTGCCCCTCTGGGCAGTGACATGGCTGAAGGTCTTTGCTGTTGCAGAGGAGCCGGCATGGAGCCTTAGCAGGGCCTGGCAGGTGTGGAGCCGGATCTCGCCCGCTGTCCGGGGCTCGCTGCCCGCCAACCGCCCCCACCCGCCGCGCTCCCTTCTGCAGGGACGGAAGGCTCTGGCTGCACAAGGGTTCCCATAATGTCTTTGTACCCGTGGCTGCGGAACGAACACGGAGAGCGAAAGTGTCAGTCACGTTGCTTGCACATTCCTTCCTTTAGATACAAGGCACAGATCTCTTAAAAGGATAGGCAGGGATAGAGATTTCCCACATAGCCCTCTTTGGGGTAACTCACCTTGTAAGCTGGCGTCAGGGGCATTTTTTTCCCGGCCCTGTGGGAGTAGGTGTCCAAGAGCTGAAGTGAGCAGCATTTAGAAGCAGTTTCAAGATTTCTAGGCAGGAAGTGGAGCTGACAAGCATCTGTGTAACTCACCGTATTCATCGTGGAGACACGAGACCTGGAAAAATCCCAGCTCTCTGTGCATTTGTGCAAAAGGGGGAAGCAGCAGAAAGACTTTGTGTCTGCTTGTCCAAGCTCCAAGGAGCTGGGGTGGCAAAGGGTGGCCTGGGCTGGTGGCAGGTGAAGTCCTGTTTCATGTCATCATAGAGTGGCACAGGACAAAGCTAAAAGCACCCACAGCCACACTGATGAAGTCTTTCTGATGCTGCACATCCTAGAGGAAAAGCTGCTGTCACACAATCCATTGGTATTTATAACTTTTATTTGCAATACTTTAGGTCCAAGTTTCAAACCGCAATATTTTTACACTCAAGACACGGTCATGCACAATCCATATTTCAATTTCCTATTGCTTCAACCACAATTTAAAATAACTTAATATTGACAGCAAAACGCAAAATCTTTAAAAAAGGATGCTGAGGTCAGTGAGATGGATCCATGCCATCAGCACATTTGCAAAGTAAATAACTTTGTTCTCTTTTTAAAAAGATCAGTTACCTCTTAATCCAAAGTTACAGAAGATTTTTCACTACACATTTGGTTTTTTCTCTTTCATATTTTTTCTGGTTTTTCTTTTTTCTAATTTTTTTTTTTTTAAGAGATAACACGTCTTAAAAAAGGATTGTACAGCAAAATGAGATACATTTCTGCTCAACAATGAAAATGTAGGCTCCTCCTCTGTTTACTTTTGTCTGGATACCCTGAAGAAAAAATCTAGCAGACACCAGCAGAGGTGTAAACGGGTTGCTTTGGACTAAAGTGGAGTTTAGCACTGGTGACATCCTGACCCAGTCAAGAGTTGCAGAATTCTTTTGCAGATCTCGAACCATGTCCTTGCGGGCACAGCACCTGCAGTGCTGATGCACCAGGGCACAAGAAGAACTCTCTTATTCCCGCACCGAATTTGGGCTCTGCCCAAGCAGGAGGTGCTGCAGTGCTTTGCTCCTTGTTGCCGTGTGGAGCAGCTCCCTTCCTGCTGGCTGAGCTGCTCAGGCAGAGCCCGGCAGCTCCTGACCCTGAAGGGCTGAGGCCTTTCCCCTGCTGCTGTGCTACAGACGGATTCAGCAGCATTGCTGTACGTGGGGATACACAGCGGGACCAAAAGCAGTTGCCTTTGTAGACCCTAAGCTGAAAGGTGAAAAATCTCAAGAGACGAGGATGGAAGAGACTGGCAGGCTGCCTGTTTGCTGTGCTGCCCCACTTGTGAGCGGCCCAGCTTTGCGTGAGGCAGAGTGAGAACAAGGGCCAGCTCCCTCCCTCCCAGCCCCGCAGCCAAGGGGTCCCTCCAGTCCTGGGGCTTGGGGCACCATCAGAAGCTTCCAAGCAAAGGTTATCTTTGAACTTGCTCATTCATGAAATGCGCACGGTCATGAGCGCTCTGATAGATGTATCCACCCATTAGTGAAACATGGATTGACCTTTCTGTATTTGGAAGCTGGACAGGGCCATGAAATCTGACATCTGGCCTTGTTTGGGGCTGTATGGTCCAAGTCAACTCCCTTGCTTCCTCCTTGAGCCCTGGCCAGGCTTTGGGAGAAACAAACGGGAGAATGAAACCAGATGTTCCCACGCTAGAAGTGCTGTCGGTTTGTTAGTTCAACACTATCAAAGGTGGGCCCTCTCACAGGGAGGTTGGAAGCCTCACCTGTGAGTGGAGGCACCTGCAGGAACTCCCAGTGTCCGGGAATGGCTCTCCAGTCCTTGGCTGTGACAGCTTCCCCCAGCTGATGGGTGGCTCTGGGTGATGGTAAAGTCTGAGGGTAACTGCTGCTGTCTCTTTCTTAATCACTACGGGCAATCTTTGGTAGGGATGATTGGGTGCATTGCTGAGCTTCTCCTTTTGTGATTCTTTGCTGCTTTGAACTACAGTAAATGACGCTGATTCCTTGAGTTGGTGTCTATGTCTTTGGTCCTGACCCTGCCCACTGGTAAAACAAATTTGATATAGTCTGGCCGGATCTCAACAAAATGCTGCTTTTTAAATGTAAGTGTAAGGAATCGGTCCCATCCAAAATTCCCGCATGGGAAGACCTTCCCTAGGGTTTGCTGGCTGTGGCGTGGGCTGAGGTCGGAGCTCTGTGCGAGCAATGAGGACGTCAATTGAAAGAAGCTGAAGCACTGGATGTATTAAAATGCATCCCAAAATTGCATATGGAAAAAGGAAAAGAACTTGTGGGTTTGGGAAGATGAGGGTGAATTTTGTTAACAGCATCTCGGAAACAGCACCAACAGAAGGAACGATTGTTGTTGAAACGCTCCCACATGGAGCGACAGAAGAAGTTTTTAATCTTGAGCTTGGATTTGTTTGAGCAAAGGAAATAATAATAATAACAACGAGAATAATAACAAAAAATAATGATCTACATGTTCATAATAAAATATAATAAAAATCGATGTTTATGTTTTCACATGTATATAATGACATTGTGAAATAATGCTCCAAATACCCATTTGTTAGCTTTGGCTGCTCAGGGATATAAGACTAAATACACTACAGAAAAGGACTGGCCAGGACCCCAGCATCGCTGGGAAACTGTGGGAGATTGTATACAACAGATGAAGGAGGAAGGGATGAAAGTGGCTGTTTTTATAGGGTTTGCTGACGCTAGGACGTGGAATGCTTTGTCTGTTACTGCGAAAAATAAAGTGAGTAAGACTGCTGGGTTTTTCATATCCCAGACTATCCACAAGCTGCAGAACTGATTGAACAGATGAAGGGGTTGTTAAAAGAGCAGTTGAAAAATATAGGAGATGGGAATGTGTCGCAATGAAAAACCCACCTCCCAGATGTGCTCCATATCCTTAACAATGGGCCCACTGGGGAAATGGAAACCCCCTGGATGCGCATGGCTGCACCCAATTTGCAAATAGAACCACGGACAGTGACACTTTGACTTCCTGGGAAATTGTTCCGGGGGTGATGGTCCCTGACAGGGCCATCGCAGAGGCTGCAGGGCTGGACCTTTACGCATTAGAATTAATTAGGAAAAATCAGAAGCAAATGAGAGTTATCAGTACCGGCAGAGGAATTCAGGTTCCTCCGGGACACTTTGGTTTGATAACTGCCCACTCAAGCTTGGCCTTGACAAGTGTTCATATGGTGGGAGGAGTGGTTGGTGCAGATTATCAAGGAGAAATTAAAGTAGTTCTGTTAAACAATAGTGAACAACACTGGATTATTCAACCCCACGGCAGGGTAGCACAGTTATTGATATTGCCAGTTTTTAAAACAACCGTGAAAAAAGGACATCCACTTCACATCACTACTGTTCATGGAGATAAAGGGTTTGGATCCACCAGTCCTAATCATGGAGCCAGAGTGTGGGTCCAGAGGCCAAATGGCCTGCCCGAGCCAGCTGAAGTAAGAGCTGTAAACAAAGACAACACTGTTTGAATCCTGAAACCTGGGTGAGAAAGATGGGCACATGTCCCTGCAGCCAAGTGTTCTGTGAGAGAACAAAGAGATGTTACAGGATATTGTTTTGCAGAGCCTGCCAGACCAAATCTCCCTGTTTGCCCCAATGGTCCCTTTGGAAAGTGCTCTGATCCACGGCACTCGATGTGAAGACTGATGTGCCACTGAGTGAGTGACTTCTGCAGACAGAAAGGGACCACTTAGCAGTGAAACTATTGTTGATCTTGTTGATTTAATGTTTTCCTTGTAATCGGAGCACTGGTTGGGAAAATAGATTTCTAACAGCAGGAGCAGAGATAGGGAACTCATTTAACCTCAGTAATTGCTGGGTGCGTGGAAGTCCAGAAGGATTCGATGACTGGCCTTGGCTGGCCCATCTGGCCCAACCCAAATGGTGGGTTAGAAACTTGAGCACAGTTCACGATAAAAACAGAGCTCTAGACCGAGGGTGGCGATCCCCGACCGCTGCCTTTTCATAGAAAAGGCATTTCTTGCCTAAATCGGATAAAGAGGAATATGTGTAGGAAAAAGTGTCTGTGGATGGATGTTGTCTCCTGGAATAGGTTGTATGCACCCACACTGTAAACTGTTCAATTGCAGCCAGTATAAAGGGAAATGGAATCAAACTCACGGACAGCTCTTTAATCATGGCTGGGTTAAGCGTTCCTATGAAGATTGTGAAAAGATACCCTTAAAGCACTTCCCGTATGATATTTTGGCTTGTCAACAAAGAATTTCTAATACTTAAATCTAAGATTGTAGGATGAAAAGAATTGTTATGAAGGTTGCAGTTCGTCTCTAGGTCAAAGGACTGATTGAAGTAGTGAGGCCTGAACAACAGGCCCTGACTGAGGCCTGAACAACAGGCTCTGAGCCAAAGTTGACATCTAGATGAACCTTCCAACCAAATGTTCTATTTGTATCTGCTCATTAACAAAGCATTAGTAGCAATATGCTCTATGTTCATTGGTGAAACACGGATTGACCTTTCTGTATTTAGAAACTGGACGAGGCCCCATCTGGCCTTGTTTGGGGCTTTAGGATCAAACTCCCTCGGTTCCTCCTTGAGCCCTGGCCAGGCTTTGGGAGAAACCAAAGAGGAGAATGAAACCAGATGTTCCCACACTAGTAGTGATGTCGGCTTGTTTGTTCAACGCTGTCAAAGCTGGGCCCTCTCACAGCGAGGTTGAAGCCTCGTTGCCCGCAAAGGTGGATGCACCTGCAGGAACTCCCAGGGTGCGGGAATGGCTCTCCAGTCCTTGGCTGTGACAGCTTCCCCCAGCTGATGTGAGGATGTGGATGATGGCAAGGCCTGAGGGTAACTGGTGCTGTCTCTTTCTTGATTACTGTACGCAATCTTTGGTAGTGATGATTGGGTGCTTTGCTGGGCTTCTCCTTTTGTGATTCTTTGCAGTTTTGCATTCTAATAACTTACACTATTCCTGAACTTGGTGTCTGTGTCTTTGGGGCTGACCCTGCCCACTGGCAAAACAGACGCTGAGGGCCCTCGGAGAACCAAAGGTGCCTTGCGACACCGTGGGGCCTCGTGTAACCAAGGGCACCCCAGTGACAGCGTGGGGCCCAAAGGAACCAAGGGGCCAGCGTGGCACTGCAAGGCCTCGTGGAACCATGGAGAGCATTGTGACACTGAGGGGAGTCTTATAATCAAGGGTCCATTGTTTTCCTCTCCCTGCCCCGGCCCCAGCCCTGCAAAGAAGCCCAGTCCTGTCTGGCCCTGCAGCAGGAACTGGAGGCACTGGAGGTGCGGGACAGTGACTCCGTGTCTGGAATGCTCAGGAGATCCTCAGCTCGGGCAGGTCCTGCAGCCCCAGGGCCCCGCTGCCCAGCACAGCAGCAGAGAGTTGGCTCTGGGGCTCCTCAGGCTGCTCCTGCTGCTATCCCAGGGACAGGGCTCCTCTTGCCAGGGCTCCTCTGCACACACACGAGCTCCTGCTCTTCTCCTGGCCCATCCCAGCTCCCCACAGAGCCTTTCCCAGGGGAACACGTCTGTGCTGGCCTGAGCAGCCCTTGCTGTAGCCTCTGCCCTGCTGCCCACAGCCCCCGAGCTGGGGGTGCTGCTCTGCAGAGCATGGGGGCTGTGCTGCCCGGGGCCATGGGCTGCCTCTGCTGGGCTGTGCTGCTCAAGCTGGGAGACAGAGCTCTGCAGCTGATGGTGCTCCCTGCACGGACCCCCTCCCACACAGGCTCTGCTGTGGCCATGGAGGGTGCTCCGAGGTGCCTGCCTTGTTCCAGGGCTGGCGCATGGGCTGGGGCTGCCCTGGATCCTCCTCTGCAAGTTCCCAGAGGGTCAGACGAGTCACTGCCCAGACTCCTTTCCCTGTACCTGCTGTGTCCCCTGGGGCTGCAGAGCTCTCATGGCTCACAGGAAACATTCAGTCCTTTATCTCTGGGTGAGCCCACCCTGGACAGGCCTGTGCCCAGGGAGCTCCACTCACGGCTGATCCCTGGCACACACTGTCCCTGCAGGTCCCCTGCGTTCTCCTGGCAGCTCCCAAGTCCCTCCAGAAGAACATTCCCCTGCCATCAGGCCTGGCACAAGCTGCAGAGCCCCAGGAAGGTTCATCACAGACCATTCACCATCTGGTGGGCACTGGCCACCACCAAGCAAAACCTGAACCACACCTGAGTCTCTTGAAGGCCACACTGGGACCCTGATCTCATCCCACTGAGCCCTGGGAGAACAAGGAACACAGGCAGCCTCTTTAGAGTCTCTTCCTTGGGCCTCTTCCTGACAGTGACTGTGCAGGGAGAGCAAAGCCTTCCTGCAGTGCCTTCAGGAGATGCCCTTTGCTGATGGAACTGCTGTGGCGGAGCCCAGCTGTGTCCCAGCAGTGCCCATGGCCTGTCCCTGCCTGTGACACGCAGCAGGACTCGCACCACCCGCACAGAGCTGTTGGCCTTACACCATCACAGCAGCTCCAAAGGAGAGAGTGGAAGTAATAAGAGAGGAGCTCTGAAAAGACCAAGCTCTGCTGCTCCCTGGCTGTGCTGCTCTGCTGGGACTCTTCCCTGCCCCACGCCTGCAAAACTGGTCCTGCCCTCCAGCTTCAGGGATGGACTCAACCAAAGGATCTTGAACAAAGACCTTGCTGATGGGTCCTTTCTTTCATGTGAATACACACAGAGCAGACTCCTTATTGACACAGTCCCTGTCAACAGTCCCATTCAGCCTGTAAACAGGGAATAAGATGCATAACAAAATCTTTTGGGTACAACATTAACATAGGAAAAGAAAAAAAGCCCCCAAAGCACCACCACCAAAACAACCTGAGAAGGCAGGCTGGGCCTCTAATGATTACACTTTAGCCTATGGAGCTGAAAACAGGCAGGTTTTTGCTTCTGGAAAGCATCCAGTCATCATTTTCCTCAGGGCATCCTTGAGCTCCTGGTTCCTCAGGCTGTAGATGAGGGACTTCAGGGCTGGAGGCAGCACCGAGTACAGAACTGGCAGTGCCAGGTCCACGGATGGGGAGGACCTGGAGGGGGGCTTCAAGCAGGCAACAAAGCCAGTGCTGAGGAACAGGGAGACCATGGCCAGGTGAGGGAGGCACGTGCAAAAGGTTTTGTGCCATCCCTGCTCAGAGGGGATCCTCAGCACAGCCCTGAAGATCTGCACATAGGAGAAAAGAAGGAACACAAATGAACCAAAAGTTAAACAGATGGAAAACACAACAAGCCCGAGTTCCCTGAGGTGGCAGTGTGAGCAGGAGAGCTTGAGGAACTGTGGGATTTCACCCAAGAACTGGCCCAGGGCACTGCCCTGGCACAGGGGCAGGGAAAATGTAGTGGCCGTGTGCAGCAGAGCATTGAGAAAGGCACTGGCCCAGGCAGCTGCTGCCATGTGAGCACAAGCTCTGCTGCCCAGGAGGGTCCCGTAGTGCAGGGGTTTGCAGAGGGACACGTAGCGGTCGTAGCACTCGACGGCGGCGAGGAGGGAAAACTCCGCTGAAATGAGGAAGACAAAGAGAGAGAGAAAGAGAAAGAGAGAAAAAGAGAGAGAGAAAGAGAGAAAGAGAGAAAGAGAGAAAGAGAGAAAGAGAGAAAGAGAGAAGAGGAAGAGGAAGAGGAAGAGGAAGAGGAAGAGGAAGAGGAAGAGGAAGAGGAAGAGAGAAAGAGAGAAAGAGAAAGAGAAGGAGAAAGAGAAAGAGAAGGAGAAAGAGAGAAGGAGAAAGAGAAAGAGAAAGGGGCTGTGCAGCACCTCCTGCGTAGGAGGTGGTTGTGGTGTCCCAAAATGGAATTGTGCATGGCTTTGGGGACAGTGGTGCAGATGGAGCCCAGGTCGGTGAGGGCAAGGGTCAGCAGGAAGAAGAACATGGGGCTGTGCAGGTGCTGGCCGCAGGCTCCGGCGCTGATGATGAGGCCGCTGCCCAGGAGGGCAGCCAGGGAGATGCCCAGGAAGAGGCAGAAGTGCAGGAGCTGCAGCTGCCGCGTGTCTGCCAATGGCAGCAGGAGAAAGGGGCTGATGGAGTTGCTGTTGGACATTGGCTGTGTGTGGACATGGGGACCTGTTCATGGAGAAAAGTCAGTGACAGCTTAAGGGAAACGGCTCTCAGCCAAATCAAAGCCATGTCCCACAAATGCTTCTCCTGTCACACACTGACACCTTATGGGGATTCAGAGTGTCGCCACGGAGAACGGCTTTGGCTGGCCTGGGGCCTTGCGAGAGACGAGAGACGGGGCGGGCCGGGGCCGCGTCTGGCAGGAGGCGAGACAAAGAGCAAGAGGCGAGACAAAGAGCAGGATAGTTAACGGGAGATTGGGCGAGGAGATGGTAATCTGTAGCCCTTGGAGATGTAAAACATATAACCTTAGAAGCTGAAGTTTGTAGCTGCTGAACTGTGGGTTTGGAACAGTATATAAAGATGTGACTCGTGCGAGGAAATTTGGCTTTGCATGCGGCCGGCGAAGTCCGTGTTCCATCACCGACAACACCCTTCTGTTTTTCTAGCAGATCTTCCTTCAGCTCCAGCCGCAGCCCTGCTTGGTGCTGGCTGCGTGCGACATGAGTTTCAGGGCAATTGCTCCGGGGGGTTTTATAATTCAGCCTTGCTGTGCAGAAGTGGGAGGGGGACAGCCACCTGTCCTGGTGTTAACACTTTGAAACCCCAGCTAACACAAGGGCACTCCCAGGGCCCAAGAACAGGAATGGCAAAAGCTGTTAAAGTGTTCTAGAGGTTTTTACAGCTCCTCTTCATCTCCCCGGCTGACTGGTTTTGGATGTCAGAAACACTCAGCATTGCTGCTGCCCTCGGGGAGAATAGAGCGAGTTCTGTGAGGCAAGGCGGTGAGTGGAGAGTGAGGGGAGGTGCTCTGTCACTCTGTCCTGTTCCAAGATCCTCTGGGCTTTCACCCTTGTCAGACAGAGGATAATCACCCTCCCATATTTCCCTTAGAAACCATCCCAACACTGCTGAGAGCAGATCGATCCACCACAGCCCATCAAATGTCCACCCCCTTCTCGAGGTCTCAGCCCCACATTGGTAGCCAAATACACACATGGCTCATTTCACCAACCCAACAGCACTTTGTCCATCATCAAACTTTTGTGTCTCACTGTGGGGCTTTCAGGTAACACAAAGATGCTACACGACCTGTTTGCGTCCTGGAGGGAAGCTCCGAGCTTAGGGGGAATCCTCAAGAAGAAAGCCAAGTGTCCTAATGATGGCATTGGATGTAGGGAGATGGAGCTCCTTCCCTGGCTGCATTGCCCACAGCCGGGCACTGGGGACAGCGTCACCCTGAGCCAGCTGAGCCAGCTGTGCCCCCTCCCAGAGCCCCCCAGTGCCAGGCAGATGCTCCCGGCCCTGTGCTCTGCAGAGGGAACTGGGCCCGGGACCGCAGAGCTGCCCCACAGCTCTGCTGCAGCTCTGCCTGCACAGGAGGGGCTTCACGCCTTGGAGCCCCGGCCCTGAGGGCAGAGGCTTGGCTGAGGGAGAGAGGAGGGGAGGGGGCTTGTTCAGAGGGAGGGGCTGCACTCGAGGGCATCCTGTGGAGGTCTCTAAGCTCTCCGTGCCACAACATTTCTGCCTTTTGTTTTCTCTCATTGCCTGATCTTCTCTCTGCTTGCTGAAGATCTTCCTCCTGGAGATGTTTCCCTGTGCCTGATCTCTTCCTGCCAGCACTCACAGACCCCATATCTCTGTGCACTCTCCTTGGCCCTACAGAAACCTGCCTGTGTGCAGGGCACTGGCTGGGGACAGGTTCTGTTTGCAGGTGGGAGAAAGGACAGGTCAGACTAAGCCTGGCGGGTCCAGCAAAGGTGATGCCGGTGCTCTCCGTGGGCAGAGGAGTGCCTTGAAAGCACTTTAGGAAACTCCTGCAGAGCACTCAAGTTTCACTTCCCATGCCTTAGGGACTCTTAAAAATGAAGAATTCCTTTATCACTTCCCCCCCTCCCATTCCGCAAGAGTAGGAAACGGAAAACACTCTCAGGAAATTTCATCTTTATAGAAAGGCTTGTCTTGGAAATATTACTGGACTGAGCCTAAGCCCTGAGCATGTCCTCATGTTCTACACCAGGGATACTCAGAGAATGTACTTCCTGAATCCACAGTCAGTGGTATGTTCCAGCTTGAGGAGATCATTTCAGGAACTGCAGCTGCTTTGTCCTGCAGCCAGAGGCTTCCTGTGTCAAGGGCTGGGAATGATTCTCCCCCGGTCACTTGTCAGCATCTTCCCAGCCCTAACTGATGGAACCCCTCTGTGCCTCTGTGCCGTGCCCGGGCTGGCTGCAGGCAGTGCCCCAGCCGCTGGAAAGGCAGATCCTGTCCCTCCCTCATTGCTCGGGACTCTTCCCGGGGCACTGGGATGTGGGCATGTGCAATGCCAAGGGCAGGACCATGGGGTGGCCCCTGCCATGCTGCTGAGCAGCAAAAAAGAGGCAATGAGGCCCCAGGGCTGCAAGGGTCACTTGTCTCCCAACTGGCCCCAGGGGCAGGGACAGCAGCCCTGGCCAAAGTGCTGCAGAAGTTGCCTCTGTCAGGGCCTTGCAGCTTCTGCACATCCCTCTGCCCTCTCCGGCCCAGGCTGTCCTACAGTGTCCGTGCCCTGTGTCTCTGTCCCTGCAGGCTGTCCTCATCCCCCCGGCTGCCCCACCTCACCGGCCCCTTCCTTTGCTGATGGCTCTGCGGCCTGCCTGGCTCTGCCTTGGCACGCAAAGCCTTGGGCTGCTCCAGACTCCTTCTGGGGGACACGTGGCACCACAGCACTGCCCTGGGAGAGAAATTCCTTTCTCCTTGTGTCCAGTCTGGACCTCCCCACCTGCCCTTTGCATTAATTCTTTCTTTTGCCGGCTGTTCTCTACTATGTCAAAAGGATCCACCATCTCTGAAACCACCCTTCAAGCCCTCCCAGGACTCTCCTCCACTGTCCTCAGGCTCCACTCCACTGAGCACAGAGCCCCTTTGTCCCTATGTAGTGATCATGTGCTTGAGGCCACGGGCACCTGGACAAGAAGGTCGGTTCTTTTCTACAGGAAGGAAACCACAGAACCCCAGTGTTTTGAAGGCAGATGAGAGGCAGCCACCAGAGGCCAAGGCAAGCCAGACCTGTCTGTCCTTGCAGCTTCTGTCTGAAAGCAACCCTTGGACATATGGGGAGTTTTGGAGGTGGAGTTCCATTTCAGCTGTGGGTGCCTGGACCGGAATGACAGCTCTTCTCCCCAGGAAGGAAAGGGCAGAGCCCCAGGGTTTCAAAGGCTGATTAGTGGTGGCTCAAGGAGGCCAAGGCCAGCCAGACCTGTTTGTCTTGGCAGCTTTTGTCTTGGAGCGATCCTTGGATAGAGGGAATTTGGGAGGCCAAATCCCAGTTTTGTCCATGGACGTCTGGCCAAGAAGGACAGTTCTTTTCCATTGGCAGAAAAGTGAGGAGCCCCAGTGTTTCAAAGGCAGATGAGAGCTGGCCCTCAGGAATGCAAGGGGAGCTGGACATTCCTGGCAGCTTTTGTCTGGGAGCTATTCCTTGGATAGATGGAATTTCAGAGGTGGATTCCCAGTTTTGGCCATGGATGGCTGGACTTGAAAGATGTTTTTTTCCATGGGAAGAAAAGCACAGCCCCCCCCGTGTTTTGAAGGCAGATGAGAGGTGGCCCCTAAGAGGCCAAGGCCAGCCTGAGCTGTCTGTCCTGGCAGGTTTCACATGGGAACAATCCTCGGATAGAATCAAATTTGGAGGTAGAATCCTAATTTCAGCCATGGGTCCCTGGAGGAGAAGGACAGTTCTTTCCCACAGAAAGGAAAGCAAGGAACTCCAGCATTTCAGGGGCAGATGAGAAGCAACCCTCAACATGCCAAGGTCAGCCGGACCAGGCAGGTGGCCCCAGGAGGCCAAGCCAACCAGTCCTGTTCCATGTTCTTTGGATCCTTGGGGCCCTGCAGCATCACAGTTTTGTTCCCCTGAGGCCCAGCAATATCACAGTGGTCTCCTTGGCTCTACAGCGGCACAAAGGCCCCTTGCTTCCATGAGGCCTTGCTGTGTCCAAACGGTTTCCTTGCTTCCATGGGGCTGCAAAATAACACTATGGCCCACTGGTTCCATGAGGTCACAGAGTGTCACAGTGGTCTCCATGATTCCATAAGGTCCTGCAGTGTCACAATGGCTCCTTGGTTCTATTGGGCTCCCCAGGATCACAGTGGCCCCTTGGTTCCACAAGGCCTGGCTGTGTCACACTGGCCCTTTGCTTCCATGAGACCTTGCAGTGTCACAATGGTTTCCTTGGTTCTATGAGGCCCTGTGGTGTCACAATGGCCCCTTGATTCCATTGGGCCTCTTACTGTTACGTAGTTCTTAGTTCCGTGGTGCCCTGTAGTGTCACAGTGGTCTCCTTGGCCCCATGGTGCCACGCAGTGTCCTAAGGGCCCCTTGGTTCTATGAGGCCTGGCTGTGTCACAATGGCCCCTGGCTCCCATGAGGCCCTGTGATGTCACAATGGTCTCATTGGTTCCACGAGGCCCTGCAGGTCCACAATGGCCCTTCGGTGTCACAAGGCCTTGAAGTGTCATAATAGTCTCAGCGGGTTCCCCCGCTGCTTCACAATGGCCTCCTTGGTTCCGTGATGCCCCGTAGCGTAACAATGGTATCCTTGCTTCCACACAGTCAGAATGGCCCCGTGGCCTCATGGAGCCCCACAGTGTCACTGCGATCCCCTTGATTCCACGAGGCCCTGCCGTGCTACAATGACCCCTTGGTTATACAAGGCCCTGCGGTGTCACAATGGCCCCTTGGTTCTGAAGTGTGCAAGAGCCTAATCATAGGAGAAAGGCTCCAAAAAATGCTTTGTCATTATCACTGCTCAGCACCAGAAAGGCTTCAAAAGTGCTTCGTCATTATGGCTGCTTATCATAATCACTTTTGAACGCCTGGAAACTACGTGCCGTACGGGCCGTGCATAGCCCGCCTTGAGGCCCATGAAAAGGAAGGCAAAACTGGTGCAAAATGTGGAGGCGAAAGCGAAAGGTAGAATCCCTGCCCTTTGCCTTTCCCCACACCACCACCATCGCCAGCCACGAGACACCCTGAGGCCTCCGGGAGCCGACGCCGCCCGCCTGGGGAGAACCCCCCAATCCTTCACCCTGGACTGAAATCCCGAGTGAGCTGTGCAACCCCTACCCCTGCTCCTTCGTCCCAGGCGGACCGAGGTTCAGCTGCAAGCATGGAGCCTGCATCTTGGAGGACGGGCTGCCGCTTTCCAGCCAAACTGCTCCAGAGATGGGAAGAGGCAGATAAGACGCTTCAAACAGCAGAAAAAAAAAAAGGCAAAAACTTCTCCACTTCCCCCACCCTGTCTCAGCAGCAACAAAGGTAGCACAGTGTGGTGGTGACTTATCCTATGCTTTTAGAGTAACCTTGGCTTTTTCTAACTCTTCTCTACTTTTCTCCGTCTTTCGCTTTGCCTCTCTTACCATTAGATAAACAGATACCCATTTTTTTGGCACCAACATTTAATCTCGTTTGGTTTTAATCTCATCTCTGGGAATATTTTGAACCTTCAAAGTTCTTTCCTTTTTATACTCAGAGATTTTGTTTTCTTTGCCCTTCTGGGTGTAAATCAGATAGTAACAAAGTGTCATAATGGTCTCCACGCTTCCATGAGGCCCCACGATGTCACAATGGACTTTTGGTTCCATGAACTTTCGTTCTGTCAGCAACAGTCTCCTTGGGTCCGCAGTGTCACAATGGACCCTTGGCTCCATGAGGTTCAGTAGCGTAACATGGACGCCTTGATTCCATGAGGTTGTGTAGTGTCACAATGATCTCCTTGCTTCTGCGGCCCTGCTGTGTAACAATGGGCCTGTGGTTCCATGAAGTTCTGTACTGTCAACCATGATCTCCTTGCTTGCACAGTGTCATAACTGACCCTTGGTTCCATGAGGCGCCTGGCCTCCAACAGCCTCTAAGAGACCCTTATGGCCCCTCAAGGCCCCTCACAGCCCCTCATGACCCCTCGGTGCCCCTCACAGCTCCCCAGGGCCCCTCATGGCAGCTCACAGTCCCTCACAGTTCATGGCCCCTCATGACCCTTCACAGCCCCTAACAATCTCTCATGGCCCCTCACAGCACCTCATGGCCCCTCATGGCCCCTCACGGCCCCTCACGACTCCTCATGACCCTTCACAGCCCCTAACAAGCCCTCATGGCGCCTCACAGCCCTTCACAGCCCCTCATGGCCTCTCACAGCCCAAGGCATGGGACTCCTTCCGAAGGAGAAGAGATCGGGCTCTGCTTGTTCTCCTTTTATTTTGGTCACTTCACAGTGATGAGTAAAGGAAAGCTGAAATGGAGCCTTTCCCCAGCATTTCCCTCTGGGATAATTGCGGGGCTGAAGCTCTGTGCTGGCGCTGGCCCATGTGTGAACATCGCTGCAGCCCCCCACAGCCTTTGCTGTCCCCCGTGTCCATTCCCGGTCCCTGAGACCCGCCCAGCTCTGGCAGCAGCAGGAGCCACCGCGCAGTGGGCCCTGTACCGGCACAGCCGGGGCTCCTGGCCAAGAGCAGCAGCAGCGCCAGCCCCTTCCCACCTGCTTGTGCCTCGGCTTCCCAAGAGGTTTTTCCCGGTGAATTTCTGGACTAGAGACACAATCAGCCACAAACAGACCTGATTCCTCAGAGCCCGGCTGTGCTGCCCTGATGCAACCTTCAGAGAAAGAAAGGATCCGGTTCCAGCACTGTTCCCAGCACCGTTTCACTCATCCTCAGGTGACAGCAGGAGGCTTTTCTTGCGTTTGCCTTGGGAATTACAGATCATGGCTGCTCTTCCCCCTCTTCTGGTTGCCACTTGAATTTTATCTGAAAAACTGCAATTGCCTCTTTTGATCGGTGCTAGCCACAGTGCTTTTCTGATGGGGAATTCAGATGCTTTGTTGCAGGCATCCTGATTAGCAGATCTTGAAATGTTCACAGGTCTATAAGCAAAAAGTCGAGGAGAATGAAAGCCATACAGGCCACATTCACAGCGCTCAAACACAGCCCTGTTGCTGGTGCTCTTGAAATAGAATCAGCTGCCAGAGGCCAGCACAGAAATTGCCTCTGGAGTGTGGAATGAAACGAAAAAATCCACCGGGAGAAAGAGGAAGCAGAACTTCTGCACTCGCTTCATTGCTTCTTCCCAGCAGCAGGAGACGTGGATGTCCAGAGGTACGTCCCGCTGCTGCTGACCACAGTGAGAGCACAGCCTGCTGCCCAGTCCCAGCGGGACCCCGAGCCCAGCCCGGGGAGCTCCCGCAGCGTCGGCAGCTCAGTGGACGCGGTGCCAGGGCCGCAGCCCCGGGAACACGCCCGCCCATTGTGGGGCAGCGGCGCAGGCCCAATGTCCTGCGGCCCAAACTTGCTGCTGCTGCTGCTGCTGCTGCTGCTACGCAAGGCCCATCCTTCTCCCCCTGCTCCTCTCCCAGCACGGCGCAAATTGCACCTCGCGGGATGCTTCCCCGGAGGCTGCTCAGGCGCCCCGCTCCTCTTTCCACCTGAGCGTCACTGCGGAGGAATCTTTGGCGCACTTCCGTAAGCCCGGGCCTCTCACTCGTGCTGAATCGGGAATGCAAATGGCCTTGTTAGGAAAGTCAAAAGCCAAGGGAACGGATTAGGAATTATTCAAAAAAACTACCCTTCTTCCAGGCAAGGTACACCAAGTCATTTCCCGCATTTCTCCTTTGCAGATTCTTTCAGTCGCCTGCTCGGCGAGCTCCAGCTTCTTCTGCTGCTTCCTGTGAACCGATTGCACTCTCGATTTGAGCACCAACGCACCAGATGTGCAAGTATCTACGCTGAACTCAGAAACCAACTGCCTCTGTCAGACCATTTTCACAGTCCAGCTCACTTGCAAGATGTCCACTGAGAGCTTGGAAGGATTAGCCCCCAGCTCTCCACTTCTGGCTGCAGGCTCCGGAGATTCTTTCTCTCCATTCAGCCAGCCTAACAATTGCTGCTACCCCCTCCTCCTGTTTCCTTAGCCTACAACAGTAACGACGAAAACCTTACCCACGGCACAACTCGCTAGTCCACCAGGAGGAGAAAGGACAAGTTGTCAAGCTCTCAAAACCTTGGTCCTGCTTTGCTGCAAGAGTCCTGCTGCACGCACAGTGTGGCAAGCCAAGAGAAGCTGCATGTGATGGCACATCTTGTGACAGGAGCTCCAGCTCGGTCTCCAGGAAAGGGTCTTGAAAAGAGCAAACATCACTGTGGACAAGATTCTTGCAAAAGCAAAACAGCTTCCCAGAAGGGACATGCAAACGGAAAGAAACAACCCAAGATGTTCCCGTATACTATTAATTGCTTCCCTTCTATGCTCCCCTTTTCTGTCTTGCACTAGTTCTACCTCACAGTCCTTCCAAACTGATCTTACCTCAAACACCTAGGACTTAGCAAGTTTGAGACACTCTACAATACCAAGAGCTACACACAGCTTGCCTTCTCCCTGTTTGGCTTTGAAAGCAATGCTGGAGACCCCAGAAGCCTGCCAAGGGAAGATTTTAGAGCCCAGTGCCTTGCTCGGCTCTGGCTTCTAGAGACAGGGCATGTGCTCCCATGGGACTGCACCCTCAGCAGTGACAATAGACAGCAGCAGCAACAAAGGTGATTCCCATGACACTGTCGCAGGGCTCAAGACTCCGTGTCTTGGCTTCACATGGCAAAGCTCACTGTCCGTTTGGACAGACTCAGCATCCAAACTAGTCTGCTTTTCTACCTGTGTCAATGAACAGCAGGAGAAGGAAACCAGCCAGCAGTTTCTTTGCAGAGAGGGCCTTTGTTCCAGGCTGAAAGTGCTGGATTGGCAGGGAGGAGGCAAACAGCTGAGAGCTTAGCTGCTCTATTGGACCGGCATCAGAACTCAGCAAAAAGAGTGTTTCCACTCTTTTATTTGAAGCCTCCTATCGGCAGTCTCCGATTTTCACCTGAAACCGGACAAGAAAACAGCAACAGCCCTGCCGACGAGGGCACCGCGCCGGGCACGGCCCCGCCGCTCGCACTGCCCACGCCGAGCGGCCGGGGAGCAGCGCTGCACCGCGCAGGGGCTGCACGTCTCCCTCCTCACGTCCTGCTCTGCCCTCCCACGGGGCTGCCTCTGCCTGGCGCTGGCAGGCTCCTCATTCAGCACTTTGCTCTGCTCCAGGCGAAAAGCGCGGACAGCGCTTTGGTTGCTCGCGAGCAAGAGACCGCGGCGCGGGGCGAGCCAGCAGCAGCAGGGGCAAGTTGCAAGACTGCCGCAAGGAAGAGTTACAATCTGGTGAAGAAGAAGCTAAACAAGACGGTGCGTTTGGCGCGGCTGCGGGAGGAAGAGATGCTCCGGGACTCCGCTTCGGCCCCGGAGCGGCCCGTGCTGGCCCGGGGCGCGCGGGGCTCGGCCGCGGGGCGCGCGGGGCAAAAACGGACACCCGGGCAACAGACACACGGACACGCGGACCAACGCTCCCAGCGCTTCGGCGGCAGCGGCGGCAGCAGCAGCAGCGGCAGCAGCGGCAGCAGCAGAAGAGCAATACAAGAGCAGCGGTTCTCCAGACCCTCTGCGTTCCTTCTCCTGTTCCTCCTCTCCTTCTCCCAGTGTCCCGCATCCCCTGTCCCGCTCTCCCTTCAGTGCTCCACCCCCTCCGCCCCTTCCGCGGCCTCCCTCTCCCCATGCCAGGCCGGGCCATGCGCCCGGCCCGCCCCCGGCCCCGGGCGGGGCTGCGCCCTCCCCGCCCCCGGGCGTCCCGCCGCGGTCTCGCCTCCGCCCGGCTCTTGCCCTACTGGCGGTGGCGCCGCTGGGCGGGCATCAGTGCCTGCCTCTTGGGCAGCACTGTTAGCCTCTGGCTCCGGCTGGCCCGGCCCCGGCTGGACCGGCCCCGGCCCCGGCCCCGGCCCCGGCCCCGGCCCCGGCCCCGGCCCCTCCCGGGACCCGCCGAGGAGACAGACGGCGCGGCCGCTCCCGCCGCGTCCGCGGCGTCTTCCCCGGTCCGAGCTCTTCCGCTCGGCAGCGCGGCCCCCGCCCCCGAGCCGCCGGTGTCCCCTTCGAAAGAGGCAACATCTGGGGATACCCGGCCCGGGGCGGTTGAGGAGCGCCCGGCGGCCGTTTCTGGCCCCGGGCCGAGCGCTGACAGCCGCGTCTCGCCGGCAGGGAATGCGCTGCAGGGCCTGAGGGAGCGCTACCTGGAGGGTTCGCTGCTGGGGCGCGGCGGCTTCGGCAGCGTCTTCGCGGCCACGCGGCTCTCGGACGGCGCCCCGGTGAGTGGCGGGGCCGGCGGCGGGCGCAGGAGGCGGGGGGCAAAGGAGGGCGCAGGAGAAGGAGGATGGGGCTCGGCAGGGCGGGCGGCGAGCTCAGCCCGCTGCTCCCCTTGGCTTGCAGGTGGCCATCAAATGGGTGCCACGGACCCGCATCCGTCATTGGGGCGAGCTGGTGAGTGAGCGGGGGGGGTAGGGGTGGGGGTGGTGGGCAGCGGGAGAAGGCGGGGCATGACGGGCGGGGATGAGCCGAGGCCCGGGAGGGTGGAAGGCGCCAGGACGCCTCGGGGGAGAGCGGGCGTGGGGGCAGCGGAGGGCGCAGAGCATCCCGGGCTGGGCGAGGGCTTCCCGAGCCCTGGCACGGCATCAGCCCCACTGACGGCATCGTGCTCCTCCCGCAGCCCAACGGCACCAGCGCACCACTCGAGGTCGTGCTGCTGGACAAGGTGTCCACCGGCTTCCCTGGTGTGGTGCAGCTCCTCGAGTGGCTCGAGCTCCCCAGCAACGTGGTGCTGGTGATGGAGCGGCCGGAGCAGTCTCAGGACCTGCTCCATTTCATTCGAGCGCGGGGCTTCCTGTCAGAGGAGGTGGCACGGGAGCTGTTCCGCCAGGTCCTGGAGGCCGTGCGGCACTGCACCAGCTGCGGGGTCCTTCACAGGGACCTGAAACCAGAGAACATCCTGGTTGACCTGGCCACGGGCCAGGCCAAATTGATTGACTTTGGCTGCGGCACCTACCTGCAAGACACAGCCTACACCAGCTTTGCAGGTGAGTCCTCACCAGGGTAGGCTCCCGGTGCCGGCATCTCGCGGCCCAACCTGGCTGTGGCAGCGGGGATTCTCCCTTTTGATGCCAGTCATGGGACCGAGTTTTCAGCCCAGTTGCTTTTGAGTGCGGGTGGCCGGGGGGCCATCTTCCAGCCCTGCTGGCAGCCTTCGCCAGCCACTCTGCCCAGGACTGGCGCTGGGGCTGGGGCAGCCAGTGTGACAAAAACACACCCGTGGGTGGGGGTAGCAGAGGGGGGGGGGCCAGAAGCTGTGCACCCGCCGGTTTGGTGTGCAGGCAAGAACCGGCTTGGACTGCTCAGCTCGCCTTGTTTGCCTTGGCTTCAGAATGTTTTTTTGGGGCAATGCAGGCAGGGAGGGTGAAGGCATGGTTTTCCCACCCCCGGCACTGAGCGGGTTTTCCCTTTGCATGGAATGCTTTAGCCTTGCCAGGGCTTCCGCTGCCCTCTTGTGACACCGGTGGCTTCTTTTACAACCCCCAGTTTGTCCACAAGTCACAGGCGCTGGCGAGAGGGCAGCGGGTCATGCCGTGTGCCGCTGGTGCAGCCCCCGCGTGCCCAGGGATGCTGGGGCGAGGCTCCGGGAGCAGGCAGCATCCCGCTAATGAAGTGCCTCTCTATTCCGTAGGAACACCAGCGTACAGCCCCCCGGAATGGACCCATTTTGGCTGGTACTACGGCGAGGCAGCTACCGTCTGGTCCCTGGGCATCGTGCTGCACCAGATGGTCTGCGGGCGGCACCCGTTCCCGAAGGGCCGGAACATCAGCTGGGGCCAGCTGTCGCTCCCAGAACGGCTCTCTCAAGGTGCATGCTCATCCCTGCGGCACGGGGGGAATAGCAGTACTGGGAGACAGCAGCGGGCTCATGAGCATCCCGCTCTGGCAGCTGCCGAGGAGGTGGCACATGCCTCGCTCTCCTGCTCTCCTCCAAAACAAAGAATGGATGGGAAAGTTCAGGCACAGCTCGGAGCCCCCATGGCATGGCCTGGGCATGGCAATAGTGGGGCAAAGCGGACAGGAGCCTTCTGCAACTGACCGGCGCTTTCTGGTTTCTCCCCACAGACTGCAAGGAACTGATCAGATGGTGTCTGTCCCTGCACTCCTTGGACAGGCCCTCATTAGAAGACCTGTCGTGTGATCCTTGGCTGCAGGATATTCATCATCCATAGAAGAAGGGAGAGAGCCACAGGCACACTTTGATCCAGGGAGCCGGTAAGTTACAGCTCCACACGTGCCTTGGCCAGAAGAAGCCAAGAAACGCAGGCTTTTTTGCCCTGCCTGTATTGCTGCGCAGGGGTCGTCAGATGGGGACCCGCAGCCCTTGTGCTGGCGCTGAGCTGCTCTTCCCAGCACTGGTGGCTGCCGTGCAAGCTGCTTTTGCTTGTCCTGCTTCACTGACAGCCGGGGCCCTGGGCGGGGCACTGACAGCCTGCTCTCAGCCGCAGGGAAGAAGGAGCCCCTGGAGAAGCTGTACTCCTGCTGCTGCTGGAGACATGGAGGATGACGTCAAGGATGGCAAGCTCTTCCTCCACCTGGCCACCGGCAAGCTGAAGATGATGGGCTTCGATTCTGGCACCTTCTTCAAAGCCAGGCTCCACAGCGAATTTACAGATGAGTCCACAGCCAGGGGGATGCTCCCAGATTTGGGCATTGCACAGCCTGGCCGGGAAGCAAAGGTTCCCCCCTTTGCTGGGGCGGATGCAACTAATTCTTCAGCCGGCTGCCAAGCTGCTTTTCGGCAGGGCGGGCGGGATGGGCTGGGGTGCTTAGGAAATGGGAGTCGGCTCCTGGCCCTGCCAACAGCCCCCACCGCCCACTGTTCCTGGGGCTGGGGCTGGGGCAGCCAGCCCGACACAAACAAGCCCCCATGGCAGGAGCAGAGGTGGCACTCCAGGAGCTGTGCACGGGCTGCTTTGTTTTGCAGGAAAGGAAGGGCTTGGGCTGCTCCACTCGGCTTGTTTGCTTTGGGCTCGCTGTGCCTGTTGGGGGTCAGTGCGGGGGGGAGGGGAGAAAGCGTGGGCTTCCCTCGCCCGAGGGTGGGTTTTTCCCCAGCATGTAGGGAAGGTTGGGCCTTCCTCAGGCCCCCAACAGAGAGAAGACTTTTTACCTTTTTTCTTGTTTCTCCTTTTTGTCTGTAATCCCTTTTCATTAATTTGTTGTTTGTTTCCCTTAAAGGAAGTGTTGTAGGTGGTGTCCAGTCTGGATCGGGAAGTGCTTGGGACCAGCTGCAGCGTGGATGGGACGGGGCCTTGGAGAAGGCCGAGGACATCGCTTGGGAGCAGCTTTTCTTCCGGCGGCGGGTGGCGTGCGGTGGGTCCCCGTCTTCTTGGCACGGCTGGGATAAGGGCTTTTGGGAGATGGCAGCGAGCACAGGAGCATCCCAATGGGCAGCTGCTGAGGAGGTGGATCTGCCATGGCTGGCTGCGGGCGGTGGCACGTGTCCTGCCATCCTGCTCTCCTGCCAAAGGCAGCAGTGACGGGCGGCTTCGGGCACCGCTCTGAGCACAGCCAGCACGGCCTGGGCACCGCGGGCGGCTGGGACAAGGGGGACAGCAGCCTTCAAGTGACGGGCGGTTTCTGCTTTCTCTCCTTGCAGCCGGGCTCTGTGGATGCTGAGGCTGCTCTGGGCTCCGCCAGGGCTCTGCTGCGGCTCAGCACCGGGCCGGAAGAAGCCAAAGAAGAACCGGTGTGAGCCGCAGCAGAGACGTGCTCGAGCATTTCGGCAACGCAGCTCAAGCCTGCAGAGTGCACGCCTCCAGGGGAAAACATGACACCCCCCCCGCCCCCAAAATAAACTTGTTCAATAACTTGTGAAATGAAATCAATCTGGGATGACCCCAAATGGCATTTCTCAGCTTGCTCAAGCTTTAGCTCAGCCCTTCTCTGAACAGTTCTCTGCCCCGCCTGCCTTTTACTTCACAAGTGCTCCCTCTTTTCCCCCAGTGAGTTGCCAGCTCAGGGCAGTCTCTGTCGCACTGTAGCCTTCCTTGATGCCTTTGACCACGAGGAGGAGCGAGCCCCAGGTTTAGGGACTCATCCTGTCACTGGCAGAAGAACAGCAATGTCTCAGAGGTCCGGTGAGACCTGAGTGTCATTCAAGAGCTGCCCTCCAGGCCTCAGCTCTCCTCACTGTTAGCTTCCCACTGCCCCTTTTCCTCGTCCTTCCAGCAGGATGAGCTCTGTGAATGCCCTTGACCCTCCCCACTCCTGCCAGCCCAGCCACCCAGCTCAGTTTGGCTTAAGCTGAAGCTTCTTTGTCTCCTCTGGCACGCCAGTGCAGTTCCCTCTGCGGGGAGCAGCAGCCCCAGAGCACAGCAGGCAACAGCGCAGGCCGCACCTGCACCGGCTCCCCTCCACGCGTGGCTGGGCTCTTGGTGGCAACTAAATGCTCCCTGTTTGCAGCTGTCCCTGGAGGATGGCCCCAGGGCAGAGCCCAGCCCGGCTCCCACTGCATCCCCCGGAGCTTGGGGCAGACAGTGGTCCCAGAGCTGAGGTTCATGGTGCGCAGCCGGCGCTGTGGCTCGCAGTCGGTGTTTGCAAGTGTTGCGTTCTCATCTCCTGCAACTTGTGGGGAAAAGGAGCTGTGCGGCCGGGCCAGCACTGCCCCTCTGGGCAGTGACACGGCTGAAGGTCTTTGCTGTTGCAGAGGAGCCGGCATGGAGCCTTAGCAGGGCCTGGCAGGTGTGGAGCCGGATCTCGCCCGCTGTCCGGGGCTCGCTGCCCGCCAACCGCCCCCACCCGCCGCGCTCCCTTCTGCAGGGACGGAAGGCTCTGGCTGCACAAGGGTTCCCATAATGTCTTTGTACCCGTGGCTGCGGAACGAACACGGAGAGCGAAAGTGTCAGTCACGTTGCTTGCACATTCCTTCCTTTAGATACAAGGCACAGATCTCTTAAAAGGATAGGCAGGGATAGAGATTTCCCACATAGCCCTCTTTGGCGTAACTCACCTTGTAAGCTGGCGTCAGGGGCATTTTTTTCCCGGCCCTGTGGGAGTAGGTGTCCAAGAGCTGAAGTGAGCAGCATTTAGAAGCAGTTTCAAGATTTCTAGGCAGGAAGTGGAGCTGACAAGCATCTGTGTAACTCACCGTATTCATCGTGGAGACACGAGACCTGGAAAAATCCCAGCTCTCTGTGCATTTGTGCAAAAGGGGGAAGCAGCAGAAAGACTTTGTGTCTGCTTGTCCAAGCTCCAAGGAGCTGGGGTGGCAAAGGGTGGCCTGGGCTGGTGGCAGGTGAAGTCCTGTTTCATGTCATCATAGAGTGGCACAGGACAAAGCTAAAAGCACCCACAGCCACACTGATGAAGTCTTTCTGATGCTGCACATCCTAGAGGAAAAGCTGCTGTCACACAATCCATTGGTATTTATAACTTTTATTTGCAATACTTTAGGTCCAAGTTTCAAACCGCAATATTTTTACACTCAAGACACGGTCATGCACAATCCATATTTCAATTTCCTATTGCTTCAACCACAATTTAAAATAACTTAATATTGACAGCAAAACGCAAAATACTTAAAAAAGGATGCTGAGGTCAGTGAGATGGATCCATGCCATCAGCACATTTGCAAAGTAAATAACTTTGTTCTCTTTTTAAAAAGATCAGTTACCTCTTAATCCAAAGTTACAGAAGATTTTTCACTACACATTTGGTTTTTTCTCTTTCATATTTTTTCTGGTTTTTCTTTTTTCTAATTTTTTTTTTTTAAAGAGATAACACGTCTTAAAAAAGGATTGTACAGCAAAATGAGATACATTTCTGCTCAACAATGAAAATGTAGGCTTCTCCTCTGTTTACTTTTGTCTGGATACCCTGAAGAAAAAATCTAGCAGACACCAGCAGAGGTGTAAAGGGGTTGCTTTGGACTAAAGTGGAGTTTAGCACTGGTGACATCCTGACCCAGTCAAGAGTTGCAGAATTCTTTTGCAGATCTCGAACCATGTGCTTGCGGGCACAGCACCTGCAGTGCTGATGCACCAGGGCACGAGAAGAACTCTGTTATTCCCGCACCGAATTTGGGCTCTGCCCAAGCAGGAGGTGCTGCAGTGCTTTGCTCCTCGTTGCCGTGTGGAGCAGCTCCCTTCCTGCTGGCTGAGCTGCTCAGGCAGAGCCCGGCAGCTCCTGACCCTGAAGGGCTGAGGCCTTTCCCCTGCTGCTGTGCTACAGACGGATTCAGCAGCATTGCTGTACGTGGGGATACACAGCGGGACCAAAAGCAGTTGCCTTTGTAGACCCTAAGCTGAAAGGTGAAAAATCTCAAGAGACGAGGATGGAAGAGACTGGCAGGCTGCCTGTTTGCTGTGCTGCCCCACTTGTGAGCGGCCCAGCTTTGCGTGAGGCAGAGTGAGAACAAGGGGCAGCTCCCTCCCTCCCAGCCCCGCAGCCAAGGGGTCCCTCCAGTCCTGGGGCTTGGGGCACCATCAGAAGCTTCCAAGCAAAGGTTATCTTTGAACTTGCTCATTCATGAAATGCGCACGGTCATGAGCGCTCTGATAGATGTATCCACCCATTAGTGAAACATGGATTGACCTTTCTGTATTTGGAAGCTGGACAGGGCCATGAAATCTGACATCTGGCCTTGTTTGGGGCTGTATGGTCCAAGTCAACTCCCTTGCTTCCTCCTTGAGCCCTGGCCAGGCTTTGGGAGAAACAAACGGGAGAATGAAACCAGATGTTCCCACGCTAGAAGTGCTGTCGGTTTGTTAGTTCAACACTATCAAAGGTGGGCCCTCTCACAGGGAGGTTGGAAGCCTCACCTGTGGGTGGAGGCACCTGCAGGAACTCCCAGTGTCCGGGAATGGCTCTCCAGTCCTTGGCTGTGACAGCTTCCCCCAGCTGATGGGTGGCTCTGGGTGATGGTAAAGTCTGAGGGTAACTGCTGCTGTCTCTTTCTTAATCACTACGGGCAATCTTTGGTAGGGATGATTGGGTGCATTGCTGAGCTTCTCCTTTTGTGATTCTTTGCTGCTTTGAACTACAGTAAATGACGCTGATTCCTTGAGTTGGTGTCTATGTCTTTGGTGCTGACCCTGCCCACTGGTAAAACAAATTTGGTATAGTCTGGCTGGATCACAACAAAATGCTGCTTTTTAAATGTAAGTGTAAGGAATCGGTCCCATCCAAAATTCCCGCATGGGAAGACCTTCCCTAGGGTTTGCTGGCTGTGGCGTGGGCTGAGGTCGGAGCTCCGTGCGAGCAATGAGGACGTCAATTGAAAGAAGCTGAAGCACTGGATGTATTAAAATGCATCCCAAAATTGCATATAGAAAAAGGAAAAGAACTTGTGGGTTTGGGAAGATGAGGGTGAATTTTGTTAACAGCATCTCGGAAACAGCACCAACAGAAGGAACGATTGTTGTTGAAACGCTCCCACATGGAGCAACAGAAGAAGTTTTTAATCTTGAGCTTGGATTTGTTTGAGCAAAGGAAATAATAACAACGAGAATAATAACAAAAAATAATGATCTACATGTTCATAATAAAATATAATAAAAATCGATGTTTATGTTTTCACATGTATATAATGACATTGTGAAATAATGCTCCAAATACCCATTTGTTAGCTTTGGCTGCTCAGGGATATAAGACTAAATACGCTACAGAAAAGGACTGGCCAGGACCCCAGCATCGCTGGGAAACTGTGGGAGATTGTATACAACAGATGAAGGAGGAAGGGATGAAAGTGGCTGTTTTTATAGGGTTTGCTGACGCTAGGACGTGGAATGCTTTGTCTGTTACTGCGAAAAATAAAGTGAGTAAGACTGCTGGGTTTTTCATATCCCAGACTATCCACAAGCTGCAGAACTGATTGAACAGATGAAGGGGTTGTTAAAAGAGCAGTTGAAAAATATAGGAGATGGGAATGTGTCGCAATGAAAAACCCACCTCCCAGATGTGCTCCATATCCTTAACAATGGGCCCACTGGGGAAATGGAAACCCCCTGGATGCGCATGGCTGCACCCAATTTGCAAATAGAACCACGGACAGTGACACTTTGACTTCCTGGGAAATTGTTCCGGGGGTGATGGTCCCTGACAGGGCCATCGCAGAGGCTGCAGGGCTGGACCTTTACGCATTAGAATTAATTAGGAAAAATCAGAAGCAAATGAGAGTTATCAGTACCGGCAGAGGAATTCAGGTTCCTCCGGGACACTTTGGTTTGATAACTGCCCACTCAAGCTTGGCCTTGACAAGTGTTCATATGGTGGGAGGAGTGGTTGGTGCAGATTATCAAGGAGAAATTAAAGTAGTTCTGTTAAACAATAGTGAACAACACTGGATTATTCAACCCCACGGCAGGGTAGCACAGTTATTGATATTGCCAGTTTGTAAAACAACCGTGAAAAAAGGACATCCACTTCACATCACTACTGTTCATGGAGATAAAGGGTTTGGATCCACCAGTCCTAATCATGGAGCCAGAGTGTGGGTCCAGAGGCCAAATGGCCCGCCCGAGCCAGCTGAAGTAAGAGCTGTAAACAAAGACAACACTGTTTGAATCCTGAAACCTGGGTGAGAAAGATGGGCACATGTCCCTGCAGCCAAGTGTTCTGTGAGAGAACAAAGAGATGTTACAGGATATTGTTTTGCAGAGCCTGCCAGACCAAATCTCCCTGTTTGCCCCAATGGTCCCTTTGGAAAGTGCTCTGATCCACGGCGCTCGATGTGAAGACTGATGTGCCACTGAGTGAGTGACTTCTGCAGACAGAAAGGGACCACTTAACAGTGAAACTATTGTTGATCTTGTTGATTTAATGTTGTCCTTGTAATCGGAGCACTGGTTGGGAAAATAGATTTCTAACAGCAGGAGCAGAGATAGGGAACTCATTTAACCTCAGTAATTGCTGGGTGCGTGCAAGTCCAGAAGGATTCGATGACTGGCCTTGGCTGGCCCATCTGGCCCAACCCAAATGGTGGGTTAGAAACTTGAGCACAGTTCACGATAAAAACAGAGCTCTAGACCGAGGGTGGCGATCCCCGACCGCTGCCTTTTCATAGAAAAGGCATTTCTTGCCTAAATCGGATAAAGAGGAATATGTGTAGGGAAAAGTGTCTGTGGATGGATGTTGTCTCCTGGAATAGGTTGTATGCACCCACACTGTAAACTGTTCAATTGCAGCCAGTATAAAGGGAAATGGAATCAAACTCACGGACAGCTCTTTAATCATGGCTGGGTTAAGCGTTCCTATGAAGATTGTGAAAAGATACCCTTAAAGCACTTCCCGTATGATATTTTGGCTTGTCAACAAAGAATTTCTAATACTTAAATCTAAGATTGTAGGATGAAAAGAATTGTTATGAAGGTTGCAGTTCGTCTCTAGGTCAAAGGACTGATTGAAGGAGTGAGGCCTGAACAACAGGCCCTGACTGAGGCCTGAACAACAGGCTCTGAGCCAAAGTTGACATCTAGATGAACCTTCCAACCAAATGTTCTATTTGTATCTGCTCATTAACAAAGCATTAGTAGCAATATGCTCTATGTTCATTGGTGAAACACGGATTGACCTTTCTGTATTTAGAAACTGGACGAGGCCCCATCTGGCCTTGTTTGGGGCTTTAGGATCAAACTCCCTCGGTTCCTCCTTGAGCCCTGGCCAGGCTTTGGGAGAAACCAAAGAGGAGAATGAAACCAGATGTTCCCACACTAGCAGTGATGTCGGCTTGTTTGTTCAACGCTGTCAAAGCTGGGCCCTCTCACAGCGAGGTTGAAGCCTCGTTGCCCGCAAAGGTGGATGCACCTGCAGGAACTCCCAGGGTGCGGGAATGGCTCTCCAGTCCTTGGCTGTGACAGCTTCCCCCAGCTGATGTGAGGATGTGGATGATGGCAAGGCCTGAGGGTAACTGGTGCTGTCTCTTTCTTGATTACTGTACGCAATCTTTGGTAGTGATGATTGGGTGCTTTGCTGGGCTTCTCCTTTTGTGATTCTTTGCAGTTTTGCATTCTAATAACTTACACTATTCCTGAACTTGGTGTCTGTGTCTTTGGGGCTGACCCTGCCCACTGGCAAAACAGACGCTGAGGGCCCTCGGAGAACCAAAGGTGCCTTGTGACACCGTGGGGCCTCGTGTAACCAAGGGCACCACAGTGACAGCGTGGGGCCCAAAGGAACCAAGGGGCCAGCGTGGCACTGCAAGGCCTCGTGGAACCATGGAGAGCATTGTGACACGGAGGGGAGTCTTATAATCAAGGGTCCATTGTTTTCCTCTCCCTGCCCCGGCCCCAGCCCTGCAAAGAAGCCCAGTCCTGTCTGGCCCTGCAGCAGGAACTGGAGGCACTGGAGGTGCGGGACAGTGACTCCGTGTCTGGAATGCTCAGGAGATCCTCAGCTCGGGCAGCTCCTGCAGCCCCAGGGCCCCGCTGCCCAGCACAGCAGCAGAGAGTTGGCTCTGGGGCTCCTCAGGCTGCTCCTGCTGCTATCCCAGGGACAGGGCAGCCTCTTGCCAGGGCTCCTCTGCACACACACGAGCTCCTGCTCTTCTCCTGGCCCATCCCAGCTCCCCACAGAGCCTTTCCCAGGGGAACACGTCTGTGCTGGCCTGAGCAGCCCTTGCTGTAGCCTCTGCCCTGCTGCCCACAGCCCCCGAGCTGGGGGTGCTGCTCTGCAGAGCATGGGGGCTGTGCTGCCCGGGGCCATGGGCTGCCTCTGCTGGGCTGTGCTGCTCAAGCTGGGAGACAGAGCTCTGCAGCTGATGGTGCTCCCTGCACGGACCCCCTCCCACACAGGCTCTGCTGTGGCCATGGAGGGTGCTCCGAGGTGCCTGCCTTGTTCCAGGGCTGGCGCATGGGCTGGGGCTGCCCTGGATCCTCCTCTGCAAGTTCCCAGAGGGTCAGACGAGTCACTGCCCAGACTCCTTTCCCTGTACCTGCTGTGTCCCCTGGGGCTGCAGAGCTCTCATGGCTCACAGGAAACATTCAGTCCTTTATCTCTGGGTGAGCCCACCCTGGACAGGCCTGTGCCCAGGGAGCTCCACTCACGGCTGATCCCTGGCACACACTGTCCCTGCAGGTCCCCTGCGTTCTCCTGGCAGCTCCCAAGTCCCTCCAGAAGAACATTCCCCTGCCATCAGGCCTGGCACAAGCTGCAGAGCCCCAGGAAGGTTCATCACAGACCATTCACCATCTGGTGGGCACTGGCCACCACCAAGCAAAACCTGAACCACACCTGAGTCTCTTGAAGGCCACACTGGGACCCTGATCTCATCCCACTGAGCCCTGGGAGAACAAGGAATACAGGCAGCCTCTTTAGAGTCTCTTCCTTGGGCCTCTTCCTGACAGTGACTGTGCAGGGAGAGCAAAGCCTTCCTGCAGTGCCTTCAGGAGATGCCCTTTGCTGATGGAACTGCTGTGGCGGAGCCCAGCTGTGTCCCAGCAGTGCCCATGGCCTGTCCCTGCCTGTGACACGCAGCAGGACTCGCACCACCCGCACAGAGCTGTTGGCCTTACACCATCACAGCAGCTCCAAAGGAGAGAGTGGAAGTAATAAGAGAGGAGCTCTGAAAAGACCAAGCTCTGCTGCTCCCTGGCTGTGCTGCTCTGCTGGGACTCTTCCCTGCCCCACGCCTGCAAAACTGGTCCTGCCCTCCAGCTTCAGGGATGGACTCAACCAAAGGATCTTGAACAAAGACCTTGCTGATGGGTCCTTTCTTTCATGTGAATACACACAGAGCAGACTCCTCATTGACACAGTCCCTGTCAACAGTCCCATTCAGCCTGTAAACAGGGAATAAGATGCATAACAAAATCTTTTGGGTACAACATTAACATAGGAGAAGAAAAAAAGCCCCCAAAGCACCACCACCAAAACAACCTGAGAAGGCAGGCTGGGCCTCTAATGATTACACTTTAGCCTATGGAGCTGAAAACAGGCAGGTTTTTGCTTCTGGAAAGCATCCAGTCATCATTTTCCTCAGGGCATCCTTGAGCTCCTGGTTCCTCAGGCTGTAGATGAGGGACTTCAGGGCTGGAGGCAGCACCGAGTACAGAACTGGCAGTGCCAGGTCCACGGATGGGGAGGACCTGGAGGGGGGCTTCAAGCAGGCAACAAAGCCAGTGCTGAGGAACAGGGAGACCATGGCCAGGTGAGGGAGGCACGTGCAAAAGGTTTTGTGCCATCCCTGCTCAGAGGGGATCCTCAGCACAGCCCTGAAGATCTGCACATAGGAGAAAAGAAGGAACACAAATGAACCAAAAGTTAAACAGATGGAAAACACAACAAGCCCGAGTTCCCTGAGGTGGCAGTGTGAGCAGGAGAGCTTGAGGAACTGTGGGATTTCACCCAAGAACTGGCCCAGGGCACTGCCCTGGCACAGGGGCAAGGAAAAGGTAGTGGCCGTGTGCAGCAGAGCATTGAGAAAGGCACTGGCCCAGGCAGCTGCTGCCATGTGAGCACAAGCTCTGCTGCCCAGGAGGGTCCCGTAGTGCAGGGGTTTGCAGAGGGACACGTAGCGGTCGTAGCACTCGACGGCGGCGAGGAGGGAAAACTCCGCTGAAATGAGGAAGACAAAGAGAGAGAGAAAGAGAAAGAGAGAAAGAGAAAGAGAGAAAGAGAGAAAGAGAGAAAGAGAGAAGAGGAAGAGGAAGAGGAAGAGGAAGAGGAAGAGGAAGAGGAAGAGGAAGAGGAAGAGGAAGAGGAAGAGGAAGAGGAAGAGAGAAAGAGAGAGAGAAAGAGAAAGAGAAAGAGAAGGAGAAAGAGAAAGAGAAGGAGAAAGAGAGAAGGAGAAAGAGAAAGAGAAAGGGGCTGTGCAGCACCTCCTGCGTAGGAGGTGGTTGTGGTGTCCCAAAATGGAATTGTGCATGGCTTTGGGGACAGTGGTGCAGATGGAGCCCAGGTCGGTGAGGGCAAGGGTCAGCAGGAAGAAGAACATGGGCGTGTGCAGGTGCTGGCCGCAGGCTCCGGCGCTGATGATGAGGCCGCTGCCCAGGAGGGCAGCCAGGGAGATGCCCAGGAAGAGACTGAAGTGCAGGAGCTGCAGCTGCCGCGTGTCTGCCAATGGCAGCAGGAGAAAGGGGCTGATGGAGCTGCTGTTGGACATTGGCTGTGTGTGGACATGGGGACCTGTTCATGGAGAAAAGTCAGTGACAGCTTAAGGGAAACGGCTCTCAGCCAAATCAAAGCCATGTCCCACAAATGCTTCTCCTGTCACACACTGACACCTTATGGGGATTCAGAGTGTCGCCACGGAGAACGGCTTTGGCTGGCCTGGGGGGGCCTTGCGAGAGACGAGAGACGGGGCGGGCCGGGGCCGCGTCTGGCAGGAGGCGAGACAAAGAGCAAGAGGCGAGACAAAGAGTAGGATAGTTAACGGGAGATTGGGCGAGGAGATGGTAATCTGTAGCCCTTGGAGATGTAAAACATATAACCTTAGAAGCTGAAGTTTGTAGCTGCTGAACTGTGGGTTTGGAACAGTATATAAAGATGTGACTCGTGCGAGGAAATTTGGCTTTGCATGCGGCCGGCGAAGTCCGTGTTCCATCACCGACAACACCCTTCTGTTTTTCTAGCAGATCTTCCTTCAGCTCCAGCCGCAGCCCTGCTTGGTGCTGGCTGCGTGCGACATGAGTTTCAGGGCAATTGCTCCGGGGGGTTTTATAATTCAGCCTTGCTGTGCAGAAGTGGGAGGGGGACAGCCACCTGTCCTGGTGTTACACTTTGAAACCCCAGCTAACACAAGGGCACTCCCAGGGCCCAAGAACAGGAATGGCAAAAGCTGTTAAAGTGTTCTAGAGGTTTTTACAGCTCCTCTTCATCTCCCCGGCTGACTGGTTTTGGATGTCAGAAACACTCAGCATTGCTGCTGTCCTCGGGGAGAATAGAGCGAGTTCTGTGAGGCAAGGCGGTGAGTGGAGAGTGAGGGGAGGTGCTCTGTCACTCTGTCCTGTTCCAAGATCCTCTGGGCTTTCACCCTTGTCAGACAGAGGATAATCACCCTCCCATATTTCCCTTAGAAACCATCCCAACACTGCTGAGAGCAGATCGATCCACCACAGCCCATCAAATGTCCACCCCCTTCTCGAGGTCTCAGCCCCACATTGGTAGCCAAATACACACATGGCTCATTTCACCAACCCAACAGCACTTTGTCCATCATCAAACTTTTGTGTCTCACTGTGGGGCTTTCAGGTAACACAAAGATGCTACACGACCTGTTTGCGTCCTGGAGGGAAGCTCCGAGCTTAGGGGGAATCCTCAAGAAGAAAGCCAAGTGTCCTAATGATGGCATTGGATGTAGGGAGATGGAGCTCCTTCCCTGGCTGCATTGCCCACAGCCGGGCACTGGGGCCAGCGTCACCCTGAGCCAGCTGAGCCAGCTGTGCCCCCTCCCAGAGCCCCCCAGTGCCAGGCAGATGCTCCCGGCCCTGTGCTCTGCAGAGGGAACTGGGCCCGGGACCGCAGAGCTGCCCCACAGCTCTGCTGCAGCTCTGCCTGCACAGGAGGGGCTTCACGCCTTGGAGCCCCGGCCCTGAGGGCAGAGGCTTGGCTGAGGGAGAGAGGAGGGGAGGGGGCTTGTTCAGAGGGAGGGGCTGCACTCGAGGGCATCCTGTGGAGGTCTCTAAGCTCTCCGTGCCACAACATTTCTGCCTTTTGTTTTCTCTCATTGCCTGATCTTCTCTCTGCTTGCTGAAGATCTTCCTCCTGGAGATGTTTCCCTGTGCCTGATCTCTTCCTGCCAGCACTCACAGACCCCATATCTCTGTGCACTCTCCTTGGCCCTACAGAAACCTGCCTGTGTGCAGGGCACTGGCTGGGGACAGGTTCTGTTTGCAGGTGGGAGAAAGGACAGGTCAGACTAAGCCTGGCGGGTCCAGCAAAGGTGATGCCGGTGCTCTCCGTGGGCAGAGGAGTGCCTTGAAAGCACTTTAGGAAACTCCTGCAGAGCACTCAAGTTTCACTTCCCATGCCTTAGGGACTCTTAAAAATGAAGAATTCCTTTATCACTTCCCCCCCTCCCATTCCGCAAGAGTAGGAAACGGAAAACACTCTCAGGAAATTTCATCTTTATAGAAAGGCTTGTCTTGGAAATATTACTGGACTGAGCCTAAGCCCTGAGCATGTCCTCATGTTCTACACCAGGGATACTCAGAGAATGTACTTCCTGAATCCACAGTCAGTGGTATGTTCCAGCTTGAGGAGATCATTTCAGGAACTGCAGCTGCTTTGTCCTGCAGCCAGAGGCTTCCTGTGTCAAGGGCTGGGAATGATTCTCCCCCGGTCACTTGTCAGCATCTTCCCAGCCCTAACTGATGGAACCCCTCTGTGCCTCTGTGCCGTGCCCGGGCTGGCTGCAGGCAGTGCCCCAGCCGCCGGAAAGGCAGATCCTGTCCCTCCCTCATTGCTCGGGACTCTTCCCGGGGCACTGGGATGTGGGCATGTGCAATGCCAAGGGCAGGACCATGGGGTGGCCCCTGCCATGCTGCTGAGCAGCAAAAAAGAGGCAATGAGGCCCCAGGGCTGCAAGGGTCACTTGTCTCCCAACTGGCCCCAGGGGCAGGGACAGCAGCCCTGGCCAAAGTGCTGCAGAAGTTGCCTCTGTCAGGGCCTTGCAGCTTCTGCACATCCCTCTGCCCTCTCCGGCCCAGGCTGTCCTACAGTGTCCGTGCCCTGTGTCTCTGTCCCTGCAGGCTGTCCTCATCCCCCCGGCTGCCCCACCTCCCCGGCCCCTTCCTTTGCTGATGGCTCTGCGGCCTGCCTGGCTCTGCCTTGGCACGCAAAGCCTTGGGCTGCTCCAGACTCCTTCTGGGGGACACGTGGCACCACAGCACTGCCCTGGGAGAGAAATTCCTTTCTCCTTGTGTCCAGTCTGGACCTCCCCACCTGCCCTTTGCATTAATTCTTTCTTTTGCCGGCTGTTCTCTACTATGTCAAAAGGATCCACCATCTCTGAAACCACCCTTCAAGCCCTCCCAGGACTCTCCTCCACTGTCCTCAGGCTCCACTCCACTGAGCACAGAGCCCCTTTGTCCCTATGTAGTGATCATGTGCTTGAGGCCACGGGCACCTGGACAAGAAGGTCGGTTCTTTTCTACAGGAAGGAAACCACAGAACCCCAGTGTTTTGAAGGCAGATGAGAGGCAGCCACCAGAGGCCAAGGCAAGCCAGACCTGTCTGTCCTTGCAGCTTCTGTCTGAAAGCAACCCTTGGACATATGGGGAGTTTTGGAGGTGGAGTTCCATTTCAGCTGTGGGTGCCTGGACCGGAATGACAGCTCTTCTCCCCAGGAAGGAAAGGGCAGAGCCCCAGGGTTTCAAAGGCTGATTAGTGGTGGCTCAAGGAGGCCAAGGCCAGCCAGACCTGTTTGTCTTGGCAGCTTTTGTCTTGGAGCGATCCTTGGATAGAGGGAATTTGGGAGGCCAAATCCCAGTTTTGTCCATGGACGTCTGGCCAAGAAGGACAGTTCTTTTCCATTGGCAGAAAAGTGAGGAGCCCCAGTGTTTCAAAGGCAGATGAGAGCTGGCCCTCAGGAATGCAAGGGGAGCTGGACATTCCTGGCAGCTTTTGTCTGGGAGCTATTCCTTGGATAGATGGAATTTCAGAGGTGGATTCCCAGTTTTGGCCATGGATGGCTGGACTTGAAAGATGTTTTTTTCCATGGGAAGAAAAGCACAGCCCCCCCGTGTTTTGAAGGCAGATGAGAGGTGGCCCCTAAGAGGCCAAGGCCAGCCTGAGCTGTCTGTCCTGGCAGGTTTCACATGGGAACAATCCTCGGATAGAATCAAATTTGGAGGTAGAATCCTAATTTCAGCCATGGGTCCCTGGAGGAGAAGGACAGTTCTTTCCCACAGAAAGGAAAGCAAGGAACTCCAGCATTTCAGGGGCAGATGAGAAGCAACCCTCAACATGCCGAGGTCAGCCGGACCAGGCAGGTGGCCCCAGGGGGCCAAGCCAACCAGTCCTGTTCCATGTTCTTTGGATCCTTGGGGCCCTGCAGCATCACAGTTTTGTTCCCCTGAGGCCCAGCAATATCACAGTGGTCTCCTTGGCTCTACAGCGGCACAAAGGCCCCTTGCTTCCATGAGGCCTTGCTGTGTCCAAACGGTTTCCTTGCTTCCATGGGGCTGCAAAATAACACTATGGCCCACTGGTTCCATGAGGTCACAGAGTGTCACAGTGGTCTCCATGATTCCATAAGGTCCTGCAGTGTCACAATGGCTCCTTGGTTCTATTGGGCTCCCCAGGATCACAGTGGCCCCTTGGTTCCACAAGGCCTGGCTGTGTCACACTGGCCCTTTGCTTCCATGAGACCTTGCAGTGTCACAATGGTTTCCTTGGTTCTATGAGGCCCTGTGGTGTCACAATGGCCCCTTGATTCCATTGGGCCTCTTACTGTTACGTAGTTCTTAGTTCCGTGATGCCCTGTAGTGTCACAGTGGTCTCCTTGGCCCCATGGTGCCACGCAGTGTCCCAAGGGCCCCTTGGTTCTATGAGGCCTGGCTGTGTCACAATGGCCCCTGGCTCCCATGAGGCCCTGTGATGTCACAATGGTCTCATTGGTTCCACGAGGCCCTGCAGGTCCACAATGGCCCTTCGGTGTCACAAGGCCTTGAAGTGTCATAATAGTCTCAGCGGGTTCCCCCGCTGCTTCACAATGGCCTCCTTGGTTCCGTGATGCCCCGTAGCGTAACAATGGTATCCTTGCTTCCACACAGTCAGAATGGCCCCGTGGCCTCATGGAGCCCCACAGTGTCACTGCGATCCCCTTGATTCCACGAGGCCCTGCCGTGCTACAATGACCCCTTGGTTATACAAGGCCCTGTGGTGTCACAATGGCCCCTTGGTTCTGAAGTGTGCAAGAGCCTAATCATAGGAGAAAGGCTCCAAAAAATGCTTTGTCATTATCACTGCTCAGCACCAGAAAGGCTTCAAAAGTGCTTCGTCATTATGGCTGCTTATCATAATCACTTTTGAACGCCTGGAAACTACGTGCCGTACGGGCCGTGCATAGCCCGCCTGGAGGCCCATAAAAAGGAAGGCAAAACTGGTGCAAAATGTGGAGGCGAAAGCGAAAGGTAGAATCCCTGCCCTTTGCCTTTCCCCACACCACCACCATCGCCAGCCACGAGACACCCTGAGGCCTCCGGGAGCCGACGCCGCCCGCCTGGGGAGAACCCCCCAATCCTTCACCCTGGACTGAAATCCCGAGTGAGCTGTGCAACCCCTACCCCTGCTCCTTCGTCCCAGGCGGACCGAGGTTCAGCTGCAAGCATGGAGCCTGCATCTCGGAGGACGGGCCGCCGCTTTCCAGCCAAACTGCTCCAGAGATGGGAAGAGGCAGATAAGACGCTTCAAACAGCAGGAAAAAAAAAGGCAAAAACTTCTCCACTTCCCCCACCCTGTCTCAGCAGCAACAAAGGTAGCACAGTGTGGTGGTGACTTATCCTATGCTTTTAGAGTAACCTTGGCTTTTTCTAACTCTTCTCTACTTTTCTCCTTCTTTCTCTTTGCCTCTCTTACCATTAGATAAACAGATACCCATTTTTTTGGCACCAACATTTAATCTCGTTTGGTTTTAATCTCGTCTCTGGGAATATTTTGAACCTTCAAAGTTCTTTCCTTTTTATACTCAGAGATTTTGTTTTCTTTGCCCATCTGGGTGTAAATCGGATAGTAACAAAGTGTCATAATGGTCTCCACGCTTCCATGAGGCCCCACGATGTCACAATGGACTTTTGGTTCCATGAACTTTCGTTCTGTCAGCAACAGTCTCCTTGGGTCCGCAGTGTCACAATGGACCCTTGGCTCCCTGAGGTTCAGTAGCGTAACATGGACGCCTTGATTCCATGAGGTCGTGTAGTGTCACAATGATCTCCTTGCTTCTGCGGCCCTGCTGTGTAACAATGGGCCTGTGGTTCCATGAAGTTCTGTACTGTCAACCATGATCTCCTTGCTTGCACAGTGTCATAACTGACCCTTGGTTCCATGAGGCGCCTGGCCTCCAACAGCCTCTAAGAGACCCTTATGGCCCCTCAAGGCCCCTCACAGCCCCTCATGACCCCTCGGTGCCCCTCACAGCTCCCCAGGGCCCCTCATGGCAGCTCACAGTCCCTCACAGTTCATGGCCCCTCATGACCCTTCACAGCCCCTAACAATCTCTCATGGCCCCTCACAGCACCTCATGGCCCCTCATGGCCCCTCACGGCCCCTCACAACTCCTCACGACCCTTCACAGCCCCTAACAAGCCCTCATGGCGCCTCACAGCCCTTCACAGCCCCTCATGGCCTCTCACAGCCCAAGGCATGGGACTCCTTCCGAAGGAGAAGAGATCGGGCTCTGCTTGTTCTCCTTTTATTGTATTTTATTATCTTCTCTGTATTTCCTTTCGTTCCCAGCTCGCCCGTCCCGCGGAGCGACTCCTTCAGGGACCCGGCGTGGCACAAACCCCTCGGGGCGGCTCCAACAGAGCCCCGCCCGCCGCCGCTCCCCGAGGCCTCCCCGCTGCTCCCTGGCCATCGGACACCGCAGGCCGACCTGGCCCCTTCTTCTTCTTCCTCTTCCTCCTCCTCCTGCCGGGATTCAGCCCCCGCCGCCGCCCGGCTCCTTCTGCCGCTCCTGCCCGGCACGAAGCGGCGCTGCTGCTGACGGGGCCGGAGCGCGGCTGCCCCGCGACTGCCCCGCACCTCAGGGCCGGGCCGGGGAGTGACCGCACGGCTGGGGAGGGACCCCCGCTGGACACGGCAAGGATTCCTGTCCCTCCGGGGGAAGCACGGACTCACCGAAACTCCCATCCCTTCTCCGTGCGCCGCTGGCCAGAGGAGGGAGGGAAACGGGGATTGCTCTGGAGTTTTACATTCAATCCTTACAAAGCAGAGTCACAGATGGAGCTCCGCTTTCAGCTTCAAACGAGGGAATCCAACGGGAGCGCTGGCGCTTCTGTAACCTCAAGCTGTTCCTTGATACTCGACACTTTAGTTCTGGCCATAGGAAGCCCTTCAAGCAGCAATGGCTCTCCCAGGCACTGGTTTCTGGCTCACACCCAGCTCAGAGCTTGGACAAGAAACCCAAAGTCCCGGGAGAAGAAGCTCTGCTGTTACTTTCTTTATTCAGAGTTCTTTTTATTATATTTTAGATATCATCTATATTTTACTGGATTTTTTTCTTTTTCTAAAATCTTGTGTTTATTCTCTCTTTGCCCCCTCCAGCCCTTGTCCCCCTCCCGGAGGTTTGTGGGGCACTGCTGTCCCTCAGCCCTTCCTGCCCCAGCACCCGCGGCCGCTCCGGTGCCCTCAGGCCCCAGCTCAAAGCGAAACCACAAAACCCTCTGGAAAGAAAGCCGGTCTGGGGGAAAACCCTGCAGGGGGAATTGAATGCCACGGACAGCGATTGCTGAGAGTTGGAGATTCCAAACACTCCAAGGGGCCAGAGGGAACCGCGCTGCAGCCTCGGGGCCTCCCTGGGGCACTGCGGGGACCCCCGAGCAGAGCGACTCTTCCTGCTCCCCAAAATCCGCAGCTTTGGGTCAGCTGAGGAAAGGAGCTGGAAAAAGGGTCTGGAAAGGGGCTGGAGCCCGAGGGGACCCCTCAGCCTTGGCCCGGAGCAGCCGCAGGAAAATGCCCCAGAAACCAAGGAAATCGATGGAAGTAATGAGGAATTTTTGAACTCTTTCCGCTGCTGTTTCCAGAAGGTCCCGGCCGGGTCCTGCTGGGAGGAGCCGGGGGCGGGGAGGGGCCTCAGGGCTTAATTGGGGAGAAAAGTTGAACTGGGGCAAGGAAACTTTAATGGTGGGGAGAAAATGTGAACGGAGGGGATTTGAATGGGAGGGGATGATTTGAATTGGGCAGAGAAAATGAAGTGGGGGAGGAGCCCCCCAGCCCTCGGCTGTGCCCCGAAGATGCTGCCACCGGTTCCCCTGCTCCCACCCCCCGGGCTGGGGGTGCGGAGCTGCCGCTGCTCCCCAGGAATGCCACGGGATAAAAACTCCACTCAAGCTTTTATGTTCGCAGTCATTCCCAAGAAGATCCCACTTGCCCCCAACATGGTCCCAGTTGTTCCCAGTCATGTCCTGTATGGTTCCTTTCACTCTCAGTCCCTCCCAGTAGGAGTAAGGTACAGCCCCAGTCACTTCCAGTATGAACCCAGCCACTCCCAGTCAGTCCCTCTATGATGCCTTTTGCCTCATCATGGACCCAGTTGCTCAAAGCATGATCCCAGTATGAGTCCAGTCACCCCCAGGATGATTCCAGGTAACTTCCCAGTATGAGTCTGGTTTGATCCCTGTCACCCCCAGTATGATCCCAGTCACTCCCAGATACTCCCAGCACTATGCCAGTCACTGCAACATGACCCTGTCACTCCCACTATGATCCCAGTATGACCCCAGTATGGACCAGCTGCTCCCAGGATGATCCCAGTTGCCCTCTGCATCTTTCCAATTGTGCCCTTTCACCACCACTGTGGTTCCAGTCACTCCCAGTACAATCCCAGTCATTCCTAGTATGATGCAAATCACTCCCAGTATATCCCAGCAGCACCCATTGGGCCTCAGTATGTTCCCAGTAACCCTCAGTGTGGTCCCAATATATCCCAGTATAATCCCTGGTGCTCCAAATCTGGCGCTGTCCAGTCCTGATCCTGGTCCCAGTGTATCCTCCTGTCCCATTCTGTCCTAGTCCATCCCATTCTGTCCCAGTCCATCCCATTCTGTCCCAGTCCATTCCGATCCCTTCCCGTCAGCCGCCGCCGTTTTCCGGATCCTTCTGCCGTCCACCCCCCCCCCCCAAAGCTGCCCCTCCACCCCCCAAGATGCTGACGGGGATCAGGGGCTTCGTGTTGGGCTTTGTCTTCCTGGCGCTGGGGCTCGGCTTCTACCTGCGCAAGCAGGTGACGGGAGGGGCCCGGGGGTCGTGTCCCCCCTCCCCCGGAGCTCTGAGGTCCCCCGGGGCCCCCCAGCCCGGTGTCACCCCCTTTGCTCTGCCCACAGAGCTCCTGAGCCACCGGTGGCCGCAGCCCCTCCCCGTGGCCTCGGGCCCGGCCGGGACCCCTCGCCCCATCCCCGGCGATGATTTTGGGGGGTCGTGTGTCCCCCCCAGCTCCGCTGTCACTCTGCCCCTGCCCAGCTGCTCCCAGTGTTTCCAGGAAGGCTTCCCAGTTCTCTCCAGTCCCGTTTATTGGGGAACAGTGGGAAGGGACTTTGGGGGATCCCGCGGGGGGACCGAGAGTGGAGGGGGCAGAACCGGCCCCAGGATGGATCGAGAATGGGGACCCCCGTGTGTCACCCCTGTGTCACCCCCCCCCCCCGGGGGGCCCTTGGGAGGCACCTGAACCCCAAATCGGCACCCAGCGAACCCCAAAGGCGCAGAGACCCCCCCCTAAGCCGCCCCACAGCCCCCAACGACCAACCAAAATCCCCCGCGAGTATCAGATAATCAGAGAAGGCGTTGAACAACCTTCAGCCAATCAGAGCGCGCGGCGCTGGTGACTCACCAGTTGCCAGGCAGACCCGCAGCGCTCAGCGCTCCCCACCCGGACCCCGCCTGCGCCCCCCCCTCGCTCCCAGCGCCCCCCGCCAGGGGAATTTGAGGAGGGGGCGCGTGGGGGGCGCCCAGGCCGGGCCCAGAGCCCAGCCCTGCCCCAGCCCGACCTCTCCCGGCTCCATCCCGGCTCCATCCCGGCTCCTCCCGCGGGATGCGACCGCGCTGGGAAAACGGGGGGCCAAGGGTGGGCGCTGGGCCCGGGGGGAGCAGGAGAAAGGATGGGGGAGGAGGAGAAGGAGAAGGAGGCACCTTTTAATGATATTTTACTGAGTCTCATTTTTTAGAGACCGGGATCAATACTCCCCAGCCGTCAGGGCGAGTCCCTCAGGGCTGCGGGGCCCTGCTGCCGGCTCACCCCGTGCCAGCCCAGCGCCAGCGCTCAGCGGGGCTTTGGCTTCCCGTGCCCTTTCCCGTGTCCCCAGCCCAGCGTCACCACCCCCGTGTCCCTAGGTCGTGCCCCACCCCTGCCCCCCTCCCCCTTTGTCGAGACACGGAGGATGAGAATTTCCCCACCATCCACCCCAAGAGTTCCCCCGAGCCCATTTCCTCTCGTGCTTTCCCTTGGCAGCAGAGCCCCACCCCTCCTGGCTGCCCCCTCCTGTCAGGGACTTGGAGAGAGCCAGGTCCCCCCTGAGCCTCCTTTCCTCCAGGCTCAGCCCCCTCAGATCCCTCAGCTGCCCCTCAGAAGTCCTCCAGAGCCTTCCCCAGCTCCATTCCCATCTCTGGACGTGCTCCAGCCCCTCCATGTCTTTCTTGCACTTTGAAGCCCAATCGCTGCCCTGTCGCTGCAGGTGCCAAAACCCCAGGGAGACTCCTTGGAAATGGGGGTAGAGAGGAGCCCTTCAAAGGGAAACGTGTGCAAAACTGCTCCCAATGGCCGAGCGGGTTTGGTGTGGCTGCGGGAGGAAGAGATGCTCCGGGACTCCGCCTCGGCCCCGGAGCGGAGCGGCCCGTGCTGCCCCGGGGCGCGCGGGGCTCGGCCGTGGGGCGCGCGGGGGGGAACGGACACACGGGCACCGGACACACGGACACGCGGACAAACGCTCCCAGCGCTTCAGCGGCAGCAGCGGCAGCAGCGGCAGCAGCAGCAGCAGCGGCAGCAGCGGCAGCAGCACAAAAGCAGCGAGTCCACGAACCCTCTGCGTCCCTTCTCGTGCTCCTCCTCTCCCTCTCCCAGTGTCTCGCACCCTCTCCCGCTCTCCCTTTCGTTCCCCAACCCCCCCTCCCGCGGCCTCCCTCTCCCCAGGCCCGGCCGGGCCATGCCCCCGGCCCGCCCCCGGCCCCAGGCGGGGCTGCCCCCTCCCCGCCCCCGGGCGTCCCGCCGCGGTCCCGCCTCCGCCCGGCTCTCGCCGTCCTGGCTGTGGCGCTGCTGGGCGGGCATCAGTGCCTGGCTCCTGGGCAGCATCGCCAGCCCCTGGCTCCGGCTGGCCCGACCCCTACCCCGGCCCCGGCCCCGGCCCCGGTCCCGGCCTCGGCTCCTCCCGGGGCCCGCCGGGGACACAGGCGGCGCGGCCGCTCCCGCCGCCTCCGCAGCGTCTTCCCCGCTCCGAGCTCCGCCGCTCTTGAGCGCGGCCGCCGGCCCCGAGCCGCCGGTGGCCCCTCCAAAAGAGCCCCCATGTGGGGATGGCCGGCCCGGGGCGGTTGAGCGGCGCTCGGGGGCCGTTCCTGGCCCCGGGCCGAGCGCTGACGGCCGCGTCTCGCGGGCACGGAAGGCGCAGCAGGGCCTGAAGGAGCGCTACCGGCTGGGTTCGCTGCTGGGGCGCGGCGGCTTCGGCAGCGTCTTCGCGGCCACGCGGCTCTCGGACGGCGCCCCGGTGAGTGGCGGGGCCGGCGGCGGGCGCAGGAGGCGGGGGGCAAAGGAGGAGGAGAAGGAGCATGGGGCTGGGCACGGCGGGCGGCGAGCTCAGCCCGCTGCTCCCCTTGCCTTGCAGGTGGCCATCAAACGTGTGCCGCGGAACCGCATCGACCATTGGGGCGAGCTGGTGAGTGAGCGAGGGGCAGCGGGAGAAGCCGGGGCGCGACGGGCGGGGATGAGCCGAGGCCCGGCAGGGTGGAAGCCGCCAGAACACTTCGAGGGAGAGCGGCCGTGGGGCCAGCCGAGCGCGCAGAGCGTCCCCGGCTGGCTGAGGGCTTCCCGAGCCCCGGCACGGCATCAGCTCCGCTGACAGCACCGTGCTCCTCCCACAGCCCGACGGCACCCGAGCACCACTGGAGATCGTGCTGCTGGACAAGGTGTCCGCTGGCTTCCCTGGCATCGTCCAGCTCCACGAGTGGCTGGAGCTCCCCAACAACGTGGTGATGGTGCTGGAGCGCCCGGAGCGCTCTCAGGACCTCCTTCACTTCATTTGGGCACAGGGCTTCCTGTGCGAGGAGGTGGCACGGCACCTGTTCCGCCAGGTGCTGGAGGCCGTGCGGCACTGCACCAGCTGCGGGGTCCTGCACCGGGACATCAAACCGGAGAACATCCTGGTTGACCTGGCAACCGGGCAGGCCAAACTCATCGACTTTGGCTGTGGCACCTACCTGCAAGCCACAGCCTACACCAGCTTTGCAGGTGAGCCCACGCAGGGGGAGGCTCCTGGTAGCGGCATCTCACAGCCCAACATCTCACGGCCCAACATCTCACAGCCCAAAGCCGGCTGTGGCAGGGGGGATTCTCCCTTTTGCTGCCAGTCATGGCAGCCGGAGTCTTCAGCTGAGCTGCTTTTGAGCGGCGCTGGCTGAAGGGCTATTTTCCAGCCTTGCTGGCAGCCTTCGCCAGCCACTCTGCCCAGGACTGGTGCTGGGGCTGGGGCAGCCAGCGCCACAGAAACACCCGTGGGTGGGGGTAGCAGAGAGGGGGGCCCAGAACCTGTGCTCCAGCCCGTTTGGTGTGCAGGCGAGACAGGGCTCGGACTGCTCTGCTGCCTGTGGTTGCCTTGGCTTAAGAATGGTTTCTGGGGCAGTGCAGGCAGGGAGGATGAAAGCGTGGTTTTTCCCCAGCACCAAGTGGGTTTTTCCTTTGCATGGAATGCTCGGGCCTTGCCAGGGCTTCCGCTGCCCTCTTGCGACACCAGCGGCTTCTTTTCCAACCCCCAGTTTGTACGCAAGTCCCAGGTGCTGGCGAGAGGGCAGCGGGTCACGCCGCGTGCCGCTGCTGCGGCCCCCGCATGCCCAGGGATGCTGGGGCGAGGCTCTGGGACCAGGCAGCGTCCTCCTGAAGAACTCCACCTCTATTCCATAGGAACACCGTCCTACAGCCCCCCGGAATGGACCCTGTTAGGCTGGTACCACGGCGAGGCAGCTACCGTCTGGTCCCTGGGCATCGTGCTGCACCAGATGGTCTGCGGGGAGCACCCTTTCAGGAGGGGCTGGCACAGCACCTGGGGCCGGCTCTCGCTCCCACGACGGCTCTCTCCAGGTGGATCCTCGTCTCTGCAGCACGGGGGGAATAGCAGTGCTGGGAGACAGCAGCGGGCTCAGGAGCATCCTGCACTGGCAGCTGCTGAGCAGGTGGCAATGTCCTGCTCTCCTGCTCTCCTCCAAAAGAAAGAATGGATGGCAAAGTTTAGGCACAGCCCTGAGCACACGCAGCATGGCCTGGGCATGGCAATAGTGGGGCAAAGCGGACAGGAGCCTTCTGCAACTGACTGGCGCTTTCTGCTTTCTCTCCGCAGAGTGCCAGAGTCTCATCCGACGGTGTTTATCCGTGCTCTCTTCAGAAAGGCCCTCATTAGAAGACCTGTCCTGTGATCCTTGGATGCAGGATATCCATGTGCCATAGGAGAAGGGAGAGAGCCACACGCACGCTTTGACCCAGGGAGCCGGTAAGTTCCAGCTGCACACGCGCCTTGGCAGGAAGCAGCAAAGAAAGGCAGAGATTTTGTCCTGCCTGAATCGCTGCGCAGGGCTCCTCAGCTGGGCACGCGCAGCCCTGCTGCTGGAGCTGAGCTGCTCTTCCCAGCACTGGTGGCCCCCATGCCAGCTGCTTTTGCTTGTTCTGCTTCAGCGACAGCCGGGGCCCTGGGCGGGGCACTGACAGCCTGCTCCAGCCCCAGGGAAGAAGGAGCCCCTGGAGAAGCTGTGGCAGGTGCGGCTGCTGCTGCTGGAGACATGGAGGGTGACATCAAGGATGACAAGCTCTTCCTCCACCTGGCAAGCTGAAGATGATGGACTTCAATTGTGGCACCTTCTCCAAAGCCAGGCTCCACAGCGAATTTGCAGATGAGTCCACAGCCAGGGGGATGCTCCCAGATTTGGGCATTGCACAGCCTGGCCGGGAAGCAAAGGTTTTCCCCTTTGCTGGGGCGGATGCAACCAATTCTTCAGTCGGCTGCCAAGCTGCTTTTTGGCAGGGCTGAGGGGATGGGCTGGGCTGGTTTTGAACTGGGAATCTGCTCCTGGCCCTGCCAACAGCCCCCAGCACCCACCGTGGCCCGCGCTGGGGCTGGGGCAGCCAGCCCGACACAAACAAAGCCCCATGGTGGGAGCAGAGGTTGGACACCAGAAGCTGTGCATGGGCTGCTTTGCTCTGCAGGCAAGGAAGGGCTTGGGCTGCTCCAGTGCCCTTGTTTGCTTTGGGCTCAGCATGACTTTTGGGGGCAGTGCAGGGGGAAGGCAGAAAGCGTGGGCTGCCCTGGCCTGTGGGTGGGTCTTTCCCTCGCATGGCGGGCTTGGGCCTTCCTCAAGGCCCAGCAGGGAGAAGATTTTTTACCTTTTTCCTTGTTTTCCCTTTTTGTCTGTAATCTCTTTTCATTGATTTATGGTTTGTTTTTCCAAAGGAAGCGTTCTAGGTGCTGTCTGGTCCGGATGGCGAAGTGCTTGGGAGCAGCTGTGGCGTGGATGGGACGTGCCCTTGGAGAAGGGCTGAGGACACCGTTTGGGAGCAGCTTTGCTTCTGGCGGCGGGAGGCGTGAGGTGGGTGCCCGTCCTCTTGGCACGGCTGGGATAAGGGCTTTTGGGAGACGGCAGCGAGCGCAGCAGCATCCTGCTCTGGGCAGCTGCTGAGGAGGTGGCTGTGCCACGGCCGGCTGCAGGCTGGGCACGTGTCCTGCCCTCCTGCTCTCCTGCCAGAGGCAGCAATGCTGGGCAGCTTTGGGCAGCGCCCTGAGCGCGGCCAGCACGGCCTGGGCACCGCGGGCGGCTGGGACAAGGGGGACGGGAGCCTTCAGCTGACGGGTGCTTTCTGCTTTCTCTCCTTGCAGCCGGGCTCTGTGGATGCTGAGGCTGCTCTGGGCTCCACCAAGGCTCTGCTGCGGCTCAGCCCCGGGGCCACGAGAAGCCAAAGAAGAAACGCCGTGACCTGCAGCAGAGACGTGCTTGAGCAGCTCGGCAGTGCAGCTCAAGTTTGCAGAGCGTGCACCTCCAGGGGAAAATATGACACCCCCCCAATAACAAACTTGTTCAATAACTTCTGAAATGAAATCAGTCTGGGATGACCCCCAATGCCATTTTTCAGCTTACTCAAGCTGAAGCTCAGCCCTTCTCTGAGCAGTTCTCTCCCCCACCTGCCTTTTGCTCCACAAGTGCTCCCTCTTTCCCCCAGTGAGTTCCCAGCTCACCGCAGTCCCCATTGCACTGTAGCCTTCCTTGATGCCCCTGGCCACGAGGAAGAGTGAGCCCCAGGTTTAGGGACTCATGTTGTCACTGGCTGAAGAACAGCAATGTCTCAGAGGTCTGGTGAGATTTGGGGGTCATTCAGAGCTGCTCTCCAGGCCTCAGCTCTGCTCACTGCTGGCTTCCCACTTCCTTTTCCTCGTTCTTCACAGAGCAGGATGAGCTCTTTGAATGCCCTTGACCCTCGCCACTCTTGCCAGCCCAGCCACCCAGCCCAGTTAGGCTTAAGCTGGAGCTTCTCTGTCTCCTCTGGCACCCCAGTGCAGTCCCCTCTGCGGGGAGCAGCAGCCCCAGAGCACAGCACACAACAGTGCAGGCCACAGCCGGAGCAGCTCCCTGCAGCCATGGCTTGGCTCTTTGTGGCAACCAAATGCTCCCTGTTTGCAGCTGTCCCTGGAGGATGGCCCCAGGGCAGAGCCCAGCCGGGCTCCCAGTGCATCCCCTGAAGCTTGGTGCAGCGCTCCCAGAGCTGAGCTTAACGCTGAGCACCCAGAGCTGTGGCTCGCAGTCGGTGTTTGCAAGCGTTGTGTTCTCATCTCCTGCAACCTGTGGGGAAAAGGAGCTGTGCGGCCGGGCCAGCACCGCCCCTCTGGGCAGTGACACGGCTGAAGGTCTTTGCTGTTGCAGAGGAGCCGGCATGGAGCCTTAGCGGGGCCTGGCACCTGTGGAGCCGGATCTCGCCCGCTGTCCGGGGCTCGCTGCCCGCCAACCGCCCCCACCCGCCGCGCTCCCTTCTGCAGGGACAGAAGGCTCTGGCTGTACCAGGCTTTCCATCACGTCTGTGTACCCGTGGCTGTGGAACGCACATGGAGAGGGAAAGTGTCAGTCCCGGTGCTTGTGCACTCCTTCTTCAGATACCAGACACATCTATGGGCAGCCCCTATGTGCACAGATGGATTAAAAGGATGGGCATGGATAGAGATTTCCCACAGAGCTCTTACTTTGGCGTAACTCACCTTGTAAGCTGGCGGCCAGGGGATGTTTTTTCCCAGCTCTGTGTCAGTAGGTGTCCAAGAGCTAAAGGGAGCAGCAGCATTTAGAAGATCCTGGCAGGGAACACAAGCAGGCCAGCTGACCCCAATTAGCCAAGGGGATGTTCCATACCGTATGACTCCAGCTCAGATAGCTGAAGCTAAGGGAGAGAGCAGGAAGGGTGTGGGGGGGCTTTCGTGATTCCTCAACGTTTGCCTCCTGGAGAAACCATTCCCTGTGCTGAAGCCCAGCTTGCCGGGAGGGGTCCAAACATTGCTGCTAATGGGAAGTAGAGATTGACTTTTTTCCTTAGTTTATGCACTGCAGAATCTTCCTTCCTTCCTTCCTTCCTTCCTTCCTTCCTTCCTTCCTTCCTTCCTTCCTTCCTTCCTTCCTTCCTTCCTTCCTTCCTTCCTTCCTTCCGAATTCCTTCCTTCCTTCCTTCCGAATTCCTTCCTTCCTTCCTTCCGAATTCCTTCCTTCCGAATTCCTTCCTTCCGAATTCCTTCCTTCCGAATTCCTTCCTTCCGAATTCCTTCCTTCCTTCGTTCCTTCCTTCCTTCCTTCCGAATTCCTTCCTTCCGAATTCCTTCCTTCCTTCCTTCCGAATTCCTTCCTTCCTTCCGAATTCCTTCCGAATTCCTTCCTTCCGAATTCCTTCCTTCCGAATTCCTTCCTTCCACATTCCTTCCTTCCTTCCTTCCTTCCTTCCTTCCTTCCTTCCTTCCTTCCTTCCTTCCTTCCTTCCTTCCTTCCTTCCTTCCTTCCTTCCTTCCTTCCTTCCTTCCTTCCTTCCGAATTCCTTCCGAATTCCTTCCGAATTCCTTCCGAATTCCTTCCTTCCTTCCTTCCTTCTGAATTCCTTCCAAATTCCTTCCTTCCTTCCTTCCTTCCTTCCTTCCTTCCTTCCTTCCTTCCTTCCTTCCTTCCTTCCTTCCTTCCTTCCTTCCTTCCTTCCGAATTCCTTCCTTCCGAATTCCTTCCTTCCTTCCGAATTCCTTCCGAATTCCTTCCTTTCTTCCTTCCGAATTCCTTCCGAATTCCTTCCTTTCTTCCTTCCTTCCTTCCTTCCTTCCTTCCTTCCTTCCTTCCTTCCTTCCTTCCTTCCTTCCTTCCGAATTCCTTCCGAATTCCTTCCTTCCAAATTCCTTCCGAATTCCTTCCTTCCGAATTCCTTCCTTCCTTCCGAATTCCTTCCTTCCGAATTCCTTCCGAATTCCTTCCAAATTCCTTCCTTCCTTCCGAATTCCTTCCTTCCGAATTCCTTCCTTCTAAATTCTTTCCTTCCTTCCTTCCCTCACAAACCATTTCTCACCCCATTGAAGGGGTGCAAAGCAGCAGGATCCCCTCCCAATTGGGGTTCCCTCACCCTCCCAAAATGTTGGGACTTCACCTCAGGTGCCCAAATTGCGGGGGGTTTATGGCACCTTCCCCAAATTCACTGCAAACTCCCAGAAGCCACTTAGAGGCCCCAAAATTGTCAAAAAGCAGCAGGAGCCTCCCAAGAAGTGGTTCCTGCTTTCCCTCCCTGGAGTGCCCAACTCCAAGTGCCCAAACCCCACCCCATCCCATCCCAAACTTCATCCCACCCCCACGATGCCACCCCCATCCCATCCCATCCCATCCCATCCCATCCCATCCCATCCCATCCCATCCCATCCCATCCCATCCCATCCCATCCCATCCCATCCTATCCCACTCCATCCCATCCCATCCCATCCCATCCCATCCCATCCCATCCCATCCCATCCCATCCCATCCCATCCCATCCCATCCCATCCCTCCTGGACACCAATTCCCCTTCTGTGGCTCCTGACTCCCCACAGCCAGGCCTTGGGGCTGACGGATCGAGCCATTTGGGGCTGCCATCGACACATTGGGGCTGGGATTGAGTTTATTGGAGGCACCCGCTCAATCCCTCCATCCCAAATGGGAGCTTGGAACCTCTCCTCAGCCCTTGCTGTGCCCATGGGCTCACCTCAAGTCCCAAAATGAGAGCCAGGGCCCCACAGCCCATTCAGAACCTCTCAACATTGCCAGAAACAGCAGCATCCTTCCCAAAATGGGCTCCCCGGCTCCCTGACAATAGCTCCCCCTTCCAAGCACCAGAGCCCCCCTCTCAGAACCCCTCCCTAAGCATTGGGGGGCACCCCAAAAATGCCTCAGGAATGGGACATACCCTAAAATCCCTTGGGGAATGTGGGATACCCCAGAACCCACTCAGCAACGGGGTCCCCCCGGCCTCATCATGCGCAGCCTTCAGCTGGCTCAGCCAGAGCCCATCCCGCCCTCAGCAGCCCCAGCCCAGCCCAGCCCAGCCCTCCTGGGCAGGAAGCCCCAATGGCCGAGCCGGCCTGGGACACTTGCAGGGATGCGGGGGCAGCCGCAGCTTCTCGGGCCAGCCTGTGCCAGGCCCTGAGCGCCCTGCCAGGGAACCATTGCTGCCCCACATCCCATCTCAGCCTGCCCTCGGGCAGCGGGAAGCCGATCCCTGGGGCCCGGCCCCGCAGGCCCTTGGCAAGAGTCTCTCTCCCCCAGCAATTGCTGCTCCTCCCTGCTGCGGGGCCCGAGCTGCAAGTTGATTTTCTGCCGCTGGCCCCGGCCCAGCCCCGAGCCAGGGCCAGCACCTTGCCCTGGAGCTCTGCGGGCGCTGCGTTTGTGCGGCCGCAGCGCAGCGGCCGCAGCTCGGAGCTGCCCTTTGTGTCCCCGCCGGCAGCTGGCAGAACTGGCGGGGCCGGGCCAGGGCCGGGCCAGCCCCGGCCTTCCCGGCTCTGCGACACAGCGGCGGCAGCCCCAGCCTTCCAGCCCTGCACACGCTCCCACACAAGCGTCCAGAGCCGCGGCCACCCAACGCAACTGACCGGCCGCTGACCCCCCAGCCTGGCCTGATGGCCATTCCTCTGCCCACACCTCGGCCAAGCTCCCCTTGGCCACCTCCTGAGCCACAGTGCCACAGACAAGTGGCACATACAGCTACAGAGCTCTGCAGGGAAGAGCTGGCAGGGAACGTTCATTCAACAGAAAAACCACCAAGAAAAAGAGAACTCCCCCCAGCAGAGCTGTTCCCTCCTGCAGTAGTTACACCTGCACACCCACAGCGCCTGAGACTGCAAGCAATGAGCATTCCCTGGGCACATGTGCAGCCCAAGCAGCTCGAGGACAGCCTTGCAGCAGGACTGCTCTCAGCTGAGCCAAAAAGGCCCCTCTGGCAGCTCTATGATTCGCCCCAAACCGGGCCAAGAGACACTTCCCAGACAAAGTCCAAGAAGCGGGTGTTTGCTTTATTCAGCGCGCTGGGCGTGCGGGTGTTGGGGAGGATGAAAGTTTGGTAAGAAAGTTTCACAGGTATGTAGGCTTGGCAGAAAGATTTGTGAATGTAGAAACTGGTATGAGGTAGAAATGGAAGCAAGTTTTGGGTATAGAGTTGTGAAAAACGAGGTTCACTCTCCTGTGAGAATTTAAAGGGTTTAATATAAAGACAATAAGAGACACATAAAATAAAGCAAAGGGGTAACAGCCGGCTGCCTTGGCGCTCTGCCAAGAGCACACCTGATGCCAGAGGTGAGTCCTTTTTATACCATTTTTACTGTCTGTTCTCTATGCATATTCAAACTTTTCCTGGAGCTGTTCTGCATGGCCACTCCTTGGTTCCGCCTTTTTAGAGCAGGCGTAGTCTTCTGCCTTGTGGTTTTATTTCTTTTGATTCTTGGGGTTGGGCCCGCTAGGCAAGAGTCGATGGTAGGGGGGATCTCTTAATTCTCCAGACAGTCAGGGCTGATTGCAGCTTTGGGCCTCTTCGTCTCTCCGGGCAGAGTGGTGATAGCGGCTCTTGGACTCTCCTGGCCGCTGTTCTCCCGGCGGAGCAGCCTTTGGGCCCTTTTGTTCCCTGGACAAAGTGTTGATTAGCAGCTCCTTGGGCCTCATCCTCTGTTTGCTTGGAGGTTATCTTACTTGATCACACTTGCTAACATTCTTGCTAAAAAGAGAGAAAACTACATCCACACAGCAAAAAGCATTTCTAACATTATATAATATCTACCTTTATACTTTGCGAGAAGCCAATATATTATATGTTTATAACAGAGTAAAAGATGTTTTGCTGAAACAGTGATCGATGAGTAACTGAGAAGGCAAAGGTTGGAGATGAGTTGGAAGGAGATTTTTAGGAGTAGGACAAAGATATGTGACTACAAACAAAGACCTGTTTTTCACCAAGTAAGTAAGTCTCAAGAAGAGCATAAGTAAATAGAAAACATGTCTTTACCAAAAAGAGAGATATGGCAGGCAAACAAGAAATGTTGATGTAGCAAGAAGAAGAAAGGGCTGAGAATTTTCCACTGTAAGCTTAAATTGTAACTTACTTACTCTTGTGATTGGATAATAATGACTATAATATGGTGATGGTAGTAGTTATGATAGGCTTTAGGCAAATGTGAAGGAATTGTGTATGGTGCTTATTGGTTGTTATGTGTTAAGATACTCTGCAAAGAAAAGTATAAAATGCTTTGTAACTTGAACAGAAAGTGGCTTCAGGTATGCCTACAGCTGGAGCTGGCATCTGTAGGGCTGGCTCTGAATACCCACTCCCTGAGCTGCTGTAACTTCACCTATGCAATAAACAGCTTTCAAGAGAGCGCCTGAAGTCCAGACATCCTTCGTGAAACTTTCTCCTATATGCAGGGATCGCTCCTCCAAACACCCACCCCAGGCACACGGCAGATTACAAGATGTGGTTCCATTTCATGCATATTCATTGTTTTCCCTAGAAAAGGTGTGGTTGTGCAAACCATTTCTCAGAACTCGTTATTATCAGCAGCACACGCGGGGCGCAGGCCCAGGGCTCCCTGGTGGTCACGCTCAGGAAGGCTCGGTGGGCATTTGATGAAGGCTGAATGTCTTCCTCGCTCTGCACTTTTCACCTTTCTCCTCTCAGCATGCGCAGTCTCTTGGCAGCTGTTTCAGCAGTTTCTTCCCTGCTTTCAGCAGCTTTGTTCCTCATTTCTGCCAGCTTTGTTCTCTATCTCTTGCCAGGTTGTTCAGCTGGCTTCTACGTTGGTTACAGTGTATTTTATTCTTGCCCAAGGATGCCCAAGTACAATGATTTTAACCCTTTCACTGGGGCTTGGCACACACTGGAGGAGGGTGTCTGTTTTCAATAAGGAAACTCAGGAGTTTCAGATTGCTTCAAAACAACCCCAAGAACCCCCTTTGGCTGAGTGCAGCCAGTTCTCTGAGCAAAGCAGGTCCCAGGTGAGTGAGGAGAGACAGGATGGGCTTGGGAATGTGGAGCAGGGTTGTGCACACGGGGTCAGACCTCAAGGCACAGCTTCTGTGACCAGGCCAGACCTCCTGAGGAGAGACCCTGCATCAGTATCAGTCACAGAATGCTGCAATCATCTCTTCTCTAAAGAGAACAGCAATAAAATACACCCCTTCAAATAGGAATGAGTATTTCTTAGAAGCTCTTTGAAATATTTCTCCATAACTGGAGAAGGAAACCTTCCTAATGAACTGCACCAGGCCAGAGGGAAATCAAGGCAGAGCCAGGGTTTGTCAGCACTTGCTTGATCCTAATGAGCCCCGTGGTGCATTTGGGGCTGAGCCCTTGAAGCTCAGGGCCTGAGAGGAGATTGCACAAACCTTTCCAGGAGTCCAAGGCAGAAGAAACACCCAAAGTGTCTCAAAGCATTGATGGGTCCCACTGAGGTCCATCCCCAACACAGGCTCCTCAGGGACTCCTTGGAGGAGAGAACTGGAAGCCAGGATTGCCCAAAAACCTCTCAGAGCCTCAGTGTGGGAAGGAAAAATCCAAAGTACCTTAAAAACCTTGAGTATCTCAAAGCATTAATGAGCCCCACTGAGTGTCAATGCAAAGCTCTCAAGGGACTGTTAAAGTAATTGGAGATAATTGGAGGCCATGATTGCACAAACCTCTCTGAGAGTCAGTGTCAAAAAGAAGTACTTAAATTAACCCTGAGTACCCTGAAGCATTAATGAGCCCCACTGAGTGTTGTTACTGATAAAGAATCTCCAGGGACTCATTAGAGCAGATAATTGGAGGCCAGGATTGCACAAAGCTCTCAGGGACTCCCAGGCAAAAGCCAAAGTCCTTTGAAAACCCTACAGTCCCTGGGAGCATTCAGGAGCCCCCCAGGGCCATTCCTGACCAAGGCTCCCCAGGGACTCCTTCCAGCCCTGAGGCCACTGGGATGTGGGGGGATGCTGAGGGCAGGACAAGGGGCTGACAGTGCCCAGCCTTGCTGGGGCTGTGCCAGGAGGCCCCAGGGCCTCAGCACAAGGTGTCTCCTCACAGCCCTTGGTGGCACAGATGCTGCTGTGCCCCAGGGCACCAAGACTTGGTCCCCCCTGTCATCCCTGCCTCCAGTTCTCTGCTCTGACTGCAGCCTGGGGACACTTTCTCAGCCGTGTCCTCACTGGGACCCATGAAAACTTCCAGAAACTTTGAAATTCAATTCTGACTTGAATTCTCGAGAGGTTTGTGCCAGTCCCTGTCAGGGACTGATGTTCAGGGCCTCAGCACCAAAGCCCCAAGAGGATCATTACAGTCCTTGTGCTGTGTCTGTGCTGCTGAGCTGGGCCGGGCTCCTGGCACAGAGGCAGCTCCTGGCAAGCGGCAGCGCTGCAGAGAGACAGCTCTGGCCAGGAGCAGCTCCTGGGCACAGCCCAGCAGGGCTGGGCCACTGCCTGCAGCCAGCCCGGGCACAGCACAGAGGCACACAGGGCTTCAACTCAGCCGGGGCTGGGAAGGGGCTGGGAAGTGACTGGGGGGGCTCCAAACCCAGCCCAGGGTGCTCTGAGGAGGAAAGACCCAGCCTGTGCTGGGAAGGCAGCTGCAGATCCAGCCAGAGCTCAGAGCTGGTGCTTCATGAGCAGCTTCATGGCAGAGAGAAGCCCAACAAGTGCTTGGAATGTGAGAAGAGCTTCAGCTGGAGCTCCAGCCTGCTCTGCCACAAGAGGATCCACACTGGGGAGAGGCCCTGCGAGTGTCCTGAGGGTGGGAAGAACTCCAGTCTCCTCGGGCACCAGCGCAGGCACACAGAGGAGTGCTCCTTCTGCTGCCCTGACTACACAAAAGGCTTCAAGTACAACTCCACCCTCATCACCCACCGGCACATCCACACCGGGGAGAGGCCCTGCGAGTGTCCCCAGTGTGGGAAGAGCTTCTCCAGGAGCTCACACTTGACCCCACACCAACAGAGCCACCAGTAAGGGAAGCCCTGCGAGTGCCCTGACTGTGGCAAGAGCTTTGTCCTCTGCTCCAACTTCATCCCCCAGCAGAGGACCCACATCGGGAAGAGCCCTGGTGATCCACATTCCTGGTGATCCCCATTGGGAAGACACCTGACTGATGGTCCTTTTGCTTTGGCCCTAATTTTCTTTTGATCCATATTTGTCCCTTAAAAACACCCAAAATTGGGGTAAAAATAAAGAAATTGATCAGAGACATCTAAAGTCTCAACATTTTACTGGTATGTGGGGGGAATTTTGGGTTCAGGGTGATATTTAGCAGAGGAGGATGGAGACTGTCTCTGTCCCTCTCACCCCACTTGGTGCCCAGTGAGGGTCTGTGTCCTTCTCCCCTTGGGATCCTCGGGAGGTGCTTGTGGGGGTTTGGGGGTGTCTCTGTCCCTCTCACCCCGATGATGCTTGGGCGGGGTCACACCAGGGGTGAGAGGGACAGAGACCCCCCCGGCCTCCCCAGGTGTGAGAAGGTCGGAGAGCCCCCGACCCCCCGAGCACACTCAGTGGTGAGAGGGACACAGAGCCCCTGGTCCCCAGCCCTGCACAAGCATTCCCTGGGGTGAGAGGGATGGAGACCCCTGAGCATCCCCCAGGGCGAGGGGGACAGAGACCCCTGAGCATCCCCTGGGGTGAGAGGGACAGGGACAACCCCTCAGGAATGCCCTGGGGTGAGAGGGACAGCAACAACCCCCCCAAGCCCCTCCCCAGCATCCTCTTGGCACCAGACCAAATAAACCTGGCAGAAATCAAACTTAACTCTACACAAAATGCTTTGAGCAATGTTTGCTCTTCCCACAAGTCACTTGTGGTGAAAACGCAAACAAGCCCCAACCATGAATGAACCGACAGCACAAGCAGTGATGGTGGCAATTCAAAGTTCCAGCGGTTCCCACACAGCTCCAGCTCAGCTGCTGCAGGTTCCTGTAAAAGAAAAGTGACAATTCGGCCCATTTCAGATGATTGAAAGGAAGGAAAACTCTGTGCAGCTGTCACAAAGGTGGCAGGGAGGAAGAGAAAAATGAATCTCCCATTTGGCAAAGCCCCCAGCCTGTGAGAGAGAAAAGGGGGGAGAGCAAGGGAGTGACAGGGACAGAGACCTCCCCTGGGGAGGGGCGAGTGTGACACTGTCCCCTGTGTGTGTGGCCTTCCCGGGCTGGGGGTCTCACACCTGAGCCAGTCTGGGTAAGGGGGGTGGTGTTCACTCCCCCTGAGCAGGGGTTACCCCCCACCCCCAAAACTCCTCCTGCCCCCTTGGGTGGGGGATGGGGATGCAAACCTGGCCTCAGCAAATGGGTCTGGGGGCTGGGGCCTCCCCCAGCCCGACTCCAGCCAGGGCTGATTTTCAGGACAGCTCTGGGCGTGGCTTTCTGGTGGGTTCATTCTCCTCCCTCAGCCTTGTTTACTTCTTGTAGTGAAGAACTGTTACTCCCTTTCCTGCATTTTTGCTTGGGAGCCCTGTAATTGTGGGATTGGATCCGAGGGGATCATCGGGGCACTGCTGGGCCCCATGGACCAAGGGGCCGGTGTGATTCTGAGAGGCCCCGTGGATCCAAGGAGACCATGGTGCTCCTGCAGGTCCTCATGGAATCATGGAGTCCATTGTGTCACTGCTGGGCCCCGTGGAACCAAGGACACCTTTGTGACACTGAGGGGACTCATGGAACCAAGGGAACATGGAACAGCTCTGGCTGCCTTGGGCTCCTGGGGCCGCCTGGCAGCTCTGGCTGACCTCGGCATGGCGAGAGCTGCTTCTCACCTGCCCTGGAGTGCTGGGGCTCCGTGCTTTCCTTCCTATGGAACAGAACTGTCCTTCTCCTCCAGGCACCCATGGCCTAAATTGAGATTCTGCCTCCCAAATTCCGTCTATCAAAGGATTGCTCTGTGATGAAAGCTGCCAGGACAGACGGGTCTGGCTGGCCTTGGCCTCCTGGGGGCCACCTCTCATCTGCCTTCAAAACATTGGTGCTCCACCCTTTCCCGACATTGGAAAAGAACCGTCCTTCCTGTCCAGGTGCCTGTGGTCAAAATTGGGTTTCCACTTCCAAAATTCTGTACATCCAAGGATTTTTCCCAGGTGAAACCTTCCAGGACAGACAGCTCTGCCTGGCTTGGCCTCCCAGGGACCACCCCTCATCTGCCTTTGGAACACTGGGGCTTTGTGGTTTTGTTCCTGTGGAATTAAACATCTTTCATGTCCAGGTGCCCATGGCCAATACTGAGAATCCACCTCCAAAATTCCATATTTGTTCCAAGACAAAAGCTGCCAGGAGAGACAGGTCTGGCTGCCCTTGCCCATGGTGGCCACCTCTCATCTTCTTCCAAAACAGTTGGACTTTTTGCTTTTGTTTCATGTGGAAAAAACCCATCCTTCTCGACAAGGTGCCCATGGCCAAAACTGGGATTCCACCTCCCAAATCCCAGACATCCAAGGGCTGCTCCCAGACAAAAGCTGCCATTACCATCAAGTCTGGCTGGCTTGGCCTCCTGAGGGCCAGATCTCACCCACCTTCCAAACCCTGGGGTAACGCAGTGTTTGGGTGCTCGAGGCACAAACTCTGGCGTGCCCCAGGTCAGAGTCAGTCCAGCTGCGTTACTTCTGCGTGTCGCTGAAGCGACTTTGGCATCAGGAAAAGTGCTGCTGGCTGGGCTAGCTAGCTGGCTTCTCGGCAGAGGGAACACGGCAGGAGCCGACGGGATTGGCTCACGTTAGCTCGGAGACAGAGGAAGAGAGAGGCTGTTCAGGTCTGGCTTCCAGCAGGTTTAATGTGATGGGATTGATCGCACTGATGGCATGGGAATGAGATGGCTCTTCCCGAGGCTTGTCCTCAGTTTTATAGGGAATTTGAAAACCCCGGTGAAAGGGGAAAACAAGCAATGAGTTACAAGCCAGGGGGAGGACACAATTTAACAAGAACCACTGGGGTAAATCGAGAGGCGGGAGGTATAACAGAACCAATGAACAACCGAGTAACCGAGAATTTTCCCGAACCGGGGGAGGCAGCTTGGACCCGGGCACCGCCCAGGGGGTGCAGCTTAGGCTTCTGAGCCACCCATCGACCTCTGAGTTGGCCTCTTCGGGGAACTCGATCCAGGGGAGGGGCTGGGATTGATTGGCATCACGCTGCCCCAGCCCCGAAGGCGGCTGGGTCGCACCAACACTTGGGCTCTGTGCTTCCTTTTTTATGGAAAAGACTCGTCCTGCTTATCCAGGCACAAATGGCCAAAATTGGGGTTCCACCTCCCAAATTCCCAATATCCAAGGGCTGCTCCCAGACAAACCTGCCAGGACAGACAGATGTGGCTGGCCTTGGCCTCTGGTGGCTGTGTCTCATCTGCCCCTGAAACCCTGGGGCTCGGTGCTGCCCTTCCTCTGGAGACCACTGTGACCCTGCGTGGCCTCGTGGAACCCAGGGGCCGTTGTGACCCTGCAGGGCTGGTGGCACCAAGGGAACCATTGTGACCCTGTGGCGTTCCATGGAGCCAAGGGGCCACTGTGGCACTGCTGGGCCCCAAAGAACCGAGGGGCCTTTGTGACAGGGCAGCTGGGGAGGTCCAGAGTGGACACCAGGAGAAAGGAATTTCCTTCCCAGGCAGGGCTGGGGTGCAACACGTCCCCCAGAAGGAGCCTGGAGCAGCCCAAGGCTTTGTGTGCCAAGGCAGAGGCAGGCAGGACGCAGAGCTGCCAGCAAAGGAAGGGGCCGGTGAGGTGGGGCAGCCGGGGGGATGAGGACAGCCTGCAGGGACAGAGGCGCAGGGCAGGGACAGCGTGGCACAGCCTGGGCTGGAGAGGGCAGAGGGATGGGCAGCAGCTGCAAGGCCCTGACAGAGCCAACTTGTGCAGCCCTTTGGCCACGGCTGCTGTCCCTGGCCCTGAGGCCAGCAGGAGACAAGTGACCCTTGCAGCCCTGGGGCCTCAGTGCCTCCTTGTCCCTGCCCAGCAGCCTGGCAGGGGCCGCCCCATGGTGCTGCCCTTGGCACTGCCCATCCCCACTTCCCAGTGCCCCGGCAAGAGCCCTGAGCACTGAGGGAGGGACAGGATCTGCCTTGCCAGGGGCTGGGGCTCAGGCCTTGGCCCTTTGCACTCAGGGAACACAGCCAGGTTTGCTCAGCACCAGAGACACCTTTCCCTTGCTTGTCCCCCCCTGTCATCGCTGCCTCCAGAGTTCTGCTCTCACTGGAACCTGGGGACACTTTCACCTGAGTCGTGTCCTGATGGGACCCATTAAAAGTTCAAGAAACTTTGGACTTTGAATCTTTGAGTTCTTGAGAAGTTTTTTGAAGACGCTCTGAGGGACTGAGTCTGATGTGAACAACACCAAAGGCCTGAGAGGGTCATTAAAGTCCTTGTGCTGCTGCTGTGCTGCTGAGCTGGGCCGGGCTCCTGGCACAGAGGGAACTCTCAAGCTCCTGGCAACCAGCAAGAGCTTCAAAGAGGCAGCTCTGCTGAGGAGCAGCTCCTCTGCCTGCCCAGCAGGGCTGAGGGCACTGCCTGCAGGTACCTGGGAGGAGTGAGCAGAGAGCTGGCTAAAGCAGCTGGAAGGACAGCTCTGAACTCATTCGTGGAGAAACCTTCACAGCGTGGGACACAGTGAGTCTCTGGCTGCAGGGACCCTCTAGAGCTGGCCCATGACAGGACTGCCATGGCTGTGAGGATGGCTCTGCTGCCGTTCCTGCTTTGGGGGAGGACGTGCTGCAGAGCGGGGCTGCCCTGGGCACCGTCAGAGGGACAGGGCAGGACGGCTCCTGCTGCCAGGGCCGGCTGCAGGCTGTGAAGGTGGGCAGCAGCCAGGGGTGCCCAGGGCTGTCCTGCAGAGCAGCTCCTGCAGCCCTGAGGGCTCTTTGCCAGGCCAGGGCATCTGCCACCGGGCTGGCCAAGACTTTCAACACAGCACCACAATCTGGGCAACGAGGAGGAGAAAGGAAGAACATCTTTTCATCCTGGCACCTAATTCTGTGCGAGACACCTATCCGTGTCTTCACTCCCTGCAAAGCTGTAAGGTGCGCGGTGGTACTCGGAACTGAGAAGGCAGGTGCAGAGAGCACTGCGATCTGACGGCGCTGTGCAGGCTGTAAAGGAAAGAGGGCTGCCACTGGAATGTGGTGCAAATACAGGTTTCCACGCATCGAGGGTAAGCTCTGGGTGAGCTTGTTGACCTAAAACTGTTCTCGGCGCAAGACATAGCCAAGAATCTTTCCTTTAAGATTCAGAGCACAACACAGACAGGATGTGGTGCTACCTAGTGCTGTGAGGGAAAGTGCATAGCCCAGAAGTGTTTTGGCACCGTGCTCTCTGTGCGAGAAGTAGACGACGGTTCGACTCCGGCAGCTTGAAAGCATGACATGGGTACTTAAGAGGCTGAATGATGGCACAGAGCACTGGGCTCGTGTGCACAGTGTGCAAACTGAGAGAGGAGTGTAGCTGGCACTTGCCTGCCTGCCAAATTCACGTTAGCATTGGGAAAGAGGAAGCTCAACGACAGCTACTTTTAGCCGTGCTGCTACCTATTCCTCTTCCAGCCCTCCCTGGAAACAACATTGCTTAACTTTAGGCTTTGAGACGCAGAAAACACAGTGGTTGATGTGGCGGAGAAGGGAAGTACAGAGTGCAGCGGGGAGTTTAAGTGGCTTTACATGAGGCAAGGGGAAGGTGCAGCCCAGCATTGACTTTTTCTTCTAGTTCTTTTCTTCATGAAAGCAGCTTGCAACTGAGCTGCAAGAGCCGACAATGGGATGGTCGGAGAAGGAAGCTACAGAGCCGCAGAGTGCTGGGCACAATTTTAATAATGCTATAAAAATAGGGTAAGTCTGAAACATCTTCTTTCCTGACTCTCCCATCTCAGTGAGCTCTAGCTGCTTGAACTCGGTGACACTGAAGCTGTGTGGAAGTGATTGTGCTGCAAGTATCAAGTCTTTCAAAAAGCAGGATAGTCAACAAACGCTTTCTCGCCTGGCCCATCTCTCAGTCCGAACTGTGGCTGCAAACGCTGCACTGCAAGGGTGGACTTACCCATTTGGAGAGAATGTGATGATGCTCTATATATAGTTGCGAAGGAAAGTGCTGCTCACTGGAATGTTTCGCCTAAATTACAGACTTTAGAGGGACGGTGAAGGCCAACACCTTGTTCTAGGACCTTTTCTCTGTGTGCAGCTGCTGGATGTTTGGAAGGGCTTTGGGATCCGCCAGAGGTGGAGGGTAGGATGCTACATAGAGCTTGAAGGAAAGTGCCTATCTCCAGGGCCTTTGATGCAGTTCAGTGGGTGCGAGTGGCATGTTGAGCATGTTCATGATGGCCCAGAAAAGGTTCCGAAAGAAAGAGGCCTTGCTGAAACTGCCTTTATTTTTGCCGCTTAGAAACTGCACAGCCAACAATGAAAAGATTCCCCTTGCTTCCCCGCTATGCGCAGGATGACATTCCTTTATGTCTCCAAGAGGCAGGATGCACAGCGGAGCTCTTCCACCAACCGCTCCCACACGACTGGGGCCGCGCCAGCCAAGCGCTTTTTGCCGGGCACTGTCAGCGCTCATGGAAACAACCACACGATGGTGCTGAGGACTTGCAAAAGAAGGCCAAGCACCTGGCCCAGCTCCAAACCACCCCAAGGGCAGAGGCAAGTTGCAAACGGCCCTGCACTCAAATCAACGGTGTCAGGACAAAAAGGTTGCCCTCATCTTCCCCTTCCAAGAGCACACTCTTCTTTACACCACACTCCAAGAGCCAGACAAACCTCTTTGGCCCAAACAAATCTTTTCCCTCTCGCAGATTCCGCCCACCAATTTGAAACCATCTGGCAAAAACAGAGCTCAAAACAGTGCCAGCTGAGGAAGCTCTTGCTGCCTACAACTTCAACTGCACCCCTCAAAGCAGCAGCACACACGCTGCTCTCGGCACTTTCCTTCTCAGCTCTACGCACCATCCTAAGCCTTGCCTCTCCCACACTCAGGATCCAAAGACAACGGCACCAGGTACTGCTCACACACTGAAGGCACCAGGACAAAAGGCTCACCAGCTTGGCCTTTGCATTCCCACTGACAGCTCAACAGCTCTAACCCAGAGAGAGCTCTGCCTGTTGGGAAAAGCCTTTAAAATCCCTAGGAGCACCTGATGTGCACATGCAAACCTGCCTTCCTTGCCAAAGAGAGCAACTACAAGCCCATCTCCAAAGAAACGGCATCCCCTCCTCCAAAATACAAAACATCCAGTGACTGATCCACCTCTAGTACTGAATATGTCCAACGACTGCCCCTTCATGGAAGGGGCCAGAAGAGAAATGTCGTGCTGGACTATTCCTCCCCATGGTACCTTAGCATCTGCTCCAGCAACACTGGCACTATGTGCTTGCCTTCCCAAGGAAAGGCACTCTGAGTCTCTTGGCCTTGCCTTGCCTTCAGTACCTTGTCTAGTTCTTCTTAAGCTACCCTTGCTCTGCTTTCTTTGCCTACATCTGCCTTGCCTCGCACTGCCTACAACTTGCTGGCTTTGCTTTGCCCTGCCTACCACTCTTTCCCTTGCCTTCCATGCAGGCAAGGCGCTGCAAACCGAGTGCAGGCAATTGTGGGCAAGTCAAGGGAGAGGTAGGCAAGGCCAGAGCAGTGAGGGGAAAGCAAATGGAGTGGTAGGCAAGAGAAGGCCCAGAAGTTAGAGGCAAGGCTGGCCGTAGGAAGCAAAGTCCACTGATGAGAAGGCCAGGCAGAAATAGGAAGGGCTCGGCAAGCCAAGGCCCTGGAGGAAAGCAGTAGGCAGGTCAAGGGCGGGGCATAGCCGTGCAAAGGAATGCAAGGCTACAGAGGGCTAGCAGGGCAAGGCAAGGAAACTGTTGTGTTGCCAAGGCAAGGCAAGGCAAGGCCAGGCAAGGCAGGTGAGAAGTACATTCAAGGACTGCTGGTACACAAAAGTGGCCAGGACCAAGTGCTCTGTGTGGCCTTGCTCCTGCGTGGGTCATCTCTCCTCTGTACCTAAAAGACTCGAGCTACCTGCTTTCCCTCGTATGCAAAAGAACTCTCTTTCTGGTCCCCGAGCTCAAGGGCAAAATGTGAATTGCCCCTCCAAGATTCAAGACATGCAAGGATTGCTCCCAGACAAAGGCTGCCCACAGAGATGAGTGTGGCAACATGCGTCCTCCCCTGGTCTTCCTCTCATGGGATCCTGAAACACCGGAGATGCTTGAGAGCTTTGAGATTCCTCGGAGGAGCAGAAAGGGCAGGGCAAGGCCCAGAAATGTCATTGAAAAGGGGTGTTGAATTCCAGGTGGGGGAGGGGTGAGCAAGGTCATGCAAGGCAAGGGAGGGGTTCAAGAGCAAGGCAAGGCAAGTGGTGGCTTTGCGAGGCGAGGCAAGGCAATGAGGGTCCTAGAAGGAAAAGGAAAGATGAGGCCAGACCTAGACGAATGTGAAAGGAAGTCAGGTGGGGGATGGGTGAGCAAGTCAGTGCAAGGCAGGGGAGAAAAGGCAGGTTGAGGGAAGGCTACAGAGGGGGCAGCAAGGAAATGCAAGGCATGGGGAAGCATGCGAGGAGTGGGTGCTGCCAGCCGGTGGGGATGGCAGGGGCGGGGCCACTGCAAGTAGCATGGTGGGGATGTGGAGGGGGTGTTAGTGTGCGGGAGGTGTGTGTGTGTGCAGGTGTGTGTGTGTGTGTGTGCAGTGGAGTGCAGGGTAAGTGCAGGTGTGTGTGTGCGTATACGGGGGTTTTGTGCCAGGTGCTGTGCCGGGGGGAGCCGTTCCACCGCAAGGAAGGTGTGGGAGTGAAAGGAGTAAGATAGATGTGTCTTTACAAAGAGACCGTGTGAATCCATCCTTAGACAAGGCTAGGAATTTACAGGGAGGGAAGTAACAGAAGAAAGTATTCGTTCTAGAAACTGGTACTAATCAACAGAGACTGTTGCTCAGCCAAGGCCCTGCTAAATTCCTGAACCTAGAGCAAGGCAGCAAAGACTTCACAGCATTAGGAATAGTTTGGTTTTCTTCCTTTTCCATTCCAAAAGGGGAGTGCATATTAGAGGGGGGCATAGAGTAGGCAGTTCCGGAAGTCTGTAATTCCCGAGTACCTCAGAGGGTGCTGTTGCCAGGAACTTAGCATCAAAAGGGGGCTGCATCCCGCAATCATTTGAGAGACTCCATGGCAAAAGCCCCATGGCCTCTCCCTGGAGTTGAAGAATGCTCCAGGACTCCTCTGTCTCCTTTTTGGTGGATGAAGAAACTCAGAAAGCAACACTTCTGCCAGAACTCTCCAAGATGCTCCCTTTGCTCCCAGTGACTCCATCACTGCCCAGGAAGCTGTCTTTTCTACCAGAGCAGTTCGAGATATAGTTAAAAGTCGTGTGGCAGAGAAAAAAGGCAAGAATTGGTTTCCAAGGGATGGCAAACAAGAGATACCAGAAGCTTTGGCCCTACCAATATTAAAACAACTCCGTGAAGAGCGTCCTTGCACTTCCTGAGGATTGGTAGAAGCCTTCCTCAAGATGTATGTTGCTGTTTTTTAGGAATACAATGGAACCTCCATAGGCCCTGGCACCCCCAGAGCTCGGCTCAGGTAGAAAACAATGAATAGAGAAATAAACACCTTTTGAAGCTGGTAATAGAAACCAAGATGCCATGGGGAGGGCTTTGGACATTGGCTTTGGCGAGAATGAGGGCCCAACCCAGAAGAGAGATTCAGTTATCTCCCTTTCAGTCATTGTTATGAATTACCCTGGTAAGTCTCAACCTAGTGGGGGGGTAGAGGCAAGTGATGCATATTTAAAACCATCTGTGGCCAGGATACTGCTTCTTGTGAAACCCCTTCAACAGGAAGCTCAGCTGGCACAAGCCCCGCCTTTGGACTTTGCTGCTTGTAACATCCAACCAGGAGATTGAGTCCAGTGGTGGTGAAATGGCGTGGCCCATTCCAAGTGTCACTGACGACAGAAACAGCCGTCAAGTAAGCTGAACACAGGTGGACCCATCACACATGGGTCAAGGTCTCTGAAGCCTCGGAGATTTGCACATTTCGGCTGGAGGAGAAGGCCGGGAGGCCGTGACTGACACTCTGCAGGAGTGGGCCGGAGCAGTAGCCAGTGCTTCGACATTGGTGGAAACCCCGCATGCCTACCCACAGACCATCTGCTGAAATAGTCTGTATGGGCATCCCTCCTCTAGAATCTCCACTCACTGGGGGGCTAATACTTGCTGGATTATTTTATGTTACGTGGTTTCTGTGTCTTCAATTGCCACAGGTGGTGCAGAAGACAATGGGAAAATTAGACTAGCTAATTTGATTACACTATTAAAATATTTTCCTTAATAATTCTACTTTGATATGGTCAGCTAAGTTTAGGCCAGGAGTGGGAGAATCAATTTGCAGCCTTAGGAGAAGAAGTAGCAAAAGTTTTTAACCTTAGCAGTTGCTGGCTCTGTGGAGGGCCAGGAGGATCTGAAGAGTGGCCATGGGTGGCTAGCCCAGCTGAACCTAAGGGGTGGGTCAACACTCGACGTGAGGTCCATACTAGGACGGGATTTTGGGCCAAAGAAGGAAGTCCATGGCCACTTCATTCTTCTCCAACAGGCACTTATTGCCTAAAGAGGACAGAGGGTGTCTGTGTAGGAAAAGGCGTTCGTGAATCGACTTTCCCTCTGGGTTTAAACAATTGGGTTTGGACCCTCAATTGCCCTCCTTACAATTGTTCCAAATATCAAGGCAAATGCAATCAAACACCTGTTCAGCTCACTAATGTTAGCTGTGTAAGGTGTTCTTACCACACTTACCAAAAATATTTGGAAGCCTGTAAAGCAATGGGGAGGGACAAGGGGGTTTTTTTTTGACCACCTGTTTTTGAGCTGTCCCCACAAAAATTCCACAAGTAGAAGACATGTTGTTCGTGATTATGAGTGGGAATGGCAACACCAGATTGGAACTCAAACCCTTTTAGTGAATTCTGCTCCAAATCCAACCAAGCAGCTTGCAGATGTAAATGTAGATGGGAACCCCGTGCGGGAGCTTGGAAATGCAAATGCTGTGACCCTTATGGTGGGGCAACTATTGTTGGAGGACCCTTAGGCCCAGGAATCCTGCTGTATTTTGACCCACCAATTGATGACCAAGGGTAGGAAGGCCCCTTTGCTAATGGAACACGGGCTTTGAAAGGCCGTTATTGGATTTGTGGCCAACATGCTTAGCTCAGGTTACCTCCAAACTGGTCAGGGATATGGTATATGGGGTATATTAGACTGTTCTTTTTGCTACCACAACTTAGGGAAATCGCTTAGGAATCAAAATCTGTGATGATTTAGTTAGAGAAAAACAGTCAGCTGATGCAGCCCTGGCTGGAGGGAGCACCCCAAAATGGGGAAAAGATGAATGGCCACCAGAACGAGTTACACAACACGACGGACCAGCCACTTGGAAACCTAAGGAATTAATCCCAGATGCCTGGGAACCCATTTATCATTTGAACGGGATAATTAGGTTACAAGCTGTCTCAGAAATAATTACCAACCAGCCAGCCACAGCTCTTGACCTTCTTGCTGACCAACCCACTTAAATGAGGAAAGCGGTATTTCAACATTGGATGGTATTAGATTATCTGTTGGCAGAAGAAGGAGGAGTTTGTGGGAAATTAAATTACTCGAGCTGCTGTTTGCAAGCAGATGACAGCAGAAAAGTGGTCAAACAAATAACAAAGGAAATAAAGTCAGCTCATGGACCTGTCCAAACATGGAAAGGATGGGAATGGGACATGTTTTCATGGTTAACTGGCCAGCTATGGGCTAAATGAATACGATTTCTCCTCTTATATGCTATAGCAACTCTCATCTTTCTACCATGCATGACACCATGCTGGGTGCAGATCTTTCAGCAGGTGGTCAAGGGGATGCTGGTAGCAGCCATGCCTACCTGATCCAGAAATGACTACAAAAAGACAGAAAAGGATGTCACTGCAAATAATAGCAAAACCCAGGAAGACTCAGGAAGAAAAAAATTAAATCAAGTGGTATTAAAATGCCCTAAGGTATATCACCATGTCCTGCAGCCGTAGGGAGGAGAGAAAATCCAACAGGCAGGAATTGTGCAGCAAGATTGATCTATTTAATTATTTTACAAACACTTTTATAGACTTTTTTCTTCATAGTCTAATTGGACAAAGGATTAGCCACCCCTTGGGGTGATTGGCTAAAATCCAAAAACATCCATTGTCAAAATATTTTTCTACTATACTATAAACAAGACTTTTCGAGGTTGCAGGTGTTTCATTGTTTACAGAACTCTGCTACTATCTCCTGTGAGAGAGAAAAGTCTCTCACAGACTTAGAAAATAGCAAGTAAATCCTCACTAGCAGCATTTTTGTTTCTACAATTCCCCCTTTTTGTTTGATAAGATAACAACTCTACTATTAATCCTAAATAGAAATTTACATCAGTTATTAATTCTAAATATGTCCTTAAGGCTTTAATGATCTGACTCCAGAACAAGAAATTTAAAGTTCAGTCTCTGCTTGTGGAAGACCATCCCAGTCTCTGCTTGTAGAAAGACCATCTGCCTGATGGTTGACATCTTGGTCATCGTCAGAAGAGTCATTAGGCTGATGATCTACATTCTGGTCGCCATTTGGATGGTTGGCATTCTGGTCATCATTTGGAGGTTGCCTGTTCTGCCTCTGGTGCCGTAGGTCTGGGCGAACGCATTTTGCAGGTAGCCACCGTACCCCAGTATCTGTGGAAATGCAAGCATACCCACGACCCCAAACGATAAGCTCATGAGGGCCTTCCCACTGGTTAGTGAGCAAATTCTGCACCCAGACTTTTGCCTGGGGCAGTTGTCTGTCGCCTGCAGACTGCAATGAGAGAAAATGATTCAGAATAACAGGATTCTTTGAATTTTGTGGTACTGTAAGGTGATTAATTGTATACAAAGCTTTTGCTAGTCGGCTCTGTGGGGTTTCTCCATGCAGTCCCCTTTTCTGTTTGTCCAAAACACACTTCAAGGTACCATGAGCACGTTCAACAATGGCTTGGCCAGTAGGAGAATGTGGGATACCAAAGGTATGGTCTACACCCCATAGGTGTAAAAACTGCCGCGTCTTCTCCGAGGCGTAGGCAGGACCATGATTGGTTTTCACAGAAGCTGGCACGCCCAGGACTGAGAAAGCCAATTTCCAATGGGCAATGACATCACGGCCCTTCTCTCCAGTGTGAGCAGTAGCCCACATAGCCGAGGAGAAAGTGTCAATAGACACGTGCACATATTTCAGCCTACCAAATTCAGGGATGTGAGTTACATCCCTTTGCCAAATCTGCAAGGCTTTTAGCCCTCTGGGGTTTACCCCCGCTGGCAAAGGCACAGCGAGTCCATGACAGTCAGCACAAGCGCTGACAATGTCGCGCGCCTCGGTTGGCGTTAAATGAAACTGCTTCTGCAGGGTATGTGCACTTTGATGGAAGAAACCGTGCGATGCCTTGGCTTGTGCAATTTTGTCAGGCTGAGGCCCTACCCATGCAGGGTTGGCCAGCATGTCAGCCCTGGCATTGCCTTCCGTTAGAAACCCTGGTAAATTGGTGTGGCTTCGAATGTGCAGAATGTAATACGGATGCACTCGAGCCTGAATTGCAGACCACAAGGTTTGCAACAGTGAAAACAGAGCCACATTGTTCACCTCCTTCAGAAGGGAACAATCTAAGCATTGGGTGATATCTGCTACATAAGCAGAGTCAGTAACCAAATTCAAAGGTTCCTGTGAGAATCGTTGAAAAGCCATGGTAACAGCCCTTAATTCAACTAACTGAGCAGAGCCTGACTCGTGTTCCTTCAGCACCTGCCATTCCGATCCCTCCGTCCAGGTAACGATGGCTTTCCCAGTTTTCCCAGAACCATCCGTAAAGATGGTGGGTCCTTGCACCGGCACTCGACTCTTCCTCAGCCACAAGGAAAGTATGGTTGATTTTGCCAACTGCAGTAATTTATGGCTGGGCAGATGGTAAGTGATCTGCCCTGAAAAGTTTTTCAGCGCACTTTGCAAAGGAGCACTATGGATAAGGCTCCACTCAAAGTATTCCTTTGAGATCAGAATGACAATTACTGCAGGATCTGCAGCCATCAGTTGCAAACACCGTTGCGGCATTTGATTATCAAAGAAGCGACCAATTCAAACACTGTGGTCACAGTCCTTTTTCGGCTGGTGAGGCAAAAAGACCCATTCTAGGACATGCAAAGGATCAGGTCATTGTGCATTCCACTGGCCAATGATACCTGTAGGATGGAGGTCTGGAATAGTAATGTAAACAGTGATAGCAATGGAGGGATCCACTCGATAAACCTGACGAGCGGAAACAGCCCGTTGGACCTCCTGCAGCGCTTGTCGCGCCTCCGGAGTCAACTCCCGAGGTGAATTCAGATCGGGGTCCCCTTTTAATGTATTAAAAAGCGGGGAAGTTGCTCTGGGGTTAGACCTAGATAAGGTCGTAACCAATTGATGACACCCAGCAGCTTCTGAGCATCATTCAAGGTTTTAATCGAATCTGGGAATTGCACCTCTTGGCGTTGGATAGTTTGGTCCAAAATTTTCACTCCTAAATATTTCCAAGGAGGATGCTGTTGAACTTTCTCCGGAGCTACCTCTAATCCATAGGCATGCAGAGCAGCGAGCAGCTGTGGCTGTATTCTCAGCAGCTCATCCCGGGTGGACGCTGCCACCAGGATATCATCCACGTAATGGTAGCAGTGAGCATCAGGAAACTGCTTGCGAACTCCGGCTAAAGCTTGCTGACAGATAATTGGGCTGTTCCTCACCCCTTGAGGGAGGACCTTCCATTGGTATCTCTTAGCAGGTTCAGCATTGTTAATGGCAGGCACAGTAAAGGCAAATTTTGGTTTGTCATCAGGATGCAAAGAAATTGTGAAAAAACAATCCTTCAAATCAATGATCAGGATGTCCCAGCCCGTAGGAATCATGGTGGGAGAGGGCATGCTAGGCTGCAATGCCCCCATACCTTCCATTACTGCATTAACTTTTTGGAGATCCTGCAACAGTCTCCATTTCTCTGATTTCTTCTTAATTACGAAAACAGGAGTGTTCCAGGGGCTAGTAGAAGGTTCAAGGTGCCCCTGTTGTAACTGTTCCTGAACCAGCTGATGAAGGGCGTCTAACTCCTCCTTTGGTAGGGGCCACTGTGGCTCAAAGATTGGTGTGTTAGTCAGCCACCGCAAAGGCCCTTGCGCACAGTGACCCCTGCTAAAATTTGTCCCAATCTGTACGCCCCAAGCTGCCAACACGTCCCGTCCCCAAAGGTTAAGGGAAGAGTAGTAACATAAGGCCTAATCATAGCTGGGTGCCTCTCTGAATCCTTCACCACCACAGGCCGTTCGCTTCAATAGCTCTGTGTGGTTCCTCCTACTCCTGCGATGGCCGATCCCACCGGGGCTAAAGGCCATGAGGGAGGCCATGCAGAGAAGGAGATGATAGTTACATCAGCACCCGTATCAATCAAACCTCGAAGCTGAATCCGGGGTGGTTGGGCGCTTGGCAGGACCAGGGTACATGTCATCTGTGGCCTTTGGTCAGAGATGTCTGCAGTCCAGAAGGCCTGCGGAAGTCCCGTAGATCCACTGCTGTTATCTTTGTGAGTTTGTTGTTCTATCCTGGGGACACAAGACTTAAAAGGCACTAATTTAGCAAGGCAGGTCTTTTCAGGAATAGTTACAGGGGGTTTTTGCGTGGAGACCACAGCGCAAATCTGACCTTTAAAGTCAGCGTCAATAACTCCTGAGTGCACTAAGATTCCTTGATGGGCAACGTCAGGTTTTCCCATCAGCATCGCACTGGATCCCTGGGCTAAGGGTCCATATGCATCCAAGGGAACCTTATAAATACCACTAGAGTCTAAGACGACTGTGGCTGCGGTGTGGACGTCAAACCCGTCTGATCCGTGGGTGCCATCTGATCCGTGGGTGCCGTCTGATCCCTGGGTGCAGTCTGATCCGTGGGTGCTGTCTCTAGGGTGGCTGGGTAGGCCTGTGCCTGTACCTGTGCCACTCTCTGGGGGAGCGACTGCATCGGAGAGCAATTCCCCCTCCTTGCACCCCGGTGGAAGCTTCCCGACAAAGGCTGACCATCGGCATGAGTCCGGGATCTACAATAGTCCGAGCAATGCCCTGGCCTGCCACACCTCTTGTGTCTGGGGATCGGTGTGTTCTCTTTTTGTCTCGGCTTAGGCCGTTTCTGTTTCTTTGTGTGTTTAGGTTGCTTTGGTTCACGACCAGAGGATGCATGAACAGGCTGCAGGAACGCAGCCAATGCAGACCTTTTCTGGTTCCCAGATCCCACCTTAGCGCAGGCCTCGACCATGTCTGTTACCTCAGGACCCCTTGGCAACGCATCTATGATTTTTCTGCACTCTTCATTTGCATTATCTCTCACTAACTGCCTTAACAACAACTGTCTTAACCCATCATCCTCAACCTGCTTCTCGAGAGAAGCAGCGACTTTCTCTACAAAGGAGAAATATGACTCTGATTTCCCTTGAACTATTTCAGTGTATCACTTTCTAGCTCAGACAACTCTATGGTTTTCAACAGGGCAGCCATGCCGACCTGTTGAGCTTGCTGCAGGACACTAGAGGACAAAGTACCCTGTAGGCTGGGATCAGAGAAGGGACCAGTCCCCATCAAAGCATCCATTTCTGCAGTCCGTCTAGGACTGGCAGCAGGGAGCTGCATATTCCCTAATGCAGCCTTGCCGGCCAGCTTTCTCCAGGCATTCTCAAAAACTGTAAATTGTACAGGTTGAAATAGGATTTGACCTAGGTGTCTGATATCAAATGGAGAAAGCAAATCTGTATTTATCACCCTTATTATCTGCATAACCTCAGCAGAACCAAGCCCATGTTATGCCACTTTGGATTGTAGATCCTGTGCAACCCTCCAAGCAATTACCTCATGCTTATCACACTTGCCTGAATTTGGGAGAGTCTTATACACTGGGAAAGCTTGGATCTCCCCTTTTGGGGAGTCAGTACCATCCTGAACTTCTGGCACAGCCTGTGGATGGAGTGTAACAGCTTCTCGATTACTCTCAGGATCCTCAACTCTGCTTGGCATCCCCAGTGTTTCCAGTAAATCCCAATCGCCCTCCTCCAGAGCCTGCATCTTAACTGACTCCCAGAAACAGTTCTAGTGTCTTGGACGCACTGCTACTGTGCAGTCTGGGAAGGTCCAGGGGCGAGACTGGAGCAGCCTTTTCTTTTGCCTCCTGGCTACAGCCTCTTTATGACCTGGGGCCAAAGCCTCCTCCGCCTCACTGCCTGACAACGAATTGTTGGGTAAAGGCAACTTTGAGGAGCTGTGAACGAACAAAGGCGGGCAGGGAAGAATGGACTGACCAGAAGAGAAACTGACAGCACAGGCTGCAGTCGGCTGCGCAGTAGTTTGAACTGCAGCCTCTTTCTGAGACGTGACCTCAGCCGGTTCCAACCGAAGTGGTGCTGGAACTGCTGCGGCCGTCTCCAGTGCTGCAGCCACGCCTGGAGCTGCGGCTGTCTCCTGCGCTCCAGCAGTGCCCGGCGCTGCCGCTGGCCGGGGCACGGCCGCCGCGTCCGCCGCTTCTGTCACTGGTCTCGGCTCCGTTGGCGGCTGGAGCGCCGGCGTTGTGCCAGTGGATAATGCTGGGGCCGCCACCACCTCCGCAGGTTCTGGGTTGGGAGCTGCTGGTTGCGCCACTTCCGTGTTCTCCGTATCTCTTGCGGGGGGCGTGGGTGGTGCAGAAGGCACAGGTGTGGTGTGCCCCACATGGAGGGGCACCTCTGGCCGCTGAGCAGCTCCTCCAGCCACCATGATGTGTTCGGCAGCTCTGTCAGCAAAGGCAGATGCTGTATTAGAATGTCGATTGCTTGGTTGTGCTTTTCCACAGCACTGTCTGTCACTGCGGAGGGGGACGATCCACATCTGGGCATTCTCAGCGCGGCAGACACATGCACAGCTGGGCTAGGAGCTGCCATGGGCATCCAAGATGCCAGCCCACTAGACCATGGCCCCAAAAAAGTGGTGGCCACCAAAGAGCCGAACGGCAGGGTGGGCTGCGGGCCCCCCCACTGCCCACACACTCTCGCCAGTTGCTCTGCTGGTGTGGTGCCCTTGGGTGGTGTGGAGCCCTCTGGCAGCACAGGGTGAGCTGGTTCAGGCTCCGGGGCATGCTCCGCCCGAGGAGCTGGGGGGGATTTTTCGGATCTCTCTCCTTCACATTCCACTGAGGCAGGCGAGCCAGCTTTACTGCTACAGTCAAGGTCTATCAGCAAATTAAACAACAACCACCAAGTGCATAATAATTCTAGCACTGCTAGGTCCCCAGATGGGATCTCGTGTTGTATAGCACAGCCTATCTTCTGCCACAGCCCAAAATCCAGGGCGATGTCTGCATTCAGGGAGATGCCATATAGGGCAGCCCAGTCTAACAACTCACAAAGTGAGTTCTCAGGAATAGAGGCGCTCATTGAACTGATAACAGCTTTCCAGACTGATAGTACAGCGCTGGTTTTTAAGCCACTGTTCACCATTCTTTCAGTCCCTTCAGACATCCCAGACCGGGAAGGGGGGAAAGGGAACAGCGTACCTCTAAAGAAATTCAGCTTGGCTTGCAGTGTGCAGAGCACGTCGCAGCGTGCAGATCACATCAGGGTCACCAAATATTACTGTATCCCGCAGCCACAGGGAGGAGAGGAGAGAAGATCCAGCAGGCAGGAATTGTGCAGCAAGATTGATTTATTTAATTACTTTACAAACTCTTTTATAGACTTTTTTCATCATAGTCTAATTGGACAAAGGATCAGCCACCCCCTGGGTTGATTGGCTAGAAATGCTAAACATCCATTGTCAAAATATTTTCCTACTGTACTATAAACATAGTTCTATAAAGTCACAGGTATTCAAAGTTTATCGAACTCTACTAATATCTTCGTGAGAGAGGAAAGTATCTCACGGGCTTAGGAAGAAGCAGGAAAATTTCTTGCTAACAGCATTTTTGTATCCACATGTTAAAATGTTTAATGTTGTTAAAATACTCTGGTTGTAAAGTTGGTTTTGATAAGGGTTGTATGATTTTGTGTGCTGTAGTGTCAGTTCTGTAAGTTTGCAGTGGGACAAGCTGTTGCTAGCCGAATTTCGAAGACACAACCATAAAAGGAGTGGGATTCCATCCCATGAGGACCCCGATGACCACAGCAACAGAGTTGCGCCTGCTCCTAAAAGAGTGACAGGGGGCAAGACTACGCAAAACTGTAAATCAATATGCATAAGGCTGGTGCAATCATAGGGCTATAAAAGGCAGGACCACCGTTTTGTGATCAAGCCTCTGGCATCATGCCACGCTCCCAGTGCTGTCCCCTTTTGCTTTGCTGATTTTTTATAGTTCTCAATAAATTTTTAATAACTCATTTCCATATTGGACCTGGGTTGTTTATAACAAAGAAGCAATGGGAGGAACCATAAATTCCATAGGAATTCCACTAATTGACACAGACTGTTACTCATTCAAGACTCTGCTAATCCCTGGATTTAAAGAAAAAGAACAGACACAAGGAAAAGCAGGGGGGCGGGGGGGTACACATTAGAAAGGGGGTTTGTATTAAGCAATTCGGGAAGTCTGTACCTCTCAAGTACCTCAGCCAGTGGGGAAAGAGAGAGGGAAATACAACCGGGAAATTAGGATAAAAAGGAGGCTGCATCCTCTAACGATTTGAGAGACCCCAGGGGAATGCCTGGGAATGCCCATGGCTTCTCCCTTTATTCAAATAAAGTAACAGGACTCTTCTGTCTCCTTTTTGGACATAAACCTCTGGTGTTTGTGGATTAATTCTCCTGACATCCTCGACACTGGCCCTGCAGCTCCCGGCTTCCACAGCCCACCCAGGGCTGCCCTGCCTCTGCTGGGACTATGCCAGTGCTCCAGGCACCAAGAGGGGCTTGAAACCGCCGTGCTCAGGCTGAAAAACCCCAAGAGCCCCTTCCGGCCCTCCTTATGTACCTTCCAAGGGATTCCAACCCCGTGGGAATTCCCCTGGATCGGGACAGAATGCTGCCCCAACGGAGGGACTTTGAACGCCCATCTCTGGCTCCTCCCTGCCCTAAAGATCCTGGGAGCTGCCCTGGCAGCGAAGGTGGGGTTTTGAGGCAGTGAGGCTCCGAGGGTCAGAGGGTGCTGATGTTTAGGCTGGGGTTTCTCACTGTTCCTGGCTCCTGCACAGTCCTGGGGTGACCAGACTCCCCCTGCCCAGTGCCACAGGACCCCGAGCCCTTGGCCAGGCGAAGGGTCAGTGTCCATTCCCGGCCCCTTGGCAGGGGCTCCAGCCATTCCCCACCCTGGCACAACCTGCAGCTCCCCCGAGGCAGGCACGGAGGGTTCCACCATGGGGCATGGGTGCCTCTCACAGGGATGGAAAATGAAAGAGACCGATCCATGTGGATTCCTCTGCAGACATCTTGGTGAAGGTCACCCTGGCTACCTCCTGAGCCACAAGGCCATTTACAAGTTTCAGATACAGAACTCTGTCCTGAGCTGCCAGGGAAGGAGGAAGGGAGGGAGAGAGACAAGAAGGCAGGCAGGAAGGAAAGCGACAGCATAATCACAGTCCTGCTGGCACTGCCTGGGCTTGGTGTTGATACCATTTTACACAGATAGCTGGTGACTGGCTCTAGACATTAATGCTCACGCACAGTCCATTCTTTCAGATCTTTCTGAAAGTGGATCGGAGGGTTTGGGGGTCTTGAGTGGTCTCTTCTCCCCCCTGCTAGATCAATCTTTGGTCAACAGATCCTGCCCTTTCCTGTGCCTTTTGTTTGTTGTGTCTCCAGGGTCTGGAACAGGGATGTTTGTGCCAGAAAAGTGGTGCCCTACCCCACATGGCCTCTTCTACAGTCACATCGTGTTCTTGCTTCTTCACCAACAGTCCCTGGATAGCTCTTGGTGTTTGAGACATCTCCATCAGCCCCTTCTCTTCTGGGCTCCTCCCCACACCAACCATAAGTTGCTCCTAAGTGATCTTGGTGTCAGTTAATAAACAGATCTTTGAAAGTGTAACTAATTTAGAAAGTAAACCCTGACCCCTTTGTCTTCACCAAAGATCTGTAAGAAAGGACAGTGCTGATGTAAAGCAAAATAAGGCTTAATATTGGATGACTTTACCAGTTCTTCTGCACAATCCTTGCACCCTTTACTGAAAAATATTTCTCACTAAAAAATCTAGCACTACATTAGTCTCTATGACATCCTGCCCCAAAAGGATAACTACAGATACTAATAATGAAAAACTACGCCATTCCAATATTACATAAAAGCATATAGCTATTTAATAAAAGCATCCCTAACCCTAACCTCTGATCCTAACCATAACCCCTAACCTGACTCTAACCTACACTAACTGTAAGTTCCTACTCCTAATCAAATCACAGCCCTAACAACTAACCCCTAACTGTAACCCAAACCCTTTCCCTTACTCTGCCCTTGGTTTCATCACCTGGACACCATCTCAGCTGGGCTGGTGGCATCCAGGTGATGCTACACCTCTGTGCAACCCGGGAGTTGTCCGGGTGTAGTGCTGTATTGCAGCAGGTGTTATCCAGGTGGATCCACATCTGTGTGGAACTCAGGTGTTGTCCAAGTGTAACACCATGTAGGAGTGTGAGAGTTCCTGTCCAGGTGTAGAGCATCTGGCAACAGATGTTACCCAGGTGTACCTATGTCACACCTATGTGTGCCCCAGGTGTGTGTCTGTCACACCCATGTACAACCCAGACGTTGTGACCCCTCACTGACAATTTCCCTCCCCAGCTGATTTCGTCACCTTCATGGGAACAGGTGGGGATGGGTACACATTTCACACATGACACCTGTGTTGCTGCCCACATGCATCTGTGTAAACACACCTGCATGTGGGTGTTGCTCAGTGGGTGTTTATTGCTGTTTCCATTATCATGTGGCCTCTGTGGGGGCATATAGTTCTGCAGGGGTGGGGTGAGGGCTGTTAGGCAACCCTCCCCCCACCCCAAATGTCCCAAGTGTCATCCGCTCATGACCCACAGACATACACCTGCTCCTCTCTGGTCCTGGGGGAGTTGGGGGATACTGAGGGGGTCTTATGGGGTGCTGAGGGACTCCAGGGGGCCTCAGGGGTCTTTGACAGGCTGCCAGGAGTCTCGGGAGGTCCCTCAGTGGCCTCGAAATGGTCGACACGGAAAGCCCAGCGCCCCGGGACCCCCAGGTTGCTGCGGTGGCTGAGGGTCTGGACTGCGGGTGTGCGTGACCCCGGCACATTGTAGTAGTGGACATCATCCCCACTGTTGAACCCAGCCTGCAGGGGGGAAGACAGGGGAACAGGGGGGGAAATGAAGGGAGGGGAACAGGGGACAGGAGAAGGTGGGGGATGAATTCTGCCCAAATTCCCATTGAATTTTACCCAAAATGATCTTCATTTCACCACAAATCCACTTCATTCCACCTAAAATCCCCAATTTCACCACAAATCCCCTTAATTCTACCCCAAATTCCCTTAAATCCTACTTTAAATCCCCCTAATTTCACCCCAAATCCCTTTAATTCCACCCAGATCCCCTTAATTCCACCCCAAAAATCTTTACCCCTTCAAGCCCAGAATCCCTCCTATCCCCATCCCTTGGACTGTCCTCATCTGCACAGGGATGTCCCCACACCCAGTGTCCCCTGTCCCTCTCTATGTCTCCACCTGTGCAGGGATACCCCCCAGACCAGTGTGGGGGTCCCCCTGGTTAGCAATGCCAGTTGTCCACTGCAGGTCCCCGTAGTTGAGCAGGACAAAGCAGGTGACACCGTCAGAGGCCAGCACAGCCTGGAAGGTGTTCACCTGCAGGGGGACATTGTCTCCATGTCACTGTGACCCCCAGTTGTGTCTCCAAACCTTTGGTGCCACCATAGTTAGGGATGTCACGGTTGAAGGTCAAGATATTTGAGGCCCCCCCAACCTTGTCCAATGTCCCACCTTGTCTGAGGCAGCCCCGAAATAGGCCACACGGTCCCAGGTGGCCACGAATGCCCAGGTGGGCTGTGGGGGCGGGTCCCCAGGTGGCACAGCAGGTGCCAGGTCCTGGGCCAGGCGTGCCAGCAGCTGGGGGTCCCGGCTCTGCCGGTAGAAGACGTCCCCTCCCAGACGGGTGTCCACATCAGCCCAGTACGGTGCCACAAAGGGGTGGTGGCCTGGCAGTGGGAAGGGCTGGGGGGTGAACTCCGGGACCATTGTCCCGAAGGACACCACACCGTTGTTGTTCACCTACAGGCAAAGGTCACCCATGGGACACACCTGGGGGGCACCAACCATAGTGACCCTCCACAGTGGTCCCAAGTACAGTGTCTTCAGTCATGGGGATCCCAACCATGGTGACTCCTGTCATGGTGGCCCCAACTGTGATAACCCTCAACCTCTAGTCTGTCACCCCAGAACCTCCCAGTATGAGCCTGGGAGCCTCAGTGTCACCCCAGAACCTACCAGTATGGGTCTGGGACGCCAGAACCACTTGAGGGTCCCGCACGTGTCCCCAATGTCCCCAGGGATCCCCATGGGGTCCCCATTCACTGACATGGTCAAGGAGGAGGAAGAGGTGACACCAATTCTGGTGGCCGCATCCAACTTGCCACCCTCCCCTTGGTGTCACCCTCCACCTGTGTCATCCACCAAATGCCACCTCCCCCCGTCCTCCCAGTCACAGGACCTACATAGAGTGAGCGGTGGGCACGCCCAAAGAAGGAGAAGTTTTCCTGCAGGAAGATCTCAGGGCTCGTCCCGTCGTCCTCGTGGTGGGTGGCCTCATCCCCCACTCCTGGTCCGAAGGGGTACAGGACCCCACCTGGGGACACACACCTGTCACAGACCTCGGACACACACCCAGGGGCACACAGGACCCCACCTGAGGGACACACCCAGTGGCACCTGGGACCTCCCAGTATGGAGTTAAGACCTTCCAGTATAGGCCTGGGACTTCCCATATGGGTCAGTGACCACCAGTGTCACCCCAGAACCTCCCAGTGTGGGTATGGGGCCTGCTGGTAGGGGACTGGGATGTCCTAGTATGGATCTGGGACCTCCCAGTATGGGCCTGAGACCCCCAGTATCACTCCAGAACCTCCCAGTATGGGCCTGGCATGTCCCCAGTATAAGCCTGGGACCCCAAACTCACCCGGGGGTCCCACAGGGGTCCCCAGTATCCCCAGGGGTCCCCATTCCTCTGCGCGGCTGAGGAGGAGGAGGAGGAGGATGGGGGGGACTTTCGTCTGTCCAGGCCTGGGGAAGTGTGAGGGGGTCCCCCATCAACCATGTCCCCATGTCCCCTATGACCTCCCCATCTTCCCCATGTCCCCAATGCCCCCATATCCCCCCCATGCCCCTCCATGTCTCCCCCAATGTCCCGCACGTCCCCAATGAGCCCCCCATGTGCCCTTGTCCTCCCTATGTCCCCCCCATATCCCCCCTCCCTATCCCCATGTCCCCCACATTCCCTTATGTGCCACGTGCCTTCACTGGTCCCCCATATTCCCTGGTGTCCCCCATGTCCCACATGTGCCCCCGTGTCCCCATGTCCCCCGTGCCCACCAGTGTCCCTACTCACCACACTCCCATGGTCCCAGTCTGTCCCAGTGCTGTGACTGCAGCCACTTTATCCCCAGGGAGGGGACAGGCTGGCGGGGTGGGGGATGACATGGGACACCCCCAGGTGGCACCTCCCAGGGCCCCAGGCAGTTCCGTCTCTGCCCAGACCACAGCCGGGGGGGACTGGAATGGACTGGGATGGACTGGGGGGGTGGACACTGGGGGGGGGCTGGGATGTGCTGGGGGACACTGGGAAGGCAGGGGGGACACTGGGGGGGGGCACTGAGTGTGCCTAGGATGCATTGGGAGGCACTGGGGGTTAGTGGGACATACTGGAAGACACTGGAAATGTTGGGGAGAACACTGGGGGGACACTGGGAGGGACTGGGAGGCACTGGGGGATGCTGGGACATACTGGGGGACACTGCAAGGCTTAAACGGGCACTGGGGAGGGGGGACACTGACTGACTGACACTGGGATGTGGTAGGAGGCACTGGGGGGGGGGACTGGGACAAACTGGGAGGGATTTGGGAACACGGTGGGGAATAGTGGGGGAGGACTGGAATGCACTGGGAGGGACTGGGGACAATGGGGGTATACTGGGATCAGCTGAGGGAGGCTGGAAGAGCCTGGGGGGGGGGGGGTTGTTGCACTGGGAGAGACTGGGGATACCGGGGGGCACGCTGGAGGGGGCTGGGGGGGTGGGTAGTGGCACGTACTGGGAGGAACTGGGGGTACTGGTGAGGGGTCCCCTCCAGGTGTGCCGTAGCACCCACCTCCCCTGGAGGACTCGGACGTCCGGGAACCCCCTCCCCGCCCCCTCCCCCGCACCAAACATCCGGGTGCCCCCCCGCCCTTCCCCCCCCGTGGGACTCAGGCGTTGGGAAATATTGACCGACGGGGGGGTGGGGGAAGGGGGGACACGGAACCGCCCGCGGCAAGACAGGGTGGGAACAGCGCTCCCCGGCCCCAGCTGCCCCCCAGCACATTCCCACGCTCCTGTTTTCCCAGAACTCCCAGGACTGTATCCCCAGATCACCCGCGAACGGCGTTTTCGCACAGGTTTTATTTTGGGGGGGAAAGCACAGTTTTGGGGGTTATAAAAATCCGGGTTTTCCGGATCTGAGGCGGTTTGAGGGTGACGTCAGCGATGGGGTGCGGCCACTCAGGTGAAATGTCAATTTTCCACATCACTGGGTGGGAAGAAAGGCAAAATCGAGGGGGACTTTGGGGCAATTTCCCCCAATTTAGGGTCTTTTCCCCCTTTTTTGGACTTGTTTTCCCCATTTTAGGACTCTTTCCCCCTCTGTTTTTTGTCTCTTTCCCCACTTTGGGGGCTCTTCACCCCTTTTTCATTCACTTTTCCCCTGCTTTGGGCTCTTTTTCCCCTTTTATTTGTGCTTCTCTCCCACCCCCCTGCCCCCCTTCGTGGGGGGTCCTTTCCCCTATTTCTGCTATCTCTCTTTTCTTGGCCTCTTTCCCCCTATTTTTTAGGCTCTTGCTCCCATTTTAATATTCCTTTCCCCCCTTTTTGGGTCGTTCACCCATTTCTGGTGTCTTTTCCCATCTCTCTGAGCTTTTAATTTCATTTGGAGGGTTCTTTCCACCTTTTTATCCCTCCTCCTTTCTCCTTTTTTGATCTCTTTCCACTTGTTTCAGTTCTTTTGCTCTTTGGGGGGGTCTTTTTTCCCCTTTCTTTGTGCTCTTCTCCCCCATTTTTGGGTTCCTTTCCTAATTTATAGGTCCCTTTTCCCATCTTTTGGGATTGCTTCCCCCTCTCTGTGCTCTTCCTCCTTTTTTGGTCTCTTTTCCTGTATTTGGGGTCCTTTCCCCAGTTTTGGCTCTTTCCCCTCTTTTTGATCTCCTTTCCCATCTTTTTGGGGCTCTTTTCTCCCTTTTGGGGAACTCTTTTTCCCCTTTTTGGTCTCTTTTCCATCTTCTGGGGCTTCTTTACCCTTCTTGGGGAGCTCTTTCCCTCTTTTTTGGGCCATTCCCCCCCCCCCTTTTTTGGCACTGTTCCCCCTAGTGCCACCCCCAAGACACCCAAATCCCCCCAGCCCCTCCCCAGTGTCCCCCGGTGTCACCCACCTGGCTGAAGTCGGGCGCCCGCCAGGCCTCGGCCAGTGCCCGCACGTCGCTCGTCACCGTCCCGTCGGGCCCTCGCAGGTCGTTGCTGGTGGCACCGTCGTAGTCGCCGCAGAGGCCACAGAGCGTCGCCCGCGCTTCCCTGGGCACCTCCACCGTCACCCCTGCGGCGCCCAGTTCCACCAGAAATCCCGGGATTCGGCTGATCCGGAGGGTCGTGCGTGTCTCTGTGATGGTCAGCGGTCCCGGGAGCTCCACCGGGAGGGGGGTGGGGACCCCGTTGAGCTGGAGAACACCAAATTACGGGGGAAAGGGGAACACCAAATTACGGGGGAAAGGGGAATCTGGGGTGATACAGGGGTGAAGGGTAATTGGAGGAATCTGGGTGGATGTCAGAGACTGAAATATTGTATTTTATGACTTAAACATTTTCTTAAAGGACTTTTAAAACTGTATTCCAAAAGCTGAAGGGAAGACCACCACACCCTGAATGGGGCCCTGACTGTGGCCTTACACCTCTCGCTAATGAAGATAAGATAAAGTAACAACTCAAGGCTGGGGACATTCACTGAGCACAGGCTTAACATCTCCAAGATGAGGACCACAGCCCCAGGGCTATCAGCTGCCAGGCTCACACAGACCCTCGAACCAAGGGGTGGAGGGAGGAGAGGCTCTGGGTATCTAGAAAGAGCCTGTGGTCAGAGATGCAGTGACTGCCCATCCTCCAACTGTGCAGAGCCCAGCTGAGGGGTGCTCACCGGGGGGAAGGAAGCTTATCCACAGCAGGAGGGGGTGACATGGCCCATCACAGGGGCCCCCCCAAGGGGTCCCCAGACCCTGCACCAGAGCACCAGAGATGATGCAACAGACCCTCAGTGTTGCAAGGGACAGTGTGTCAAGCTAGCCCCTGCAAGAGGAGGCATATGGATGTTCTCACCTGGCCCAAAGTGTATGTTAATCCATGGAATTCTGCACTCCTTGGCATGTGGCAGCGTGTGGTGTGGCAGCATGAAGCGGCGTGGCCACAGCAGCGACAGGGGACCCTCACCACGAGCAGACCAGAGGGAGGGGAGGAACCAGACGTCGTTGGGACCCTCGGATGGGTGATATTCTTCCACCTAACCCGTCACCTCTCCCTGTTCCCCCACCCCCCACGCACACTTCTTTTTCTTTCTCTCTTTCTTTTCTCTTCCCTTCTCTTTGCCTCTTTTACTATTAAATAAAATACATCCATTTTTTGGCAACAACATCTAACCTCATTTGGTTTTAATCTCATTTCTGGGAATATTTTGAACCTTTTAAGTTCTTTCCGGTTTATGCTCAGAGACTTAGCTTGCTTTGCTTTCCTGGGTCTAAACTGGATCGTAACAGTGGAAAAGAGGAATTTTGTGGAAAAATGATGGGATGCATCCAGGCATAGTGGGGGTGGGATGAGGGACAACCCATGTAGGTGCTTCCCCAGCACAAAACTGGGGGGGAAAAGAGCAACTTTAGTCAAAACGATGGGGTGCATCCATTTATGGATGTCTCTTAGTGACCATCACCCACACAGGTGCTTCACTGGTAGGAAACTGGGGAGGGAAAAGAGCAATTTGGGGCAAAATTAAGGTAAGAACATCCTGTGGTGCTGGTGGCATGAGACAACCCTCTTACCTGGTGTGAAATTAGGGAAAAAAATATCGATTTTTTTATTAAAATGAAGGTCTGGAGGATGTTTAGGGTGACAACACGGTGGTGACAGCATTTTTGGGTGCCACCCAGCGTGGTGACAACTTACCCAGACCTTCCTGTCCCTCTGCACGGTGATGAAGCTGTGGGGGGTGAAGAGGTGAAGTGCCACCACGGCCGGCTGGTCCCCAATGTCCCTGACATCCCCCAGCAGCCGGAACCATGCGGGCTCCCGGGGGTCGCACACGCTGGCCACCACGTAGATGCCGGTGGCCAGGGTGGCCCCGGTGACGCCGTCAAAGGTGACGAAGCGGGTGGCAGGGGACAGGGCGCAGCGCCCCGGGCGTGCGATGCAGGTGCGGGTGCCGTCACGGAGGCCGCAGGTGTGGCCAAAGGGACAAGTGAAGGGGCGGCACTGGAGGCCCCCAGGCCCCCGGCAGGTGCAGGACTGGGAGCAGTCGGGGGTCAGGATGGTCCCACTGCGAACTTCACCAAATACAGAGTTTTTTATCCCAATTTCATGGCAAATCCTCAATTTTCATCCTCGTGGATGTGATGAGCATGGAGTGATGATCCAATAATGATCCAATGATCATCCATAAGAAATATCCCAGGCAAATTAAAATGGGAATTTTTGCTGCTAAACCTCCCAATTTCCCCCATTTTCATGGAGAAAAAGGTAACATTCCCTCAAAGAGTGGGATTGCTCCACACTGGGTCCTCAACTGACCTCCAGGCTGGATCCCTTTAACCCAATTCCAATATTTTTGGTGCATTTTTTGGTTCTCCCTCTAAATTATCCATTTTGTAGCCAACACCAAGAAATTGGAGATTTGGGGGGGTAAATTATTCCAGATGAGACAGCATTTTCCTTGGGAAGGGTTCATTTTGGGTGGATTATGGGATCAACCAAGACTTTGGATGGAATTCCCACTGGATTCTCACCCACATCTGGGTTGTTCATACTTGGACTTGGAGCAGACTTGAGGATACTTTGGATACTGCTGAAGGAAAAACCCTCCCATTATCCCAACTTACAGCAGAAATTATCCGTCCTCCACCTTCCGATGGACACACCAGCAGCCTGGCATGCGGTGGCGTAGTGGGCAATGATTGGACACATCCCTTCTTCCTGATCAGGGAAGAGGCAGGAGTCATGGATGCAGCTCTGGAAGTACTGGTGGGCATCAACATGACCATGACATGCTCCAAAGGGTCCATCTGCTTCCAAAATAATTTCACACCCCATCCCAGATACTTCTTGCTGCAGCCGGGAAGGTGCGGCAGTGCTGGAACATTCCACTGTTGACCTCTCACCACATCCTGGGACATCTGTGATCTTCCAGCTGCTCCCAAAGGCATCTGGGTCTGATGTCACCTGGTTGTTCCTCATCATCATGTCGTCGCTGGCAGCACCGTTGTAGTTCCCGCAGAGCCCACACAGGGCATTGGCAAAGCCACTGGGCACCATGGCGGTGACGCGGCTGTACCAGTCGTAGGTGACAACGAGGCCAAAATTGGTCTCTACCACTGCATCTTGCCCCTCACGATAGACAACAATCTTCCTTTCACTGTAGTGATATGGGAGGTTGACCAACTGCTCATCAATCTGGGGAGAAAAACATAAAAAGTGACCAAATTTGTGGTCTGACGGTAAACTATTTTCAACAGCCAGAGCAACCAAAAGGCATTGATTTAATTAAATTTTGAATTGAATTGAATTGAATTGAATTGAATTGAATTGAATTGAATTGAATTGAATTTGGGATTTAAGATTATGAGAAGGTCCAAGTCCCAAGGGAAGGCTGACCAACCACTCATTGATCTGGGGAGAAAACCATAAAAATTGATACAGTTTGGGTCTGATGGATAATTCCAATTCTGCTTTCAACAGCTGGAACACCCAAATGATGTTGATTTAATTACATTTCAGATTTAATCACTCATTAATGGGATGAGGTTTGGGATGAAGTGGAGAATGTGGTGAAAAGATAAGGGATCATTTCCTAAACTCACCATGATTTTTCCAGGGTGTTCCCTGCTGATGCTGATGGTTTTGTTGTAGACTTTGACTGTCACCACGGCAATGGACGACATGAGGTTGTCCCTCTGGTGGCCATTCTGCACCAACACCTGGAATCCTACCAAATTTTGGGTGTCCTCACACAATCCAACCAACAGGTAGACACATGTTCCCTGGAAGATGAACCTCTTGCCATCAAAGGTCTCGTAGTGGGTGGCTCCAACAGCGGTGCAGACCCCAAAAATTTTGGGATAACAATCCTGGATTCCCTTCTCCACCCGGCATTCCTCCTCGGTGCCACAACCAGAATCCCGGCACACCGCCTGCCGCTGCTCCGTGTCACACACGCAGCGCTGGGTGCAGGTGAGGTCACCCCAAAATTCCTCACCAAGGCCATGGAAGAGACCCTGAAAGATGCAGCCACTTTCAGAGGGGGGGATGCAGGTGTTGGCTTCAAGGACAAGGCCCTCGTGGCACACACAGGTGTCCATGCAGGTGGTGGCGGTGGCACAGCTGGACGACACAGCGGGAATGTTGCAGGTGGGGGGGCAGGCGAGGCCACAGGTGCTGTAGGTGCTGTTGGGCGGGCAAGTGAGAGCTGGACAGGGAGGAAGACAGTGGTCAGGGTGGAGCAGCACATGGGGGGACAGACTTCTTCAACTATCTACACAGATATCCTGGAGTCTCCATGGATTTTCTGGAGTCTCCATGGACTTCCTGGGCCTTCTACCTGGACTTTCTGGAGTCTCTGCAGACTTCCTGGACTTCCTGCTCAGACTTTCTAGAGAGTCCATGGACTTTATGGACTTTCTACTTGGGCTGTCTGGAATCTCCCTGGACTTCATGGATTTCCTGCTTGAACCTGCTGCCATAACCTTTCCCAACCCATGATCCCATGGCTCTTCAGTCCCACATTAATTAGGCTCTGCCCACCCCAAGGAGTATTTTCACTCACGACATCCCGCTGTTGTCCTCCAGTCAGAAACGCCGATCCCCTCCTCCTGGCAGTCATCAGCATAGATCTGGAGGGCGTGGCACAGTGCATCGAGACGCCCCTCATTGGCACACAGGTCGTAGATACAGTTCTTCACATAGATATTGGGACTGACAGTGCCATGACATGACCGGAATGGCCCAGAGTGTTGGGACAGCATCCCACACCAGGTCTCTGCCTTGTATGCCACCACCTGGTGCCATCTGCACCGCCCACAGTCCCCAACGCAGGTGTCCTGGCAGTGGCCACTCTCACTGGTCACCTTCCAGCTCCGCCCCAGCTCCACAATATCCCACACCTGTTTCCCATCAGGAGTGAGAGCGTCATCTTGGGGGTCTCCATTGTTGTTCCCACACATCCCACAGACTTTTCCAGAAAGAGCAGCCGGAAGTTTGACCACCACATGATCATCCCAGTTGTAGAGGACCTTCAGGTTGAAACTTGATTGGATCAACATGGATTTACCCTTCTGATGGATGCAGAGCTTCCCATGAGAGAGGGAGATGGGGAGGCGTGAGCGGTGGTTGTTCACCTGCAGGACAACAACAACCATCAAAACAACCAAACCCCATCAAAATAAGGCAATAAATGGAGTTTAAGAAGATCTGAAGTGTTTTTATGCAGGGGTTGCCTGCACACCAGCAAATCCTTGAATTATTTAGGAAAAGACTCTCAAGATCATTGTTAAATACATAATTTCAGTGAAATTCCAAAAAATTATTGGAATTTGGGAATTATCATGATTTTTGCTTACCCACATGTTCCCATGAAATCAAAGGCTTTTCCATCAAAACTCTGGTAAGTGTGGCCCACCACTGAGCCAACAGGTAGAGAACATCTCCTGGATGCACTCTGGTTGTCCATCCACCATCTCACACCTCTCCTTGCATACCAAATCCTCACAGGAGAGCAGTGTGGGAGAGGAAAAGAAGGAAAACACATGAATGGTCAACCAGACAACAGCAGGGTGACACAACAATGGACTGACTGTACTCACTGGTGGCACAGAGCCCAGGGAAGCCATATCCAGTTTGACTCTGGAACCCAAACACCAGGAGCCCGATGGGCACCTGTGAGTTCTCAGCACTCTGTGTCGTTGCGTGCACGGTGATGATGGCCCAGGAGAAATCCGTGCCAGGAATGGCCTGCCACGCCATGGTGTTGTCGGGCTGATGGTTGAGGGTGGTGTTGGCAGCAGCAGTGGTGGGTGCAACAAGGATGGCATGGTTATACTGGCCGGGCACGCTGCTGAAGCGGAATGCAGTGCAGTGGGCGGTGACAGGTGGGACAACAAGGAGGAAGGGATCTTGCCAAGATGACCCACTGAAGAAAAACACCACCTGTACTGCCACCACCGCACTGATGTACAGGTGTGAGTTAGGGTTCACCACGAACCTCTGCACCTCCCCTGCCGCCATGACCACAGTGGCATTCCTGCTCCCGGTGTTGTAGGTGATGGTGTTGTCCTCATCCGTCACCACGTACACAAAGTCAACGTCTGTCTGCAGTGGGTTGGGTGGCACCACGTAGTTCTTCCCCCACGCTGTTATCGGGAGGAGCTGCTCCACCACAAAGTCAAAGCCAGCAGACACCTTGACACAGGGGTGGCCGCTGAGGACAGCCACAGGGCTGTCGGCCACCACGGCTGTGCCAGTGAAGTCCTGGCTGCTCTGGAGCTGCAAGCTGTGGTAGGGCTGCAGGAGCAGGCAGAGCACAGCGCCGGGGACGTAGGTGGCCCCAGCATAGTGGAAAGTGGCGGTGGTGGTTATGCTGACAGCGGTGGTGGCGGCGCCAGCGGCCACCACGAACTCAGTCAGGCCGTAAGTGTAGTTCCCAACAGGTGTCACCACGTAGTACCTGGTGCCCAGGCTCTCCACGGGCAGGAGAGCAGTGGCACCCACAGTGTAGCTCTTGGTGCTGACGGCCACCACGGAGATGTCAGCGCTGGCCTGGACCACCAAGGTTTTATGGGAAGTGCGGCTTCCAGTGAGTTCCAGGTCAGCAGGGAGGGACAGGGGCACAGTGAGGTCCGGCCCCAGGGTGACGCTGCGGGTGACGGAGCCACCGCGGAGCGTCACCGACACCTGGGTGTCGGCAGGGCCATAGGAGGTGAGCAGCAGCTGCAGGTACGCGCTGGGGGACTCGTCGTCATTCTGTGGGAACACGGCCAGGAACTCCCGGCCCCGGTAGCTGGCACTGGAGAGTGCTGGGAAAAGGGGGGAAAAGGGGGCCTTGGTTAATTTTTATATTAACCAAGGGGGTTATATGAAAGCGGCCTTTATATTTTTATATTGATACTTTTATATCCATTTTATATGTGTTTTATATAGAATTATAGGAGGAATTGTACTGAAATTACATTAAAGATATGACTGCAGTATCTAATTTATAGAGTCTATTTTTATATATAATCAAAATAGAACTTATATTTACAGTTTATTATATTAATAAACAACATTTTAATAAAACTATAAATAATTAGATATAAATAGTAAACTCTTATTTATATGTTCTATTAACAAATTATTAATAATAATAATATACCATTGTGTTAACAATATGAAATAGCGTTGTATTATTAAATAATTATAATAAATACCATTCCTTAATGTAACAATGTTATTAGATGTTTATGTTATTAAACACTGTGTTATTGATATATTAATAGTATTATGTAATATACTTCAGTATATTACTACTTATTAGCACACTGGTAATATATTAATAATATAGGACTCATATCAGTAAAAATATGTTAATTACTTTTTTAGCCTGTTATTATATTATTATATCTGTTATCCAGAATATAAATTAGTTATATAGTTTTCCATGTTATTATGCAGATCTATTAATTATAACACTGTAATATACAACTTACATTTAAATATATAGTAGTATTTTTTCTATTATTTTGTACTTATTTTTAATAGAAATAGCAGCAAAGAATTAATCCAAACCAATAAATATTAAAAAGAAAGTAATATAATAATAACTGCTGTAGTTATTGAATTTATTTTCGTATAAATCCCAGCAGAAAATAAATTTACATGTTATTTTTATAATTATATACAACAGTAGATGCTTTATATTTTCTCTAAAAAAATTATACAGATAATGATTTAAAATAATTTTATTTCTTCTTTCCATAGAAATGGCTTGGAAAAAATGTTAAAAATCAAGGAAAAATAAGCAATAAGGAGCTAAATTAGAGCAGTAGAAAATATATATTAGAGACCAGAACAGAATTAATATACCATTATATTATACTATATTGCATTATAATCTACCATTATATGTAATTAACATAACAATTATAATAGTGGATATTACATTATAACACAAAAGATAAATAATATATAATTATGGTACTAAATATAATATTCATAAATTACATAAAGTTATAATACATTATAATACAATAACATAAAGTCATTCATATAATATAATGCAACTGTCACATTACATCATAAAATAATCTAGAATTGTATATAATTATATTTGCAGTAATTTGTATCTATTCTATCTTTTATACTTATATCTCAATAGATGTAGCTATATATAATAGCAATATATACTGTGCTATATTAATAAATACACTAATATAAAATGTTACATGTTTTATATTTCACATCTCTTGTACATCCATATAAACTTTGAAATAATTTTATACTGAATTTTCACTAAAAAATGCAAATCAAGAATAATAATAACAACATAATTATAGCAGAATATATCATATGTTGCATTTTTATATAATTACAGTAGAGATTATATTATAGATTCATATATAACTAATGTAGTGTATAAATATAATTAATATATCCACAACATATAAAAATATAGATAAGTATTAATAAGTAATTAATGTCCTATTAATCAATACTATGTTATTCAATTACACTATTTAATGTTATTATTAGCCAACTAACATTTTAAGTATTTTGTACAAGTTAACATGTATGTAGATCAATATAGATCAATATATAAAAGGGAAAGTAAACAAATAAAAGATACTTCTAAAGGATCAAAAATAGACTTTTGAGGATTTTTTTAATGCTCCAAAACAACAAAAAAGCCATTTTTTGCCCCAAAACAGGTTAAAAAGAGTGGGTTTCTTCTGAAGGAAGCTTTGAGATCGCTGGGGGAAAAACACATGAAAATGTGATAAAAATTTATTAAAACTCAGTGTATATATGAAAAGTTCACTATAAGAATTTGTTTTAAATTTAAAAAATAGGGAATTGGGGATGTTGGGTAAAAAAAGATAAGTCTGGTGATTTTTTCTGAAAAAAATGGAATTTGAGTGTTTCAGGGAAAAATAGGGAAAAATGAGCTTTGACTGTGAATAAAAAATAAGATTAAAGGGGGCTTTCTGAATAACATAGAAAAAAGGGGTTGTTTTAAAAGGGGGGATTTTGAAGAAAAGCCAACAGGGAAATAAGCAATTGGGATTTTAAAAATTAAAACAGAGCGAATGAGGTTTTTTTCTTTAAAAATACCCCAAACCTAAAACAGAGTTCAAGAGGGCTTTGCTTCCCCTAATAAATAAATTTTTCAAAAAGAATAAACAAGAAAATATTAAGGGAATAAAAGAGTTTTTCTTTGAAACACTACCAAAAAAATTGGGTTGATAAGAGGTTTTCATGAAAATTAGAAAAAGGTCAGGAAAATAAGGAATAAAAGGTTATTCTTTTCCTAAAGAACCAACTTTTTTTATTAAAATAGAGCAAATAAAAGGACTTCTTTCATTAAAAAGCTTTTCAAAATAGACCTTTTTTTCCTGAAAAAACCCCACAATTCCAGCATATAGATCTTGAGTTTTTTTCCTGGAAAAACACTAAAACTGATCATGTTAGCTCAAAAACAAACAACAAACAAACAAAAAACCACAAACAAAACAACAACAAAAAACAACAAAAAACACCCCAAAAGTAACCACTACAAAAAAGTAACCCCAAATAACCAGGATAAGTGCACTTTTTTTTTCAGTGAAAGTGAGGAAAAAGTGGATTTTTCCATGAAAATTAATGGGGGGTTCATGAGGAAAAAAAACCAAAACCACAAAAAACTATTCTAAAGGCTTTTGTATTAAAAAAAAATACTTTTAAAGGGTTTTTTTGGTGAAAATTAATAAATCTGCAGCTGAGAGTTTGTTGGAGGAAATGCAAAATGAGGGAAGAAGGGAATTTTTGGGAAAAAAAAAGCCCAGGGATTCAGGATTTCATTTTCTGTGCTAAAAAGCCTGGAAATAAGTACAAAATCCAGGAAATCTGGGGATTTTGTGTGGAAAACCGGGGTTTTGCTTACCACAGAAGGGAAGGAGGAGCCACCAGATCCCATCCTGTGCCATCACTGTGAAAAACACCCAAGATCACTAAAAATTTCTATTTTATCAGAAAAAACCATGTGAGCCCTGAGGTGTCTCCAGAACTCTCAAATAACCCCCAAATTACCCCCAAATACCTTTCATTACCCCAAAGTGCCTTTTTTCACCCCATGGAAACCTCTTGGGCTTTATTTTGGCCCCCACTGCTCCCAAATCCACCCCAAAACCTTCCAAACTCTACAAACTTTGTCCAAAATTCCCCAAATTTGGGTCAATTTTTTTTTTCCACAAATTCCCCCATTTTGGATCAAAGTATTTTCCCCCCAATCCCCCCAGTGTGGGTCAAAATGGAATTAAACAGCTGAAGCAACCATCCCTCCCCCCCACCTTGAGGCCATGTCAGAGTCCCCACCTCTATCAGATGCACTCCAAAACCAGGTGAATTTAAACCCAAATCACCTAGATTTGTGTCAAAATGGGGTTAAAACGCTGGCACAGCTCTCCCGACAACTCCTCCCTTTGATGCCACCTCAATACCCCATTTCCACCAAATCCAAGCTAAAACTTTATGGAAAGGGTGAATTTTGCCCCAGATCCCCTCAGTTTGGGTCAAAATGGATTTTTTTTTTTGCCCAACATCCCCCAAATTTGGATCAAAATGGGGCTCAACGTCCAGGACAACCCTTCACTCACCTTGTCCCACTCAAACCCTCCCAAATGCTCAATTTGCCCTCAAACATGGGGAAAAAAACCACCAAAATTTGGGCATGATGAGGGGAAAACCCCTGAAATTTGGGGGGAAAGTGCACAAAAAGGGAAAACCCCTGAGATTTGGAGGGGAAATGGGAAAAAAAAAGAAATTTGGACACAAAAAGTGTTTAAAATCCAACATTTGGGAAGAAAAAGAGTTAAAATCATGAAGCTTATAGGGCAAAAGACACAAAACTGGGGAGGGGAAAGGAGTAAAAAATCTGAAATTTGGGCAGAAAAAATCCTCAATTTCTGTCCATCCACAAACAATGAGGAAAACCAGGAAAAAACAGGGAATGAAGCATCCCCATTCATCCCCCACTCTCGAGCCCCTCAGCTCCTGAATTCCCAGAACTCTGAAAACACAGAGTGTTTGTCCCAAAATCACTCTTTTTATACCTAAATGGGCCTCGGCTACAGCCTCCTAGCATGGCTTCCTGGGGGTGGATTTGGGCCCAAACCTGCAGATTTGGGCAGATTCAGCAGAATTTCAGGATGGGAGGAGGGGCCGGGGGCATGACCCACAGTTCCCGAGAATTTGGGAACTGGCAGCTGGATCCTGTCACTGATGGGACGTGATGGGAGTGGAACCCCCAGGGATGTCTCGACAGGTGTGAGTGCCACAGGGACGTCGTGACAGGTGGGGTACCCTGGGCGATCCTGCCAAATTCCCTGAACTCCCAGAATCGCTGCCCCCATGGCGCCCTCTGGCCCCATGATCCCGGGGGAAGGACAGACCCAAATCCGGATGTTTTTTACCCAAAATGAATGATCCGAGACCCAGCGGGGAATTCCGGGGAATGGGAAATTCTGGCCCAAGTGCCTGAAAAAGCTGAAGAAAACCAGCTGGAGCCAGGAGAGACGATGGAAAACAGGGAATTAAAGGGCTTCTGCCTTAAAATGAAGACATAAAAATGAGGAATCCCTGAACCCCACAGAGATCCACAAAAATGCCCAGAGACAGGGACCCCCCAAACCCAGCCAGGGACCCCCAAAGCCACATGGGGATGCCCCAAAACTACCCGGGCATACTCTCAGCCCTCTAAACCCCCAAACCACAAGATCCCTGCAGAGAGATGGGGTCCCTGGGGGTGTTGGTGGTGCCTGGAGGGGTTTTGGGGTTTCTGATAAATGACATGGAGAAATTTTCAGTTCCCCTGAAGGTGCTGGATGCAGCTTAAAGACTAACTGCAAAAAAGATGAAAGGATGTAAAGGCATGCACACAGGATCACAAGCATAGCTGGAACCAGTGGAGAAATAGTTAATGAGGAATACAGTGGGGTTTTGGCAAGTTATGTAACAAGAAGCAACTGTGCACGGCCACAGAAAAAGTTCAAGGAAAGGTCACCTGTAACATGGATGCATTCCGTGAATATGACCACCAGAGACCCCTTCATGGTCCCTCCAGGACCATACCCTGTTGTAGTTTCACCGCACACATCAGATTAAAGGAGAAATCCCTCAGTGCGCCCTGCGCGGATAAAGAATGCCTGCTTTCTAATGCTGCAAATTGTGTTAGAAAGTTTCTTTTTCCAACCAACTTTGGTATGATTCCCTTGGACGGGCTTATGGATGTAAGGGGAGCTGAGAGAGTCCTGTCGGGGCTTGGGGGTCCCTGGGAGGGTTTGGGGTTTCTAGAGGAGATGTGGGGGGTCTGTGGGGGAGATTGGGGGTCTCTGTCAGCGGGATCCCAGCTCTCTGCCACTTTCAGAGAGGGGCTCCCCACCGAGGACCTCTCAAACCACATGGGGACCCCTTCGACCCTCCTGGACCGCCAAATCCCCTCTAGGACGCCCACAACCACACCAGCCGCCGCCCCCCCCCCCCAAACCCTCTCCTGGGGATCCCCAGCAACCTCCCTGGCACCCTCAAAACCACCTCAGTGAGCCCCAAACCTCCCTGGGCATCCCTCTGTGCCCCCTGACCCGCAAACCCCTCCAAGATCCCCCATTTATACTCCAGGGACTCCCTCAGTCCCTCCAGAGCCCCCAAATCCCTCCAGGGAATCCCCACATCCTCTCCAGGAACCCCAAAGCCCTCTCAGGGACCCCACCCCTCCCCCGCCGCGCTCGGCGCCGCCGCTTCCCGCCTTCCCCTTCCCCCGCCTCCCATTGGCCGCAGCGCCCGCCCGTCCCCGTCCTCAACCAATCAGCGCCCGAGCTCGCAGCACGGGGCGGAGCCAAGCGAGAGCGCGGGCGATGGAGCGGGTGAGGCCTGAGGGGTCCGGAGGGACCGAGGGGGGGACGTGGGGGATCCCGGAGGGGAATTTGGGGGGTTCGAGGGGGCCCCGCGTCACTCCCCGCATGCCCCCCGCAGAGGCTCAGTCTGGAGCAGCGAACGGAGCGGCTGGTGCAAAGGAGGTGGGAGAGCAGCCCGGCCTCGAGTGCCCCTCGAGATCCCCAAGTGCGCCCGGGTGACCCTGGGGACCGCAATCTGCTCCCTCGTTCCCTACGTGTTGCCCCGGACTCCAAGGGCTACCCAGACCCCCAAATACCGCCCCAGACCCCCTAAGTGCCTCCCAGTTCCCTCCCCTGCCCCAGGTGATCCCCAAGAGTGCCCCGGAGATCCCCAACTGCCCCACCCGATGCCAGGCGATGCCCCAGGCCCCCCATTGTGCCCGTAAGTGCGCCCCCGCAGGCCCTGAAATGCCGTCCGGGACCACCAGCCCCGCGGGGGGCAGCATTTCGGGGGTCCTCGCTCCTCCCCCAACCCTCTCCGCCCCCTCCAGCCAGGCCCTGCTCAGCACCCGCCCCCGCGGGCCACAAAGTGCGAAGCCTCCGCTTGGCTCCGCCCCCTCCAGATCCAGCCTCGGCGACGCCCTCGTCCAGTGGCGCTTGAGGCGGTGCCAAAGGGAGGAGCCGGCGCTGGACGCGCCCCCGGCGGGCTCGGCCCTGCCCGGCTCGGCCCTGCCCGGCTCGGCCCTGCCGGGGGTGCCACCGGGGAGGTCACGTGACCCCGCCGGGCCCCTGCAGGGGGCCGTGCCCTGGGGGCCACGTGATCCGCCCGGGGGTCAGTGGCCAATCAGGAGGCACCTGTGCAAGCCCCTGCGCCAGGGGGCGCCTTCGGCGCAGGCCGGCTCCCAGGAGCCCTTGCGGCGGGAGCCCTGTTGGAGCTCCCGCGGGGCCCTCTGGGCAACGGGGCGCGGCTCTCCGGCTGCTCGGCAGGGGGCGCTGTACGCACAGGCACGTGACTCCCGCGAGGCCCTGCGGCCAGTCGGCCGCCGCTGCTGCGCATCGCTGCGCCAGGGGGCGCCACCCTGGGGGAAGCGAGAGTCCCATGAGCCTTTGCGGCAGGAGCCATGCCGGGGGTCACCTGACCGCCTCGAGGCGCTGCGGCGTGCGCCACGCTTGCGGTCACGTGACTCCCAGGATGCCCTGCGGCCCGCAAGGGAGGCGCTTCCCGAGCCCCTGCGCCGGGGGGGGCCGGGCTCGAGGTCACGTGAGCCCCGCGAGGCGCCGCAGCCAATCAGGAGCCGCGCCCGTGATGCCCTGCAGGGGGCGCCGCTGCGGCAGCCGCTGGGTGAGAACGCAGAGGAGCCCTCGAGGGCCGGGGCCGTTTGTGGGTGGGGTCACCCGGGGGCCGCGGGGATACTTCTGGGGACTGCGGGGCACTTGTAGGCCAGGGCAGTCACCTGTGGGGCTGCAGGGGGCCAGTTCTGGGTCAGGGGTTCACTTGAGGGGCTGGGAGGACACTTGTGGGCATGGGGGTCGCTTGAGGGACTGAGGCACCACTTGTGGCTTGGGGAGGCACTTGTGGGGCTGGGGGAACACTTGTGGTACTGCCACCCCCTGTGACACGCAGGCCCCCCAGGCTGTTTGGGGGACCCCCTCCTCTGGATGCTGCGATGCCACCGCCGAGCCATAAGGGGACGGCTTCGGTAGGACGCTCCCATCCCCAAGTTTTAGGGGTCTGCCCCTGCGCCTCCGCCAGGTCCCCCTAACCCCCCATTTGTTCTTCCTTCTCCCCCCAGGGCCATCGAGACCCTCCTGGAGCCCTCACCAGGGCACCCCCAACCCACGGTGGTTCAATAAAGCAATGACACCCCAAAATTGCACCACTGAGGTGGGGAGACCCCCAAAATCCCCTCCCTTTCCTCCCCCCACCTTTGGCGTTGCCCCCAATCCCCTCTCCCCCCATATGGCCCCAAGAGCATTTGGGGGATTCCGGGGGCTCAAAAGAGGGTGCTGCTGGGGTGCTGGATATCTTTAGGGGGTCCAGGAGGGTGTGTGGGGTGTTTGCAGGGGCTCTGAGGCTGCAGAAAGGGGTTTGGGGGTGTATGGGGAGCGCCGGAAATCGGGAGTGGTTGGGAGGGGCACTGGGTGTCTATAGGGGGTCCAGAAGGGCTCTATGGGGTTGGGGGATGTCTGTGGAAGTTGTTGGGGGTCCAAGAAGGTGTTTGGGGGAACCCTTGGCTGTGGGGGGGGGGGGTCTTTAACTGTCCTGGGGTCTGTGGGATGTTTTGGGAGGCCCAGGAAAGGGCTGGGGGCTTTGTGGGGACTAGGAGCGGACATTGTGGCGTCTGGGGGGGTTGCTGGGCGTATCGGGGAGGGGAACCCCCAAACCGTGTGGGGCGGCTCACCTGGCTTCTTCACCTTCACGGCCAACGTGGCGCCGGGGGGTTCTGGTGTCCCCCTGCCCCCGAGGGGGCTGTGGGGGGTCATGGGGGGCGTCAGAAACAGCCCCAAGCCCTCGGGCCCTGCCGCCTTCCATTGGCCGTCGCGCCCGCCCGTCCTCGCGCTGAGCCAATCGGCGCCCGAGAACGCGGCGCTGGGGGCGGTGCCCCGGTTCCGCGCCAGGTTCTCACTTCCGGGACTACAAGTGCCGAAATGCCTCGGGGCCCCGTAACGCGCCTGTAGAGCCGGGACTGCGGCTCCCGTCGTGCTCCGCGGTTCCCGTCGTGCTCCGCGGCCCCCGAGAGCCCGGTCAGGGCCGGGAGTGCCCCCAAGTGCTTCCCTGAGCCGTAAGTGCCCCCAGGGCCCCATAAGTACCCCGAGTGTCCCCCTCCTGATCCTCAAGTGCCCTCCGCGATCCCTAAGTCTGCCCGCCCCCGCTCCCTTACTGGCCCCCGAAATGCCCTCTGTATGTCCCCTCGGACCCCCAAGTGCTCTCCAGTTGTCTCCCCGACCCTAAGTGCCCCTCCAGACCCTTAAGTGATCCCGCAAGCACCCCCAGCTGCCCTCCAGGGGCCCGTCAAGCGCCCCCGGGGAATCGGTGCGATGACAACGATGTAGAGAAAGAGCCTGACCCTATCGCAGTATCGGCAACAGTTCAGCCTTTAATTAAAATTTGAATTAAAACTGCAGTTGCCCATGTGGACAAGCCCCCCACCTCTTCGTGCCGCTCCCATGGTCCCTCTTGGAGCCAGGGAAATTGCAGGAAAAACATTCCTGCGTGTTGCGTACATAAAAAATTTCATGGGAGTCGGGAGCAGTCTGTGTGGTGAGCTTCCTGGACAGGTGGAGATCAAATCCTGCCACGCGAAGGAGAGGTTGAGAGGACTTTGGGGACCTGCAGTATACATTCTATAGTCCCGCCCCCCAAAACCCCAGAGACCCCCACCATCCCCTACATACTCCCCCCAAACTCCCCACTAGACCCCAAATACCCCTGGAGTCCCCTCAAAATACCCCATAGCTCCCCCCCCAACACCCTCTAAACCATCAGGACCCTCCCAAACTCCCTCTAAAGCCCCCTGAGGCCCCCTGAAACAACCCACAGATCTGCCCAAATGCCCAGCACTCCCCGAGCCCCCCAAAAGGGGCTACCCCAGATGGCCACAGCTAGGCATGGACTGCCTGAGCCAGTTTTTGGGCTGATATGTATGTAGGTAGGGGACAGGATGGAGGGTGAGGGTTTTCACCTGCCAGAGGACAGGGTTAGATGGGATATTGGGAAGAAATTCCTCCCTGTGAGCGTGGTGACACCCTGGCACAGGGTGCCCAGAGAAGCTGTGGCTGCTCCATCCCTGGAAGTGTCCAAGGCCAGGTTGGACAGGGCTTGGAGCAACTTGGGATGGTGGAAGGTGTCCCTGCCCATGGCAGGGGGTGCATTGAGATGACCTTTGAAGTCCCTTCCAAGCCAAACCAGCCTGGCATGCTAAAACTGGTGGAGGTTTGGGGTGGGTGACCTTGGCTGACCCCAGGCGCCCCCCCCCCCCCCCCCCAGGCTGCTCCATCACTCACGCTTCAGGAAGAGACAGGAAGAGAAAACCTGATGAAAAAGCTCCTGGGGGAAATGGGTTGGAGGGGTGTCAGTCCCTCAGGAACTGCTCCAGGTCCCTTTCCATGGGGTGAGTCCCTCAGGTGGAGGCACTTGGGGCACAGAGGCAGCATCTGCCTCACTCTGTTCTTCTCCAGGGCTGCAGGGGAATCTCTGCTCTGGCACCTGCAGCACCTCCTCACCTGGGGATCTGCTCGGGGAGGAGAGACAACAGCAGTGAAAGGGACTTGGGACCAAAGGGGGCATCAGCAGAGCAAGAAACATTTCCCAAGCTCTAGCTGGTGTCAGGTGAACTCAGACGGGAGATCAGGTGGGTTTGGTTTTAACCAGAAAGTGAATTTAAGAGTAAATCATGGATTTCCTCCTGTGTCAGAGAATTCTCTGGAACAGGGATTTGCTGCTTTAAAATGTTGGTTTACTTTCCATAATTCATCTGGGCTGTGTTATGCAAGAGGTCAGTGTTTCACCTTTTAGAAATAAAGAGCTGATGGTGATGATGATGATGATACTTATTTAGGCTCCCTTGCAGCACATCTGCAAGGCAGGGACTTTGCTCTCAAGACTTCAATTATGCAGAATTTACCCTTCCTTTGCTCACAATTTTCCCTCTGCTGAGCTACTCCCAGTGACTGTCACTTGGAAAGGAGAGGCTTCCTCCACCCTTAGTGTGGGGAGATTTACTCCCTTAGTCAGTGCCCAGGAAAGCTGAGACCCTTGTGCCCAATTTGTCTGTCACCATCCCATTAGGGGAACTCTGCATTGAGCCACCCTCCTGGATCAGGTGGTGTTTGACTGAGTCAGGGAGACACCAACAGCACAAGGGAGAGCCCTCAGCAGCTCTTCCCCTTTATTGGAGTGTGTTCCCTGCTGCCAGCAACTGCCAGTGCCTGGGAAGGATTCACACTGACAGTTAATGGAATAACTCTCATTATTAATATGAAATTGTGGCAGGTTCAGGTTTGAAGGTAGTTGATGATAGTGTCTGATTGCAAAAATATATTTGAAGGAATATAACTACAAGCTTTAATCCCCAAGAAAATGTTCAGAACACACAGAGTATAATTCTTAGCCAATAGGTGTGCCTATGGGGGAGAAGACCGGTTCAGCCTCTTGCCTGATCCCAGCAGTTACAATGGAGTCTTCCCCAACTTTTACCCCATCCTCAACTTACTTTTATGGAATTTCCTTGTGTTTAGGTGGAGCTTGAGTAACTCAAGTCAATATATACCTGTGTTACTGATGGGTGTAAAATTCTCTCACTTTGCTTTTAAAGATACAGTCAAAAAGAACACAGAGCTTGTGCCCAGAGACGGAGGAGTTGAACCGTGGGGGAGGGTACCTTTGGGATGGAGGTGTGTGTTAATATTAGGATTTAATGAAACAAGTTCTTCTAAGGAGAGGGATTTTGCCACAGTTGCTGGTTCTGCAGCAGGACATCTTCCCCTATCTCACCTGGCTGACAGGTGGAATGTGGTTTATAAGCTGCAAAGCACCACCGAGTTCCCATCCCTGCAAAGATTTCCACAGAGCCTGGCCCTAGTGTCTCTACTCTGTCCCACCCTCCATTCCATCCCCCTCAGCAGGTGTGTGTGGATGGGGAATCGTTTTGGAATAGGTTTCAAGTCCTGCCAACTGCATTCCAGGGAGCAGCAGCTGTGATTTTACCCTATAATTTCCATACAGTTGTAACTCCCGTTAAGATGCCAATATAACTCCTCAGTTTCCTCTGATTGTGTCTTCAGTTACCTGTCTACAGGGTCTCCAGTCATTTTCCCACATAATCCACCCCATGACTATAGTCACTCGAACTTCACAATATCCAAACAGAGTTTGAGAATATTCCATGCTTTGGGACTGTGTGGATGGTTTAGTACAGTTGTAGTGCATGGGTGGTTTAGTATTAGTGGGGGTAGTCAGTAAGTTTCATATTCATATTAATTGTCTCATAATCATCCAAACTTTAACATACAATGCAATTATTAGAACAAAAAGCAAAAGGGTTGCTATCAATAAAATGCCAACAGGGTGAAGCATTCATCTGAAAATTCCAGTAGCTGTAGGTGACCATCCAAAAAGAGTGTTTCACCTTCAGTGTTCTCCATCTTTCTTCACCATCACATGATATATGTCTTCCATGTCATGATGGACAGTAGCCAAAGTCTTCTGCCCATTCTCTTGAGCTTGTTTCAGCAAGCGTCTCAGGTCTGCATGTTGTAACAGTTCCTTTGCCAGTGTGAGGTTCATAACAATTGGCATAGGCTGTAAATCTTGAATCAGAGTGTAGTTAGATTGCAAAAATTGATAGGATGTAACGGGAGCTAGATAACTAAAATCTCATCCTGTAAACAAGTACAAATATTAGTGATTACTTGTATCTACAGTAGGGTTATCTACAAATAAAAAATTGCAAGAGGTTCTCATGCAAATGCATCCTTTACCAGTATACAAGTACTGCTTCCAGGTTTTCATTGGGATGAATCTCAAAATGACAAACATTTTGCTCAGTGTTGAGACAAATGTCTTGGGCCTTGGTGATGTTTGACACTGATCATGCCGTAATCAAATCTCTCCTGATGGGAGAGAGTTTTTAAAGTCCTTGCTAGGAGTTCCAGAGACAAATGGGACTCTCAGTCTTCGCTGCTTCTTGATAGTTGTTTATTAAGTCTTATCAGAGAAATAGAGCCACTAGCATGACCCAGACACAGCACAAAGCAGGGAATGCAGGACAGAGCCCAATTATCAAGATTTACACAGCCTTTTTAAAGGTAAATTAACCAATGGTTACTAAAAACGTACATTACTTTTCTACCAATTATTTAGTAACACAGCCAGGAACTGCGGAATTCCTTGTCCAATCATCTCAAACTACTTTTACTGCAGAATATGGAGTAGGAGAAGAAGAAGGTCTGGAGAACAACAACAATCCTCCATTTTGATGTTTTTTGCTTTTATCTATTTACTACATTAACAAACCCAAAAACTCTAAATTTTTCACCCTGTGACAATCTTACATAGTAGTCTATCACCTAATTTACACTAGTGTAGTTTCTAGTTCTTTTGTAAGAGTAGGCAGTTTTTTCCAAGGGCAGAGGTCAAAACTGGTGTTGTACAGGGGGATGAAACCCCTCAAAACAGAGAAGTATTCTCTGCACTCTGGGTTCCCAGTGTTACCTTTGCAAATGAATCCTTGTTGCTCCCACACAATGCATGCATTGATATTGACCGTTTGCCATTGATTTCCATCTTTTCAGGCCTGTAATCTATGCTCCAGAGAATAGAGTACAGTCCCATCATGATTTAAACCTAATGCAATGATTGGGTATATCTCATATACCAAAGCATTGCATATTGTTAACATGAAAGCTGTGGCTGTGCTGCTGATGGGGTCATAGGTAAAATTTACTAGGTATTACCAGGATTGGAATTTCCTTTCAAATTTAATCACATTGTCCCAAATTATCTTTTGAATTTCAGTGGGTAAGGTGCCTTCTTTTCCTTCCCCTATGACTGCAACTGTCATCGATTGAATTCACAGGTGAGCTTGAATACAACTAAACACCAAAGAGATACTAGTTTAACTACACTAAGTGCATCTATGATCAACTAATGGTCCTTTTCATAATTCTCTCCCTCTCCCCACGTAATATATCTGTCAGAAGCCATTGATTAATTCCCAAAGCCAAAAGGGAAGATCATAGAGGGTGTTGCAATTTATTTAAGTCATTGTTAATTGTGACTTGTTTATTATTACTGCAGACTCTATGCCATTTAGAATTCCCAATCCCATTCCCAGGATGCCAGTCACATCCATCCTGGTTCACATGGATGAAGTGAAAACTCATGTATACAACCATCCACATAAGAAGTTTTCAGGAATGGTGAGAAAGCTGGTTTGATTGTGGAAACATTATTCTGCATTAACAGCTTATCTGAGAGACCATGTTGGGTTAAATAACACTTGCTGTTGACCTGTATATTTTATTAAGGACCAATGTTATAGATGTGAGGAGACAGTTTGATAGAAGGTGGAGTTGTTGGAGGCTGAGTGATTAAATTTGTTTTCTTCAACAGCAATTTAGAATTGAAGGCCCAAGATCGATCGAGAGTTGGGGTCTGTCCAGAGACACATTACAAGTGTTGGATGGAGTATTCTAAATGAGTGTGCCAGCACTCATGCTTAAAAGAGCAGGTATATATGCTATTTTCCCTTTCGCATAATTTACACCACCTTTTCCTTCAACATAGTTTATAACAATTTGTAAGACTGTTGTCATGCACTTGGTGTTATTTTGAACTCGGCATCCTATCAAGATGACGTCTCCTTTAATTCTGTTTAGAGATGGGATGTTGATTTTCAGTCTCAGGTATGATGGTCCACTCCTGCTTGTAGAAGGTGATGTTGTTGTGCAGTGCCACTGTAGATAAATTTAGGCCAGGTGTAGGCATGTCAAAAAGCAGATACTCCTCTATCCATGGCCACCCTGTCGTACACAAATCCCACTATTTGGGTTCTACAATTAAAAAATCAAATTATGGTTCTACACCCGATTTTCCCTTTGAGCAAGATGTGAAGCATAGGTTGTGTAAAAGTGAAATTGTACCAACAATCTTATTCTGATTTCTGGTAATAGGATTTCTTGTTACTTGGTTTAGTAAAATCGATATGGTATATTTTAATTTCAGTGGGTTTTTCATGAGAAGACCCATGGATTGCTCTGCACCCTATTTTTATTCCTTCCCTGGGCATTGCTTGGAGTGCCAGTATTTCAGAAATGTCATGGGTGATCTTGATCTTACATCATCAATTTTCTCCCATTCCCACTCATTATTGAGATATAATTCAGCTTTATTTACAACCACAACAACAAGATTCAAATTGTCCTTACCTTTGGGTGGAATCCCAACACTTGTGGTGTACTTAACATAAGCTTGGGAGCATGGTCATTCTGCAGCTTTGTTATGAGTTGGGGAGAATTGCATTGTCAGGGCATAGAATAATACCATAAATCCAACCTGCTGACTTGCCATCCTCAAAATTTATGTCTCCAGATAAGGATGCATAGCAAAAATAGTATCACAGCTAAAACCAATGATAGTATTCCTTGTATACATTCAAGGTTGGTGTAGCCTAATCCATCCGTCCAGGCGCAGTTCATTCAGCATTCCTTTGAAACAGAAACGTAAGGAAATAACGCTTGTTTGAAAATGCAACTGGCAGTGTTAATTAATAAAAAAGTTTTGAGATTCAGGTGGAATCTCTACTACTTCACAAAGTGCTTGCCACATGACTATTGCAGCTTCCCCTGCAGTTTCAGGGGGCTCTCCTCCAGTCAGATTATTTGGAGAGAGTGAAACTGTTTGTAAAACTTTGGCAAGTGCAAAGTGCAGTCCTGGGGGAATGTTACTACTCCTGTGGGAGTCTGTTAAAGGTGTATGGCACTCCCTTTCAGGCAAGCACAAATTTTGCTTTGTTGTATTCCAGTGAAAACCTCACTTGTAAAAGATAAGCCCCTTCCATGAAAAACATATCTTTCACATCCAGGGATTGGGACACTTTTTGAATTTGACTTATAAGTTCTGAAAAATTTATAACAGCAGCAGTTAAAGACACAGTATTGGCATGCAGTTTGTCTGGAAGTAATCCTTGGATATACCTAATTTTAGGAGGTGGAATCCCAGTTTCAGCCATGGGTGCCTGGACAAGAAGGCACTTTTCCATAAAAAGAACCAAGAAGGTTCTTTTCCATAAAAAGGAAAGCATGGAGCCCCAGTGTTTGGAAGCCAGGTGAGAGCTGGCCCTCAGGAAGCCAAGGTCAGTCAGACTTGACTGTAATGATAGGTTTTCTCTGGGAGCAGTCCTCGGATATATGGAATTTTGGAGGTAGAATCCCAGTTTTGGCCATGGGCGCCTGGAGAAGAAGGATGATTCTTTCCCACAGGAAGGAAAGCATGGAGCCCTGGTGTATTAAGGGCAGATGAGAAGCAGCCCTCGGCATGCCAAGGTAAGCTGGACCTGTCAGGCAGCCCCTGGGAGGTCAAGTCAGCCAGACCTGTTCCTCGTTTCCTTGCTTCCATTGGGTCCTGCAGTGTCAAAATGGCCCCTTGGTTCCATGAGGCCCTGCAGATTCACCATGGTATCCTTGGTTTTGCAGTGTCACAATGGACCCTTGATTACAACAGGCCCCTCAGTGTCACAATGGTTTTTTTTTTCCATGGGGCCTTGCAGTGTCACAACCGTCTCCTGGATTTCATAGGGCCCTGCAGTTTCACAGTGGTCCCCCTGGTTCCACGAGACCCCGAAATGTCACAATGATGTCCATGGTTCCATGAGACCCCACAGTGTCACAATGGACCCATTATTCGAAAAAGTCTCATAGTATCACAAGGATCTCCTTAGTTCCGCAGTGTCAGAAAGGACCCTTGGTTCCACAAGGTCCTGCAGTGTCACAATTGCCCCTTGTTTACACAAGGTCCCTCGGTGTGACAATGGTTCCCCTTGGTCCCTTGGGGACTCTCAGTCTCACATTGGTCTCCTTGGTACCATTGGGCTCCACAGTTCCATGGAGCCCTGCAATCTAACAATGGGTACCTTGGTCTCATAGTGGATCCTTTGTTACCTGAGGCCCCACAGTTTCACAATGGTATCCATGGTTCCATGAGGCCTAGCAGTGTCACAGTTATGTCCTTTGTTCCACAGTGTCACAATAGACCTTTGGTCCCATGAGCCCCCACAGAGTAACAATGATCCCTGGGTTCCACAAGGCCTCGTAGTGTCAGAATAATCTCCTTGGTTCCATGGGGCCTTGCAGTGTCACAGTAATACCCTTGACTCCATTATGCCCTGCAGTGTCACAATAGATCCTTGGATCCATTGGGCCTCGCATTGTCACAAGTGCCCCTTGGTTCTGTGAGGCCCCACAGTGTAGCAATTTTCTCCTTGGTTATGCAGTGTCACAATGGCCCCTCAGTTCCATGGGGCCTGGCAGTGTCACAAAAGCCACTTGATTGCTTGGGGCCCTGCAATGTCTCATGACTTCGTGGTTCCATTGGGCCCTGCAGTGTCACAATGGCACTTTGTTTCCATGGAGCTCCACAATGTCACTATGATCCCCTTCATGCCACAAGGGCCCTTTTGATTATATGAGGCTCCAAAGTGTCATAATGGTCTCCATGGTTTCATGAGGCCTTACAGTGTCACAACGGTCCCTTGGTTACACGAGTCCCTGCAGTGGTACAATGCACCCTGAGTTTCAGGAGGCCCTGCAGTGTCAAAATGGCCTCTTGGTTCCATAAGGCTGTGCAGTGTCACAATGTCCTCATTGGTTCCAGAGGGCCTAATAGTGTCACAATAGATTCCATTGTTCCATGAGGCTCTGCACTGTAACAACAGCCCTTTTCTTCCACAAGGTCCTGCAGTGTCACAGCGACCCCTTGGCTCCATGGCACCCCACAGTATCACCATGGACTCTTTGGTTCTGCAGCATCACATTGTACCCTTGGTTACACAAGGCCTCACAGAGTGACAGTGGCTCCTTGATCCCATGAAGCTGCGCAGTGTCACAAAGGCCCCATGGTTCTGTGAGGCCCCACAGTGTCATAATGGTCTCCATGGTTCCATGAGGCTCTGTAGTGTAACAATAGTCTCCTTGTTTGATAAGGTTCCATAGTGTCACAAGGGTATCCTTGTTTCCACAGTGTCAACAGTGGACCCTTGGTTTGATGAGGCCCCACAATGTCACAATGGTCTCCTTAGTTCCATTGTCATGCAAAAGTTCCATGTGTTAATACACGTTCAGGTGCGGGGATTAAAGAGGCATGGACTCTGCTGGGTGTAGCAAGCAAAGCCAGTTTATTGTACACATCACCAGCATTTTATAGTTTACTACTTCTGGGCAGATCCATAGGCTCAAAACCCCCTGCTGCATTCCCATAGCAACACTATCAAGTCCTTGCAGATTCCCTCTTGTGACAGCGGTGTCCTGGCTAATCATCCTTTTGCACCAGAGGCTCAGGTCATGGCATCTTGTTCATTCCATGTTTGCCTCTTGTTCTTGCCTTGAGCTTTGTTTCGTCTCTGCTTCTTGTTCTTGCCTTGAGTTTTTATCTGTCCCATGGCTTTCGCGGCACCAAGGCTAGAAGGTCTGCACAACTATCAGCTTTCGTTGCTCTCTGGCTCCTGTTAATTCCTCCTCTCTGTTCAACGATCATTATTTGCTTTATTGATTTATTAATCAATCTCTGAATACGTTGAATCAAGCAAGGCAAGCATATCACTATGATTAACAGCACCCGTAATATAAACATTCCCATCTTAAATAAATTTTTGATCCATCCAATGATCCCCCAGTCTCCAAAAAGGCTATTAAACCAATCAGCTCTATCTTCTACTTTTAATTTGGCTACACTATCTTGTAAAGCTTTAATACTCACGTGAATAGATTGTGATTGATCAGAAAGGTTCATACAGCACATTCCATCAAAATCTTCGCATCCATGTCTGTGTGCTAAGAGCAAGAAATCAATAGCAGCTCGATTCTGCAATGTAGCATGTCTAATTGAATCAACATTGGTTAATAATCCTGTTAAAACAAGCGAAGTAGCATTAGTTGGTTGAGCTAGCCGCACCCTAGCTTGTTTAACAATCCCAGTGCTTTTCTGGCTGCTACTCCTGGAGCAAAAAAGGAGGCTGCCCAATGTCGCTGTAGTGACCAAAAGTCAAGGTTATCATCACAATCAGGGGCAAACGCATGAATACTGTGCTTTTCTTTCTGCGGAAATCTATGTTGCAAAATTATGGATGTGTTGGGTGTTAACAGCGAGAGTTGCTCCAAACGACAGGGGCCTCCCTTAATATGAGATGGAATAGCAGCCCAAGCTCTGTCTCCACAAATAAAAAACACTTCTGCTGGTAGTGATAATGGAGCATTAGTAGAGTGAGAGAAAATATTAGTAGTGTAATTACAGCAAGCGCTTGCATTTCTTAATATAGGCTGGGTCGTAGAAACATCCCATTCTTTAGATTGGTTGCTCCCAGAATAATTAACACAAAGGTCCATTTTTACGGACCCTAAAAGCTCTATTTCTTGGGGTTCAAGAGTTGCGTGAGGGAGATATGGGACCCATTGGTCCCAAGCATCGGCATGATTCTCCAAATCAAGAATGTGAGTTTGAGAGGGATGTGGCCTCATCTAGAGGTAAACCAACAAGGCAAGTAGAAAATGGATTCTCAGGAGAGGCTGTAGCCAAGCATAAGGTATCTTGCCCTGTTAGATTGGCTACAGTTATCCATACATTTGTTTTTGGCTGATTAACAGGCCAAGCAAAAGTAACAGAAAAAAAGCATTAATACTAAAAAGCTTTTGTTAGCATAAATCAAGCTTTACCTTTTCACAAGAGTACTACTAGAATATTTCGCCACAGTAGCGGGCCATTGTTCAGCAAAGATTTCCAAGTGTTCAGGCAAGCCATAGATGTGCCCGCACACTAGAGTCTTTATCTGTATATCACCGATTCAAGGGCATTATTCCTTTTGTGTATTCTGATCAGCTGGTTGTTCAATGAAGGCTGGAACCCAACGAGGACCGGTATCTGTGAAAACACAAGCATAACCCCTTCCCCATGTAATGAGGGGAAATGGAGCTATGATTTTCCCACTTTCTGGGTCTTTTACAGGGACTCGTGCTTTCTGCCCTGTGTCTAATGATGTTTCCTTAGAAGTGGAAAAGTGTTTTATCACGGGGGAACCTTGCTATCACCATAGCAAATTAAAAAATTAAAAACACACAGTGCCTTTGTGTAGCCTTTCCATTGGTGTGCACCCCTGCATCCTCCCTTCTGTTGTGCTAAAAGACGCTTAAGTGTTGAATGAGCACATTCAATAATTGCTTGTCCTGTGGGGGACTGAGGGATGCCTGTAATATGATTCCCCATAGTGTGAAAAAGGAGGAAAGTAATTGAGAAGTGTAAGCAGGACCATTATCAGTTTCAATCTGCTGGGGAATCCCTAAAGCTGCAAAAGCTGCCAAAAAATGGTGGCAAACATCTTTGGCAGTTTCTCCTGTGTGACATGATGCGAACAATGCACCTGAGAAAGTGTCAATAGATGAGTGAACATATTTGAGGTGGCCAAATTCAGGATAGTGAGTGACATCAGTTTGCCATACCTGGAGGCTTTGTAGGCCATGTGGGTTAATTCCCAGTGAGTCTGTCACAAAATTATGACGCTGACAATCAGGGCAAGCAGCAATGATGTCTTTCGCTTGCTGGCACTTTAAAGCAAATGTGCGACAAAGGGCTGCAGCATTCTGGTGAAAAAAGGAATGGCTAAGTTTGGCTTGTGCAAAACAATCAGAAAGTACCTGAACAGGTAAGGTAAGCAAATCAGCTTGTCAGTTTCCTTCTGCTATAAAACTTGGTAACGTTGTGTGAGAGCAAACATGCATAACAAAATAAGGATGTTGTCTGGTGTCTAAAAGGAAAATTAATTGTTGCAACCACTGAAAAAGATCAACATTAGAAACTTCTCTCAAAACAGCAGCTTCAGCTCTTTCAACAATACCTGCAACATAAGCAGAATCTGTTACCAAATTTAAAGGTGTGGGACATTTTTGAAAAGCACGAACAACTGCAGCTAATTCCACAATTTGTGGAGACCCAGAAACTACAGTCACATCAGATGCCCACGTACCAGTCTCATTGACCCTCCAAAGTAAAACAGATTTGTGGGATCATCCAGAGCCATCAGTAAATACCGTAAGAGCTTGTAAAGGCGTCTCACTGCGCTTGGGTTTTAAAAGATGTCTCAGTTTTTGAGACAAAACTTCAGGAGGAAACAATCTGGAGTGAGTGTCTCCTGCAAAGGGAAAAGCGCCTCCCCTTTTCCTCTGTCGATGAGACAAATGGGTCACAAGAAGTGAAGGTGGGAAAAGGAAACCAAACTGTTTAGTAACACGCAAACAAAACAGGCTAGAACAGGATTAAAAAAAAAACCCTCAAAATACAACAAATTCTCAGAGAGGGAACAGACATGTCGGCTCGGACCAGCCGGGGCCACCCCGCGGGTCTCCTGGGGCTGCCCCCGCAGACTCCCTGGACCGGTGAGGAGGGAAGGGAGGCAGTGAGGCAAGGGGAAGGAAAGGGGAAAAGAAGAACAAGAAAAAACCACAACAGAACCTTTTCCCAACTAGCTGGAACACAAAGGAACCCCAGAAAAACAGCACAGAGCTCCCGGTGCACTCCCTCCTGACCCCTGCCCAGACCCTGGAGCTGTTGGGCCAAACCATTCAACTCCCCCTCGGGTCAGTGGCTCTAGCCCCACTGCCAGGTCTATCTTAAAGGCACAGCATACTTGGGCATTGAGCGGATGGTTAAGGAATAAAGCAGCTTCATAACGTCACCCCAGGACATTCCACCCCTTATTCCATACAGTCTGCTCAATGCCCAAATTAATACGTTTCAACTTTAAACACACACGTGTATACATATATACATAGCTATATACAAACAGTGGCAGCAACATTCAACAAAATATATAGACATTCCAACATTACAAGCGGTTCTCACCCACTATCAAATCTCCCTGCAGTACAGGGAGACAACATGTCTCTCCATCCTTCTGAATTATCCACCATGGGCAACCTGGCCCCTGAGCAACAACAACCCCACGGATGGGTTTGTCTTTACTCGATACAGAAGTAATCCAAACAGATTTTCCCAAGAGTCCCCTGACATGCACTGCTGGGACCTTGTCTCCATCTACTGTATGCAGGGGTTTGGATTGGGCAGGCCCTGCTTGGTTGGTGGAGCCTCAGGTGTTCACCAACCATGTGGCCTTAACTAAATGTAACTCCCAGTTTTTAGAAGTTCCCCCACCCAGTGCCTTCAAGGTGGTTTTGAGCAGGCCATTGCACCATTCCACTTTGCCAACTGCTGGTGCATGGTAAGGGATGCGGTACACCCACTCAATGCCATGTTCTCTAGCCCAGGTGTTTATAAGGCTATTCTTAAAATAAGTCCCATTGTCAGATTCAATTCTCTCAGGGGTACCATGCCTCCAAAGGACTGTCTTTTCAAGGCCCAGGATGGTGTTATGGGCTGTGGCATGAGGCACAGGGTAGGTGTCCAACCATGCAGTGGTGGCTTCTGCCCTTGTGAGCACACAGCCCTTGCCTTGGCGGGTTTGAGGCAGTGTGATGTAATCAATCTGCCAGGCCTCCCCATACTTGTATTTGGACCACCGCCCACCATACCACAGGGGCTTCACCCGCTTGGCCTGCTTGATCGCAGCGCATGTCTCACAGTCATGGATAACCTGGGAGATACTGTCCATGGTCAGATCCACCCCTCAATCTCGTGCCCACTTATAGGTGGCATCTCTGCCCTGATGGCCTGAGGCATCATGGGCCCATCAAGCTACGAACAACTCTCCCTTGTGCTGCCAATCCAAATCTATCTTTGAACCTCTATCTTCGCAGCCTGATCTATGTGTTTGTTGTTTCGGTGTTCCTCATCAGCCCAACTCTTGGGGACATGGGCACCTACATGACGGACTTTCATGGGTAGCTTCTCTACCCGAGTGGCAATGCCTTCCCACTCCTCAGCAGCCCAGACTGGTTTTCCCCTACACTGCCAGTTGAGCTTCTTCCACCTTTCCAGCCACCCCCACAGAGCATTGGCTACCATCCACAAATTGGTGTAAAGGTAGAGCTTTGCCCACTTCTCTCTTTCAGCAATGTCTAGAGCCAACTGGATGGCTTTAAGTTCAGCAAGTTAGCTCAATCCACCTTCTCCCTCAGTGGCTTCTGCAACCCGTTGTGTGTATGGCTGCTTTCCACTTCCAGTTCATCCCTATGATGTGACAAGAAATGTTGGTAAAAGAGCATAGCATGTGTCTTCTGATGGCAGTTGGTTGTATGGTGGAGCTTCCTCAGCACATGTCACTTGTTCCTCTTCATCAGTGAGACCAAAATTTTCACCTTCAGGCCAATTTGGGATTATTTCTAAGATCCCAGGGCGATTCAGGTTTCCAATATGGGCACGTTGTGTTATGAGGGCAATCCGCTTGCTCCATGTGGCAACAGTGGCATGGTGGGTAGAGGGAACCTTTGCTTTGAACATCCACCCCAGCACCAGTAGTTGGGGTGCCAGAAGGAGCTGTGCTTCAGTGCCGATTACCTCTGAGGCAGCCAGGATTTCGTTCTCTGTGGGAGTGTAGTTGGCTTCAGACCCTCTGTAGCTTCGGCTCCAGAATCCCAGTGGCCAACCTCGAATCTCACCAGGCACTTTCTGCCAAAGGCTCCAGGACAGACCATTGTTCCCAGCTGCAGAGTAGAGCACGTTTCTCACCTCTGGTCCTGTCCTGACTGGACCCAGGGCTACCGCATGAGTGATTTCCTGCTTGATCTGGGCAAAGGCTTGCTGCTGTTAAGGGCAGTGGAAATTGTTCTTCTTACAGGTAACCAGATAGAGAGGGCTCACAATTTGACTATATTCAGGAATGTGCATCCTCCAAAAGCCTATGGCACCTAGGAAAGCTTGTGTTTCCTTCTTGTTGGTCGGTGGAGACATCGCAGTGATTTTATTGATGACCTCAGTAGGAATCTGATGCCATCCATCTTGCCACTTCACCCCCAGGAGCTGGATCTCTCGGGCAGGTCCCTTGACTTTGCTCTTTTTGATGGCGAAACCAGCTTCCAGGAGAATCTGGATGACCTTCTTTCCTTTCCCAAATACCTCCAATGCTGTGTTCTCCCACACAGTGATGTCATCAATGTACTGGAGATGTTCTGGAGCCTCACCCTTTTCCAGTGCAGCCTGGATCAGTCCATGGCAGATGGTGGGACTGTGCTTCCACCCCTGGGGCAGTCGGTTCCAGGTGTACTGCACACCCCTCCAGGTGAAAGCAAACTGAGGCCTGCACTCTGCTGCCAGAGGAATGGAGAAAAATGCATTAGCAATGTCAGTAGTGGCATACCACTTCACTGCTTTGAACTCCAGCTCATACTGGAGCTCCAACATGTCTGGCACAGCAGCGCTCAATGGTGGAGTTACTTCATTCAAGGCATGATAGTCCACAGTCAATCTCCATTCCCCGTCAGACTTGCGCACAGGCCAAATGGGGCTGTGGAAGGATGAGTGGGCCTTGCTGACCACCCCTTGGCTCTCCAGCTCACGGATCATCTTGTGGATGGGAATCACAGCATCTCGATTTGTCCGATACTGCCGGCGGTGCACTGTCGAGGTGGCAATTGGCACTCGCTGCTCTTCTACCTTCAGAAGCCAAACTGCAGAAGGATTCTCGGTCCGCACAGGCAGGGTGCTCAATTGCCTAATGCCCTCTGCCTCCACAGCAGCAATCCCAAATGCCCACCTGAGTCCCTTTGGGTCTTTGAAGTACCCACTACGGGGGAGGTCTATGCCCAGAATACACGGGGCCCCTGGGCCAGTCACAATAGGATGTTTCTTGCACTCTTGTCCAGTTAGGCTCATGTCGGCTTCAAGCAGGGTCAACTGCTGTGATCCCCGTTACTCCAGAAATAGAAATCAGTTCTGCCCCAACGTGTCTCGATGGAATCAAGGTGCACTGCATGTCCATGTCAACCAAGGCTTCGTATTTTTGTGGTTCTGATGTGCCAGGTCATCGAACCCACACTGTCCAAAAGACGCAATTTTCCCTGGCCTCTACCTGGCTAGAGGCAGGGCCCCTCTAGTCTTGGTTATCATTCAAAACTCAAGCTACTTCCCTTCTGGTGGAACTCCTTCTCTCAGCATTACCATCCTTCAATTCATGCACCTGTGATGCCAGGACAGAAGTTGGTTTTCCATCCCACCTCCTCATGTCTTCCCTACTGTCACACAGGAAGAACTACAGTTCAGCTCTTGGGGTGTACCCTCTCTCCCTAGCCGTGGGACGTCTGCTTCTGGTAACAGGGCCTCCGGCCTGCACTGCTGCAATTTGGAGAAGGCCCTCTTTCAGCTCCTTCCTGAGTTTCTGATGAGTCTTGTCCATCCTATCTTCCATCTTCTGTATGGTCTCTGACAGACTCTTTTCCACAGCTGCAATTCTTGCTTGTGTTGAGCCGTGCACAGTGTCTGCATACGCCCAGAGCCTCCTCACCATAGAACTCACTGTCTTATCCCCGTCATTCCATGTCAGGGCTCCTAATTTCTTGGTCATCTGAGAATATGATCTCTATCACTGCCAGTTCTCTCAGGCATTGAATCTCTTGTACCATGGTCTTCCAGGGGTTTAGCTGCAGCTGGAGATCTTCTCGGCACAGATATCTTTCCTTCACACTTCTTAAGAGCCGTGTCCGGAGACCAAGAGCTTCAGGGCCCCTTGTCATCCCTTGGTCGATACTTAGATCACGTGACAGGGATCCCAAATGCCATCCAGAATTGTACCATCACCTGCAGTGTCCCATTTGTGGACCATCCAACTTAATATAGTTTCATCAGGCCATCGGGTGTAATCTTTCCTTGGGGTACGAAGGCCTTCTATGAACAGGGACTCGGTAATGATTTCAGGTTCCACTTCCTCTGCTAGCTGTGAGGGTCCTGGCTGCCCATCATCATCCACTGGGCGAATGGATTTGGCTTTGTGTTTCTTTCTCTGAACAGGGGCAATTGTTGTTGGTTTAGGCTACCAATCTGCTTTAGCTGCAGCTGGAGTGATTGGGGTGTCTGCTGGTTTATTCTCCTGCCCCTCTGGCTGTATATTCTGCCCTACAGAATCCAGCAGCGTGCGGTTAGCATTAGCCAGGACCCAGCACATGGCAATGAGCTTTTCCTTTTCATCAGTGTTGTTATTGTATTACCACTGGCCTGAGCCCTAGAGTATATCACCGTGTCCTGCAGCCATAGGGAGGAGGAGGAGAGAAGATCCAGCAGGCAGGAATTGTGCAGCAAGATTGATTTATTTAATTATTTTACAAACTCTTTTACAGACTTTTTTCTTCATAGTCTAATTGGACAAAGGATCAGCCCCCCCCTTGGGGGTGATTGGCTAAAATCCTAAAACATCCATTGTGAAAATATTTTTCTACTATACCAGAAACAAGACTTTTCAAGGTTGCAGGTGGCTTGATTGTTTACATAACTCTGCTATCTCTTCTGTGAGAGAGAAGAGTCTCTCACGGACTTAGAAAATAGCAAGACAATCCTTGCTAGCAGCATTTTTGTATCTACATTATCGCAGTTTTCCTTCGGATACTTCCCCATCTCAGCTGGATTCTGAATTTGTTCAGGGGGGAAGTTCCAGGCTACTGGGTCAGAAAACTGCTTCAGGGTCTGGCCTATGTCCTCCCATACCCCACAGCACTTAGGATTTTCTGCAACTGGAGCAGGTGTCTGGGCAACCCCTCTGGAAATCTCAGCCCTTATTTTAGACAAGCTGGAGACAACATAGAGGAACCCTGCTAGATAACATAAGAAGAAGGTGGTATCTTTGACATCCAGGGGAAACTGGATGCTTTCAAAAGCTGACGTGCCAGATCTGAAGGGGAGGAGGGAGATGAATGGCTGGGAATTATCATCCCCTGCTTTTTCCCTAACTGGTTCAGGAGACACTCAGCATCAAGATCACTTGGAGAATGATTTTATTATGACTTCTCTGAACTTAAAAACAATAAAATATTCCCTTTCTTAAATAAAAAAATTCAGGGGCTGCACTTTGAAATCCTCCTCCATAACAACACTACAAATCAACTCCAATTAGCTGTACAAGCCTTGCAGACTTGAAGACAATTGAAGAAAGATAACTCCTGAGGGCTTTCTTGTATTTTAATGACGCCTACGGTGGTTTGGGGGCTGAGTCCAGGACCCTCAGGGACTGAGAGGAGGATGAAGAAGCTGCTCAAGGCATCAGAAGAAAACTCCAAGTCCCTTGGAGCATCAATGGGCCCCACTGAGGGCAGGGACTGCCAGAGCCTCCCCAGGGGCTCGTGAGAGCAGATCTTTGAGCTCTGCCAGGATTGCAGGGAGCCAAAGGCTCTGAGCAGGGAACTGCAATGCTGAGAAAGCCCTGGGCTGGCTGGAGGAAGCAGAAAGGCCCAGTTTTGCGGGGGTGGTGAGGGGTCCCAAGTTCTGGAGAGACAGCCAGATAAACAACACAGACACCGATACGATTTGAGTGTCGTTCTCCCCTTTATTGTTTACCTACACAAGCTTATATGTACTTTGGAAAGATTCACGCCCTAGTTCTAGATGTCCCCTGATCCGCGGGGGAGCCGACCAGTGTATAACTTTGCCAAGGACTTTCAGGGCTGCCTGCAGCCAGGGGCCAGTTCAGGGGTTTTTCCTCAGCAACCCTGGGTTGTCCAATCTTTCCTGGGGTATCATATGCCCCTGTTCCACAAGGAATCCCTCTACACATCCCCCGTTTTCTTTTTGGGCAACCCAGGTCTGGTCAATGATCTTTTGCAGCCCTGCTTTAATACAAGAAGGAATGCACCCAAATACTATTAAGCCTAATATAACTACAAATAGCAATTGGCAGCCTTCTACTACCAAGGTATGCAGCCATCCGGTGATACCCAGACCTTTAAGCCAATCTCCAATAGGGTCGTCTGTCTCCCAAAGGTTGTCTCCCAAAGGCCCCTCTGGAGGTCAGAGAGGTGCTTGTGAATTGAGACAGAGTGGTCAGAGAGATTCATACAGCACATACCTTGGAAATCTTCACAGCCGTGGCCATGGGCTAATAGTAAAAAATGAATGGCTGCCCTATTTTGTAATACTGCATGCCTAACACTAGTAACATCTGCGCTTAGCTCATCAAGCATCTGCGAAGTTACGCTTGGCTCATCCCTCACCCAGCAAGCAAGTTTGTGTAATGTTGCATGCGCCTAGCTGCTGAAGCACTAGGTAAAAACATAGATGCTAGCCAAATTGTACTATGACTCCAAAAGACGGGGTCTTCAGTCCTTTCACATTTGAGCTCATGGACTGAATGCTGCACCCTGGTTTCAGTGCTGTGGGTGATATTTAAGAGTTGATGCAGGTTTGGATGGAACAGGGTGAGTTTCCCTAGCGTAGCACGGTCCCCCATGTGGGCTGGCGGGAACCGCATTCCACGTGTGGTCCCCACATATTAAGAACGTACCACTCGGGAGGCATTTCAGGGCTTGACCTGTGAGGTTGATTCGGTAGTAAATTGCTTCAGACTCGTAGTTTCTCAGAAACCAGTCTGCAAGAGGGTCAACAGTGGCCCAAAGGCACCTATTAACATTTAATTGACTGGTAGTGGGCGGCTCGAATGTCATGTAACTATCCCCAGTTTGATTTGTGGAACCCAGTAGGTCTAACTCTTCTGGTGTTCCCATGGAGACATCGATGCTTTTCAAGAATGCAGCTTGCCAGAAGGCATGCTGCTGCACAGGCTTGAGTCTGATCAGCCCTGAACATTTGCTATTGTTTGTGGCATTCCTTATCAGGGAGCTGTTGTTTAGCATCCCTCGGAATGGTTAAAATATGGGACCCCAATTAAGCAGGTGCGAAATGGGTCCCCTGGTGTTACCAGGCTCAGACACATGGAGTCTTGCCCCGTTAATTCAGCTAGGGTGACCCACATGTTTTGTCTCTTTTGGATTGCTGTCAACATTGCGTGGGACCCGGTTAGGATGCTTACGAGAAGCAAACCTCTCAGAATGTTCGTGGGCCCAGTGCTGCTTTGTTGCTTCTCAGCGCTCGGGGGCCACCACATGCTGCCGCGGGACACAAACCTGTGTGCTACACTCTCGCCCTAACACTGCCACACTCCGTACTGCCTTCACTCAGTCTAAATGGGCGGACAGCCGATCGAAGATGTCTGCCAATGCCCTTGTCTCAAGACAGTCAAAAACAATTCCCCACTCTACCTCTGTGTCTGGTGCTATACCCAAGAATTTACGCAACTCCCTTTCTTGGTTCTGCCTTCGATCATGGTCTGCACAAGGCGGGCACATATACCACTCGCTTTCTAGCATTAGCTTGTGTATCCAGAGGGCCCACCGACAACCACCACAAGTCACTAGCAACCACCCAGGGCAGCCGCTACGTTCGCCACAGAGTCTCGCTATTTCCCCCACTACAGAGAGTGGTGGACCTGACCAGTTCTCAGCCCCCTCACTCAGCCACGTCTGCAGCCTCTCCCAAGGCTCAGGACGGGGGTCCCAGAGTTCCAGCTGTTGTAGTAGTGGCGTTACTTTCCTCAGGAGCCAATGCTGACTGTGCCTTCTTGCTTCGGGGTCCTGCATGCATAGCACAGCACCACTTGCTGGACACCCACAGCGGTCCCTCTGGGGAGGAAACACACATATATCCTCGACCGTTAAATAGCACTTGGCTGGGACCTTCCCACAAACCCATTCGAGGGTTAGGGTACAAAACACTTATTCTTGGAAGGGCCTGCTCGATTCCCATACCAACTGTCTGATGATGGATTGCCACTGGAGGCTTCTCCCTATCCCTGGCCAGAGAGAGGAAGTTCAATGTAAACAGCACTTTGCTTAGCCGTTTACTTGATTCCATCTCTTCCCCCTTCTGTCGGCCCAGATATTCTTTTAGTGTACGATGGGCTCTCTCTACCACTGCCTGACCAGTGGGCGAGTGTGGGATCCCCGTGATATGTTCTACCCCCCACTGCTGCATAAATCTGGCTAGGCAACCGCTGGTGTATGCTGGCCCATTGTCCATTTTGATCTTTTTGGGTACCCCCATTACTGCAAAGCAAGAGAGCAGATGCCGCTCCACATGCAATGCCTTCTCTCCTGTTTGAGCGGTAGCCCACAGGAAGTGTGAAAAAGTGTCAATTGTTACATGGACATAGTGCTGTGAGCCGAACTCAGGGACCTGAGTGACGTCCATTTGCCAGAGCTCGAGGGTTTCAAGCCCTTGGGGTTAACTCCCACACCCAACCCCAGGCCGTGATGGCTACAGCGGGGACAAGCCCGCACTATGCCTTTCACTTCTGTCAGTGGGATCCTAAACTGTCTGCAGGGATTTTGCGTTTTGGTGGAACAAATCATGGCTACATCTGGCTTGCTCAAAAATGCTCTCAGGCGGGAGATGCACAATGGGGGCACAGGTCACCGCCTTGTCTGCACGGGCATTGCCCTGTCCCAGCCCGATGTTCCACTGGTGGCTCCGAACATGCAGGATACAGTAGGGGTGTGTCCATTGTTGCAGGGTATGCCACAATGTGATAAGCAGTCTGCCCAAATGTTCGTTGTTAGTATGCCGGATTTCTGCATCATGGATCCATTGGGCTACTCCAACAACGTATAGGGAATCGCTGACTACATTCACCGGTTCCTTCGACCACTGTTGTAAGGCCCATATCACGGCGCACAGTTTGAGTGTTTGCAAGCTGTCGGCCAGTTCTCCTGCTATGACATGAGTCTTCCAGTGGTTGTTCTCTTTCCACGCACAGGTGGCCCACTTCGTCTTCCTCCCCGCATCCGTGAACACTGTTCGCCCTAGTACTGGCCGTTCTACATTCAGCAGGCGGTCCAGCCACTCATAGCGCCCCAGCAACTGCACCAGCCTTCCCTGTGGATGCTTGTTATGGACCACGCCGGTGAATCTGAGCAGAGCTTCTTGCAGTGCCTCCGCATGGCATAGCATCCACTCCAAGTCCCCTGTCCAGACCGGTACACCGATGTCCTCTGCCTCCCTGCCATCCAACTCCATCACTCAGTCGCGACTCTTTCGGATTAAAAGCGCCACCATCTCTACCCTGGACTGCAGTCTGGAGCATGGCTGAGTTGGTGGGAAGATCCATTTGAGAATCCTGATGTCCTCCCCCTTTTTGTTTTGCCATTGGTGGATGATGGCATGTGAACCTGCTGTGCCGATCAGGGTGATGAGGATGGCGAGTGGGACTCCCTCTTCTCTGCGTGATACCCATGCATGCCGCAGCTTATCTGCGACCTTGGTGAGAGCTGCTGCTTGGTCTGGGGAGCATTCTCGAGGTTCAGCAGCATTAGTCCTGTGCAGCCATGGCAGGAAGGGGGTGAGGTCAGCGTTCATGATTCCCGCAACTCCACGGACCCATTGCAGATCTCCTAGCAGCTGTTGCACATCATGGAGCGTGGAGATTTCTGTGTTTAGCTCAATCTTTTGGGGCCTAATTTGCGATTCTGATATGAGCCAGCCCAGGTACTTCCATGGTGCAGTCCGCTGGATCTTCTAGGGGGCAATCTCTAATCCAGTCTCATGCAGTTGCCTTCTGACCCATTGCATTTCTTCATCTGGTAACTCTGTAGCAGTAGCTATCAGGATGAGTGCATCTGCATAGCGTCGTCGAATCGGACGTAGCACCCAGTCAACATATAGCTGACACAGCGTGGGGGAATTTTTAATCCCCTGGGGTAGGACAACCCACTCCTAGCGCTTAGTAGTCTCACTGCAATTCTTCATGGGCACTGTAAAGGCAAAACGTTCTGTGTCCTTTGGATGCAGTAGGATTGTGAAAAAGCAGTCTTTTAAGTCAATTACAGTGATTTTCCATCCCGCTGGGATCATTGTAGGAGCTGGTAGCCCAGGTTGCAGCGCCCCCATAGTTTGCATGCACGTATTCACTTGTCGAAGGTCATGAAGGAGGTGCTGTTTTCCTGACTTCTTTGGGATCACAAAGATGGGGGTGTTCCATGGGCTGACTGAAGGCTTGATATGTCCTGCTGCTAGCTGTTCTGCAACAAGCTGTTCTACTATCTTCAGCCTTTCATCTGTTACCGGCCACTGCTCAACCCAGACAGGATCATCTGTTAACCAGGTGAAAGCCCGTATGGGCGGCTGATCGGCAGTGGTTGTCAGCATAAATGCTGGTCTGTGGTGAGCACAAGGCCTAGCTGCGCAAGGATGTCATGTCCGATCAGGCCTTGCAGGGTCTGAGGCAGCTTCATAACATAGGGGTGAATGGTTTGATTGTCCTCAAACTCTAGGGTAATTGGGGGATTTGTGCTCCCCCCACCCCTGCCAGCGTGGCTGCTGGTTTTTCTAGTCCCCAACCAGGTAGCCACACCACCTGGTTAATTATGGTAACATCGGCCCCGGAGTCAAAAAGTGGCTGTATTTTGATGGCTTCTGCCCCCCTTCGCAGGATCACTTGCCACTGAAGTCTCTGGGCCAGGTTCAATGTTCAAAACACGTCGAACCCAGAGGACCCAAAAGCATGGTCTCCGCGGACACTGCTGTTGCTGGTTTCCCTGTTGGTCATTAGGGGAATGGGGACAATTTGGGCAATGTGACTGCCCTGCAGGATAGTCACAGGTGGTTGCAGTGCGTAGGCTACGATCTTAATTTCACCAGTGTAGTCAGCGTCGATGACTCCAGGGAGCACCACTACTCCCTGCCGGCTGGTTGATGACCGCCCCACGAGTAGGCAACCCAGACAAGGGCCGTCTGATGACAGGGGGCCCTTGGCTGTGGTCGGGATCAGGGTGACCTGGTGGTTCGTCAGCGTGACTTCTGTTGAGGTTGCCACGTCCACTCCGTGGCTCCCTCGGGTGGCTGGCTGGTTCTGTTGAAGGAAACCACCAGGGCTGCACTCAACTTCTGGCTCTTTGGGGCGCTCACTTGTGTCCTGACACGTAGACAATTCAGCAAGCTTCTTCGTTAATTTATGCATCATCTCTCGGTGCTTCTCCTCCTCTTGGGGCTGACCCCCGGCAGCCCTGGCTGGCTCTGCCTCTGCGGGTGACAAAGCCGTAGAGGCTGCTTCGCAGTCGGACAATGATCCGCTGTCCAGCGGGGGGGGGGGGGTTGTGCGCTGCCATTTTTGGCCGGGAGCTAGGACTGCTCGTTTTTCCTCTGCTTGCCTGCACCCCACCCCCCAGGTCAGGAGCCTGCGCTTCCGCCTTTGCGGCCATTTCTCCCTCAGACTTCTGAGGGGTAACTTCCTTCCCCGCCGGGTCCAGCAGCTCCCGCAGCAAGCGTACGGGTGCTGCTGTTCCCTTAATTGGTCTGCCCACGGTCAGCCCGAAGAATCGTGCAACCCTGGACTCCTCCCTGGTCTCTGGCCACCGCTCTGTGAGACACCCGTCTCTTTCCTTTCCGGGGCCGCCACTCCCCCGCACCTCCATGGCTGCCGCGGCCACCTTCCTCTCTGCTTTCATTTCTGCGAGGGTATTAGTCACAGCTTTCCATGTTAATCCGAGAGCTTTTGCTTCTTTACCTTCTTTTCCACCCTCAATCGTGGACTGCCACAGTTTATTTCCAACTTCCCACCACTCTTTGGTCAAGAACAAAAGCGAAGTGCATTTCAAAAACCCTTGTTCCCGGGCCCACGTAATTAGGGCATAAAGATCTTGATCTTTTACAGTCTCGCCTCTCTTAGAGAGGATACTGGCTAGGAGACGAGTTGCAGCCTCCATTATGCTCCATATGCAGTATTCCATAGCTTCTTACCTGCGGGGGCTTGCTCAGCCACGCGAGCTCCGGTCTCCGGCTCCACTCTACTTTTTTGCCGGGACACTCCTGCTCCAGCTCTCCAGGCTCCTCACTGTCGGTGCAATGATTCGGAGTCTTACCACATTCAAGCGAAACACATTTAAGCGAAAAACAAACCACATCTAAGTGAAACGCATTAAGCGAAAAATCACTCAAGTCCCTGCTCAGGCGCCAGGTTTTGCGGGGGAGGTCCCGAGTGCTGAAGAGCTGGCCGGATAAACGACACAGAGACCGATACGATTTGAGCGTCTTTCTCCGTTTTATTGTTTACCTACACAAGCTTATATCTACTTTGGAAAGATTCACGCCCTAGTCCCTCTGGACGGCCCCTGATCCGTGGGGGAGCCGACCAGTGTATAGCTTTGCCAAGGATTTTCAAGGCTGCCTGCAGCCAGGTGTCTTCCAGGCTTGCCTGCAGCCAGGGACCAGTTCAGGGGTTTTTCCTCAGCAACCCTGGGTTGTCCAATCTTTCCTGGGGTATCATATGCCCCTGTTCCACAAGGAATCCCTCTACAGCCCAGCCCTGAGCCCAGGCCTGGCCCAGCAGGGCCTATCCCTCCCGGGTGGCTCGGGGCTGTTTGTGGGGCAGTGGGATGTGAGGGGGAGGAAGGACAAATGCCATAAACCTGCAACCCCTGCCAGCCTCCTCAGGGAGGGGCGAGGGAGAAGCAAAGTGCAGCCCCTCAAAGGAAAGTTCCTTCTGTGGGGCCTCCAGAGGCAGTGCCAGAGCCCAGGGGACACAGCCCTGGGTGCCTCTGGCCCTGCCAGCCCTGCCCAGCCCTTGGCCATCTCTCCTGCAGGCTGTGTCCCCTGTCCGTGCTGCTCCTCTGCCCTGGCCGGCTGCACACGCCCATCTCGCTGTCCCCCCAGCATTTCTCACCCGGCATTTCTGTGCCCTCCCTGGGGTCCCTGTCCCCAGCGCTGCCGGCTCCTGGCACACAGAGCCGTGGCATGGTCCAGTCTCACGCTGGGAGATCTCATGTGCCAAAATTCTACCCTTGGAAGGACTTTTCTTCTTCCTCACCTCCAGCCTGAACCTTCCAAGCTGCACTTTGGGGAGGTTTCCTTTTCTTCCCATTCCCAAGAATCCTCTGAAACCACCCTTGAAGCAGTTTCAGGATGAGCCCTGGGCCTCCTCTTCAGAAGGTCCAGCAGTCCAGGTCCCTCAGTGTCACAGCAGTTTTGGATGGTAAAGTGCTGTGACCTTCCCAAAAGCATTCCCAGCAGGAAGCCGCTCGGTGCAGCCACCACACTTGCACACACATGTACACACACACACACACTGGATAGCTGGCAAAGCAGTCCAACGACAAAGGAGCAGGAAGGGTCTTCGCATGGGGTTCTATGGGAGAGACTTATTGCAGCCACACTCGTGCAAGGTTCCAGAGAAGTAGATCGAGAACAATGGGAGGTCTAGGGTTTTATACGAGAGGGGGGTAGGGCATCAGGGACCAGTGATGGTCTGAGGGCAGGGGGCGGCACACAGGTGGGGCCAGGGTAAGGGAACCAATAGGGAAACTCTGAGGGCGTGGCAATGGGGTGTGTACGGTAACAAGGGGTGGAGCAGCCAACGGAGCCAACCAGGGAAGCAGAACTAGGGCACATTATCATAACAGAACAGGGCGTTTTGGGGGAAGTTTTTTCAGTCACCCTAACCTGGAAAGAAGCATAGGACTTGTCTCACCATAGGACTCCCTTCATTCCTTGTCCAGCAGGCCCACCAGCCCCTACACTCAGTTTTTTCACACGGGCCCCAAAGCCCATCCTGTCAGTCCTGCAGAGCCTCTCCAGCTCCTCCTCACTGCCCCACAACAGGGAGCCCCACACCCAGACACAGCAGCCCAGATGTGCCCCCCTGGCCTCTGGTGCCTCTGGCAAGGGAACAGCTCGAGGCACTGCAGGGCCCTGCAGACAATTCCTGCAGCACTTGTAGGATGATCCTGCTCCCCAAGGGACGTTCCCGTGGTGCCAAGGCAGGAACTGAAATGGGGAGTGGGGCCAGAGAGGAAAGGGCAACCAGGGCTGGGCTGTTTGCAGGGGAGGGGACAGGGATGGGCAAGAGCAAGAAATGTGGAGCAGGAAAGAGGAAAGAAAGCAAAGGTGAAGCAGAGGAAATGCTCAGGGCTGTTTGGGGGTGGCTGCCAGGCAGCCCTGGCTCTGAGCAACAACGTCTGCAGTGGGACAGGAAACTCAGAGCTGATGGGAACAAACTTTCTGGCTGACTTGAGAGGCCACGACAAAGCTGAGTGGTTTCCCTGCCATCCCCCAGCCCTTGCTGGCCCCCAGGGGCTGATGGCATTTGTGCTCACTCAGGTTCATCTCCCCACACCAAGACCGTGGGGTGCTCACGCCTGGGCTGTGCAGTGCAAACAGGGGCTCCTGAGCCAGTCCTGCCGTGTGTGTGCCTGCAAGGATCCAGCCCCTCTCTGAGCTGGGGAGAGGCCAGGGCTGCAGAGGGGGGATGTTGCTGGCAGGTGCATGAGGCCGCTCTGGGACGCTGCCCTGGGGTGTCCAGCGCAGGGGGGATGGATCAGCCCCTGCTCTGCTGCTCCTTCCCGGCTCCCCCAGGGACCCTGCAGAGCACCAGCCATGCTGGTTGCCCCCACCCTGCCCACGGCCAACCTGGGGCTGCTCACGGGGGTTTTCTCTGCTGAGCACTGGCCTGGGCGTGCTCTTGAGAGAGCCTGGGCAAGGAGCCTGGAGCCCCCAGGCCCTGCCCTGAGGCGTCAGCGCTGGCCCAGCAGTGCCCATGGCCTGTCCCTGCTGCAGCCCCGGCACTGCCACCCCAGGGCTGGGAGCGAGCCCCAGAGCACTCAGGCCCTGCAGCAACACCAGGGGCAGGAGGGCAGCGGGGCAGTGGCACGGGAGCAGCACTGGCAGCACCAAGGGCTGCTGCTCCTGGGCACAGCTGCTGTGCCCCCCTGATCTGCCCCCAGCTCTGCACACAGACATTGCTGCTGCAGCTCCACAGAAGGCAACTAAAGGGGCATCTCTGCTGGAAACTTTGCTGGCAGATCCTTGAGTTCATTTAAAGGCACCGAGAGCACAGCTCCTCATTGACACAGTCTGGGGCCACAGGCAAGGTGGAGAGAAACAAAATGAGAAATGGAAAAAATATTGCCCTTGCTTTGTGGACAACAATAAATAACAAAAGACAGAAAAAATAACCCCAGAACCAAACCAACAAGAACTATCAAAGATGAGTTTTATTACAAGTGATTTGCTGAAATTGGCAACCAGTTTAATGTTTCTTAAATCGTCCAGCCATCAGTGCCCACACTGCAGCCTTGAGCTCCTGGTTCCTCAGGCTGTAGATGAGGGGGTTCAGGGCTGGAGGCAGCACCGAGTACAGAAGTGACAGGGCCAGATCCAGGGATGGGGAGGAGATGGAGGGGGGCTTCAGATAGGCAAAAAAGCCAGTGCTGAGGAACAGGGAGAGCACAGCCAGGTGAGGGAGGCACGTGGAAAAGGCTTTGTGCCGTCCCTGCTCAGAGGGGATCCTCAGCACAGCCCTGAAGATCTGCACATAGGAGAAAACCATGAACGCAAAACAGTCAAAGGCTAAACAGGCACTGTCCTGGGGTAACTGTATGATACTGTATTCCCTATCATCTGTGCTATGCCAGACATGAATCCTGTGCCTTTCTGTGTCTTTAAGCTGGGTCCGAGAGAAAGGGGAAAAAAAAAGAGCCGAGTGTTTTTGTGCTTCAAGGACACATACACTCCCCTGCGTTTTTCACTGCTACAGAGCAGAGGAAAGCATCTTCCTGGTTTTCTCCTCAGCTCTAGGCTCTCTGCAGCAGGGAAGAGAGTGGCATTCTCTTGTTTTTTTAGTTAGCTTCTTTTTTGTTAGCTAAAGCATGGAGCCCTGGGAGTTTGGCTTCTTCTTCTCCTATTCTGGACTGTTCAGCAACACCAGAACATCATCGGGAGGCCCTACACCATGGCCCAGAGGGGCCCATGCCGAACCCCAGCTTCAGAGAGGAGAGAGCTACGCCACAAAGGACTTTGAATTTTACCAGGTTCTCGTCACAGCAAGAGGTTTTATTATTTTACATTATTCTTTTTTCCCATGCCTGGGTACACTTTTGCTTGTTAAATAAATAGTTTTTTTCACTTTCCTCCAAGGAAAATTCTTTCCGAACCAGGTTACCTGGCTGTAACCTGCCTTCTTTGAAGGGAATGTTCCTTCCAGAGCATTTCCCTTAATTTGTCTCAAACTGGGACAGGAACTAACAGCAAGAAGCCCAAGTTCCCTGAGGTTGGAGTGTGAGCAGGAGAGCTTGAGGATGTGTGGGATTTCACAGAAGAACTGGCCCAGGGCATTATCCTGGCACAGGGGCAGGGAAAATGTATTGGCCGTGTGCAGCAGAGCAGTGAGAAAGGCACTGGCCCAGGCAGCTGCTGCCATGTGGGCACAAGCTCTGCTGCCCAGGAGGGTCCCGTAGTGCAGGGGTTTGCAGAGGGACACGTAGCGGTCGTAGCACATGACAGTGAGGAGACAATACTCTGTTCCAAGTAAGAAGATAAGAAGAAAGACCTGTGCAGCACATGCTGAGTAGGAGATGTGGCTGGTGCCCCAGAGGGAATTGTGCATGGCTTTGGGGACAGTGGTGTATGGTGGCCAGTGAACATACATTACAAGGGACAGAGAGTTCTCATTAAGATGGGTCCCTAGTACCACAGGAGCCACTTTATGTTGGGGTGGCCAAGGGGGCTTCTCCCAGGATGCTTGTTCTGTTATGTTAATCTATCCCAGTTTGAATTCCCCGGTTGGCTGTTAGCCTCTACCCCTCGTCACTCCCCCAGAGTTCCCCACTGGTCCCCGTTCCCTAGTCCTGCCTTTTCCCTGCCCCCAGACAAAACCATGAGCTTTGGGATCATGTTCATATTTGCCCCTGCAACCTCAGCGGTGTAGAAGCAATAAATGCTCCTGCCGGAATGCACACAAATGCCCTTCTGGACTGTTTGCTACAGACTATAATACTGAACCCACCTGTGTGTCTGTGGGTACATGTGGGACCCCACGGAGCCAGGCAGGGATGGTATTAAATGGCGCATCAACGTGGACGGCCTGGGACCATCCCCAAGAGCGTCTCCAGTACGTCCTGGATTTAAATCACATCTGAGCAGCCATAGCCCCAAAGAAACCTCTGAGTTCTATCAGGGGCTCAGCAGGGGAGACCAACAACCTTCTAGGGAAAGAGAAGACTGGTCTAAAGTTGACGGACCAACCTCGAGACTTTTATTTAACACTCTAAGGTAATATGGGTCACTTTTGTATCCTTTTTTGTTAATTGCCTTTTGTTTCTAAGGGAAGAGAGGGAGATAAGGGCAGAGTTTTCTCATCTCCTGTGAGAAGCCTTTCTTCCAGTTCTAAGAGTCCTTGTTTGGGAAAATTTTCATTATACCAGGGAAGGTTTAAAACATTTTGTTCAGTGGTTGTTTAAGCAGTGGTTAGTTGAGTATTTAAAACGCTTTGTGCGATGATTGTTTATGTCTGGAAAAGGTTATTTGCTTTGCAAGGTAGCAAAAGCTGTTGATAGTCTTATGAAACAGTTGGGAATAGTTAACCCCAGTTTAAAAAACCCTTTACCGATTTCCTCTCCCTGCATCCCTGATCCCTCTGCCCTGCTTCAAGGGAAACCAGGAGATGGATTCTGCCAGAGTGCACAGGTCTGCTACCATCTGCCTGCTCTCTCCCTGTCTCCTTTGTTCCCTGCCCACGGTGGTGCTGGCCAGGCCACCCCGGGTTCTACCCCAAACCCCTTCCCTGTACCCACTTCCCCGATTTTTTCCACTATAAATTTGCTCCAAGATCGGAGTGGCAGCAGAATCAGTCCTGTAATCCCAGCTGTTACCTTTATTTTTAATTCTCCCGCTTCCACTCCCCTCAGACAAAGTGGCGGACACCACATGGAAGCCCCGGTGAGAGTGGCGGGCTTCTCGCCTGCGCACGGTCCCCCTCCCCGACCTGCTCCCACTTATGTTACCGTGCACGGTCCCTGTAAAAACGAGGTTCACTCTCCTGTGAGAATTTAAAGGGTTTAATATAAAGACAATAAGAGACACATAAAAGAAAGCAAAGGGGTAACAGCCGGGTGCCTTGGCGCTCTGCCAAGAGCACACCTGATGCTCAAGGTGAGTCCTTTTTATACCATTTTTACTGTCTGTTCTCTATGCATATTCAAACTTTTCCCGGAGCTGTTCTGCATGGCCACTCCTTGGTTCCGCCTTTTTAGAGCAGGCGTAGTCTTCTGCCTTGCGGTTTTATTTCTTTTGATTCTTGGGGTTGGGCCCGCTAGGCAAGAGTCGATGGTAGGGTGGATCTCTTAATTCTCCAGACAGTCAGGGCTGATTGCAGCTTTGGGCCTCTTCGTCTCTCCGGGCAGAGCGGTGATAGCGGCTCTTGGACTCTCCTGGCCGCTGTTCTCCCGGCGGAGCAGCCTTTGGGCCCTTTTGTTCCCTGGACAAAGTGCTGATTAGCAGCTTCTTGGGCCTCATCCTCTGTTCGTTTGGAGGTTATCTTACTTGCTCACACTTGCTACCATTCTTGCTAAAAAGAGAGAAAACTACATCCATACAGCAAAAAGCATTTCTAACATTATATAATATCTACCTTTATACTTTGCAAGAAGCCAATATTATAATATATGTTTATAACACTATGAAAATAACAGATTTCATGTGCTTGACGCTTAGCTGCGTCAGACCACGACACTGTATTACAAAAGCTGCAGAGAAGACCACCACACCCTGAATGGGGCCCTGACTGAGGCCCTACACTGCTCGCTGATGAAGATAAGATAAAGTAACAACTCAGGGCTGGGAGAGAAGAATACATTCACGGAGCACAAGCTTAACACCTCTGGAGTGAAGACCACAGCCCCAGGGCTGTCAGCTGCCAGACTCACACAGACCCTCGGGGAGACAGGGTTTGGGTGTGTGATGAAAAAGCCTCTGGTGAGAGGCAGTCAATGCCCATCCACCGCTGTGCAGAGGAGCTCAGCTGTGGGGCCCCTTCTCCCCAGGGGAAGCTGCATCCACATGAAGGACAGAGGGGGTGTCATGGCCCATCAAAGGCCTCCCCCAAAGGGGTCCCCAGACATGATGCAACAGATCCACAGTGCTGCAAGGGACAGTGTCAAACTGGCCCCCTGCAAGGGAGGCACGTGGGCGTTCCCACTTGCCCAAAATGTACATTAATACACTGGATTCTATACTTTTCAGTGTGGTGTGGTGTGCCGTGGCATAGCAGCACAGCAGCAGTGGGGGACCCTCACCAACAAGACCAGATGGAGGGGAGCAACAAGATGTCGTTGGGACCCCCAGAAGGGTGATATGTTTCTACCTAACCCATCACTCTCTCCCTGTCCCCCCACCCCCCACACACACTTCTTTCTCTATCTCCTCCTTTCTTTCTTTTCTTTTTCTTTCTCTTTGCTTCTTTTACTGCTAAAGAAAATATATTAATTTTTTGGCACCAGCAGCTAACCTCGTTTGGTTTTAATAATGTTTTTTGGGTACATTTCAAGCTTTTCTGGGCTTGATCCACTTAATTCGCATTTCCTCTGCTCTTCTGTGTTTAAACTGGATTCTAACACCATGGAAACCTGCTCTAGGATCTGTTGCTATTGGCTTGGGCCATGGAATTCCAGATTGCTTTGCAACTGTCATGGTTTAGGAACTCCCCAATTCAGTGCCCCCCACCAAGACTCTCCCAAACCAGATGGCGCTTGCTCGCTCCCCCCTTTGCCTTTCCCTTCCTGCTCCGGCAGGACAGAGTTAAGAATTGGAGACACAAAAGGTAAAAATCACAGGTTGAGATAAGAAATATTTGATGCAGACAGCAATGCGATAAGAAAGCAAACAGTAACAGCAACAATATTAATAAGAAAAGGATACAAGAAACGGTACCTCACATGCAAAAATGCTCAATGTGGACCCCAAGCCAATGAACAATGGTGGAAAATTCCATAATGTTTTTCATCTAGAAGCTGTGCCCTTCTTCTTAGAGGCCAGAGAGAGTCCCTTTCCTCCACCCCTGACAAAAAGGTGAGGTGGTACAGAAAACATTAAAGCCCTAACCAACCCTCTTTCTATACCCAGATCATGCCCAGATCCTTTACCTTTCCACTAAATACATATACACATACACATACATATACATATATACATATATACTAGCACAGGTATAATTTCCATTCTGAAGAGCTGGGCCTCCAAGATGTCTGCTGAGTTCATTTAGTCCATGGCTGTGGATTCTGTCCATCCTTGATGTTTCCCAGGGCAGGAGGGCTGCTGTGCTGTTGGCTGGCTGCAGCATCAGGAGCCCATGACTGGTATATCTGGAGCAGTCCATCCTCATTGGCTGTGGGACTTAGGGCACACAGCGGCGTGTCATTCAGCACCCAGTGTTATACAAGTCAACATCACAGACTGCTCTCACCCAAAGTCAAATCCTCCTGTATTACCTTGAGCAAAGGTCCTTGAGCAAAGACAATCCCATGGATGGGTTTGCCTCTGCTTAAGGCAGGACTGATCCCTAACCCATTTCTCATACACACTGCGGGAAATTTATCCCCTTCTCCAGTACATGGATGTTTTGATTGCACAGGGCCAGCTCGATTGGTAGAGCCTCGGGTATTAACTGACCAGGTGGCCTTTGCTAAATGGAGAACCCAATGTTTGAAGGGTTAAAAAAAAAAAATTAACTCTATTTTAGCAACTCTGTCTTGGCTGAAACTAGGACAGCTGTGCTGGTGGGGAGGCTTCAAAGGGGTATTGGAAGATGGATGCAAACAAGAGGAATGAGAAGGTCTGGAAGCAGAAACACCTCATGGGGAGAGATGTGGGAATGGGGCTATCAGCTTATTCTGGGGAAGGTTCAAGGGTGACCTCTGCATCAGAGCAGTGCTGGTGTGGGAACTCCTTTTGTCTCTGCTGCATTGAAGAGGCTGAAACAGGGAGAAAAATTGCCATGAAGGGGAGCAGGGAGGGTGATGAGCTTTGTCTCATCCCAGCCCAGCCTGGGAGTGACCCCTGGCACAGGAGCTGCTGCAGGAAGCTCCCCTTCCCTCCTCTCCCCCTCCACTCCTCTCTCTCCTGTCCTGGGGACACAGGCAGTGTGGAGATCCCAAGGTGCCACCTGCACAGCTCCTGGCTGGCAGCAGATGTGATCCCAAGTTGTCACAGGACCTGCAGAGCTGTAGGATGCCTCAGCCCGAGTGCCTGGGGCTGCTTGGTGTCAAGGTGTCTAGGTGCCGCATCTGGGATGCTGATCTCTGTTCCCATTCTCTCCCAGCCCGCATCACCAGAGCAGATCCTGGAGATGTTGGTCAAGGGCAATAAAAACCAGCTCAGCATCACACCAAGGCCAGTGCCACCTCCTCCCACTCCCATGCCATCATCCAGGTGAGTGCTGCTGGCAGTGGTACTACTCTGATCAGTGCTGGAAATGGAGCTAGGAAGCTGCTGGGACCAACATCGCAGGGCTGTCCCCCTCAGCGCTGAGCTGGCAATGACACACTCCAGGACTCTGTCAAAGTGCTCCCCGGTTTCTTGGTGCAAACTTGCCAGTGGATTTCAATTCCAGCCATGTACTTCCCTGAATTTGCAGGGCTGTCACAACTGCCTGGGCAGATGGAGGCTCTGGTTATCACTTCAGCCTGAACCTAGTGCCTCACCCGTTGCTGCTTGCAGGGCAATAATCCAGGTGTCTGGATGCTTTTCCAGGCCCTTGGAAAGGTGACCAGCTGTTCCAGTCTCCACCACTGAACATGGGAGCTGCTGATTCTTTTCCAAAACTCTGTCCCTTCCTGCCAGATCCTTTCCCTGGCTTTGCTCTTTGTGTCATCTCCAGGTGTTTGGCTCATCCTCACAGTGTGCCAGGTTCCTCTCCTACTCCTGCCCCATCCTCCAGCGTGTTACAAACGACTGAGCCAATTACGTAAGAACAGGGAATTTATTACAGAATTATAAAGTTAACAACTGGAGACCCAAAATGACGATTTGCCGGTCTACAAAACGAAGGTCGAAGGAGCAGCACTGCGTGCTTAACCACTTGCAGGGTATGGCCAGAGGCACGCCCACAGGACTGGGGAGATACATTTTATATCCCAGAACTGGGTATGGCCCCTCCCTGGACCCCACCCCCTCAGTCTGTTCCGGTGGGCTCGTTGGTATCCAGGGCTCGTCTGATTGGGTCAGGATGATCCAACGGGGTTGGTCTCTTGCTCCTCTTATGCTAACGATGATTGGCACCCATGCTACTCCCCTTTTAACAAAGTCCAGAAATTTCTCTGACAAACCTCTAATAATACAATGCAACACATTAACTTCCATTACAACAAACTTGTTTCCCCAATTAATGCCCTTATTAACATGTGCAGAAACCAACAAACTTATCAACCTCTCAATTACGAAGCCCAACTCCCTATATCTGTTTACAACACAGAGTGATCCACTGACCCATCCCATGGGAAACACGGAGCCCTGATCCGGCTAGTGCTGCTGCTCCAACCATCCTCCCCAAGGGCGTGTGGAGCAGCCGTAGCTTCAGCCATCTCTGCCCTCACAGATCCAGGTGAAGCAGCGGGACCGACCCCGCTGTTGGCTTTGCTGGGGATCTGCATGTGGCCAAGGTGAGCCTGACTGACCTGGTGGGCTTGGAGTGAGCCTGGGTCACCAAGGACTGGGAGAAAACAGGGAGAGGGGCTGTGGGAGGGACCAGCATCAATCGCTCACTGCTGGCCCTCGACAGTGTCATCCGCCCGCTGGCCAGAGGTAAGGGAAGGCTGTTCCCAGTCTGGCACTGCCGGGCTCTGCCTGTCCGGGGACAGGCCCGGGAGGGACGTCCCCGACCACCCCAGGGCTGAGAGCTGAGCAGAGCTTCGGTCTCTCGGGACAGAGCAGGCAGAGCCACATCCCGCTCTGGGACAGCACCTGATGCGCTTGCAGAAGGACTCTCTGGGCTGCAGTTGCCACAGCCCCGTGATCACGGCCATGAACCTGCAGGGCTGGTCGGCCCAGACACCTGCAGCACACTTTGGTTTGCCAGCCAAGCCAGGCATATCCTGCTGCCGGTGAGGCTCGGGTGGGAGCGAGACAGGGACCTGCCTGGAAGCTGCTGAGTAGGGGGGCAGGACAGTACGTGGTGGGATGGATTGGTGGGTGCCTCCTGTATCCCGCCGGAACTTCCCCGCCCTCGGGGTGCCACTATGGGCAGAAGCAGCTGATTGAGCTCCAGCAGCATGGGCCCAGGAAGAGCCAGATGTGCAAAAGCTGCAGCTCCCACATGTCTGCAAACGCCGGGAAAAGGAACTGAGTGATGAAGCATTTGCTGCATTTGAACATTGAGGTCCACCTTGCTCCCTCTTTTCCTCGGAATCTCCCCAAACCGGGCCAAGAGACACTTCAGAGACAGAGTCCAGGAAGTGGGTATTTGCTTTATTCAGCACCGGGTGCATGGGGGATCGCTCCTCCTAATACACACACACGGCACTTATTGCAACACTGTATTATGGGTAAAATTAATGAATAGTCATCACATTCCTTGAGATAGGAGTGGTTATAGAAATTAGTTCTGGGAAGTCATCAATATCATTAGCATATGTGTTACCCATGCATGGTGTATCCTGGTGGTCGCACTGAGGAAGGCTCCTCTTCTTCCTCAGAGGTCTTTCTGATGAAGATCAGTAGTCTTCATCTCAATGCACTTCTTACCTTTCTTTCTGGAGCATGCGCAGTTCGTCGCTGGATGATTCAGCCATCTCTGTGCTGGTTTCAAGTAAATTCTTGTTCCTCTTATCTTCACAAGATGAAGGTGAATCCTGCTGCTTAGGTTTTGTGATTAACATTTGCTGTCTCCCAACAGTTAACTGTGCTTACATGAGTTAACTCTGGATCAATCTTATCACCTCCTCCTCCTTCCCCTTTTCCTCATTACTGTCATCCCAACTGCTCATTTCTCAGAGGACAACTAGGGATTTTGGGACAAAACCATTTTTTTTAATTGGGAATGTATGGATACAAAAATGCTGCTAGCGAGGATTTTCTTGCTATTTTCTAAGTCCGTGAGAGACTTTTCTCTCTCACAGAAGAGGTAGCAGGGAATGTAAACAACCAAGCCACCTGCAACCTTGAAAAGTCTTGTTTATGGTACAGTAGAAAAATATTTTCACAATGGATGTTTTAGGATTTTAGCCAATCACCCCAAGGGGTGGCTGATCCTTTGTCCAATTAGACTATGAAGAAAAAAGTCTGTAAAAGAGTTTGTAAAATAATTAAATAAATCAATCTTGCTGCACAATTCCTACCTGCTGGATTTTCTCCTCCTCCTCCCTACAGCTGTGGGACATGGTAATATATCCTAGGGCATTTTTTAATAGGAATGTGTCTGGGGATCCCCATTACACCAGGGTGAGGTCACTCTAGAGCAGCTGCTCTCTATCCCCACAATCTTTCTCCTCCTCCCCCTTCTCCTCCTCCTCCTCTTCCTCCTTCTCCTCCTCCTTCTCCCTCTTGTTACCTTCATCCCCACTGTCCAGAGCACATTCCCAAGAGAAAAGCCGGTGATTTTGGGGCAGAAAACTGCTTTTCTGAGAGGCAACCTTCACAGGGGTCCCAGTCATGTCAGGGCAACCTCCCTCCCTGCCCCCCCTCTTCTTCTCCTCCTTCTCCTCTTCCTCCTTGCTGCCATCATTCCCACTCCACAGGGCACCTTCCCCAGATAAAAAATGGTGATTTTGGGCCAGAAAGTTGCTTTCCTGAGGAAGAACTTCCCCAGGGCTCCCGGATGCACCAGGGCACCCTTCCTCCCTGCCCCCCCTCTCCCTCTCCCTCTCCCTCTCCCTCTCCCTCTCCCTCTCCCTCTCCCTCTCCCTCTCCTGCTCCTCCTCGTCTCCCCCACTCAGGGCACACCTGAGTTTTGCCCAGAAGAGGGGCCGTGCAGGGGGCTCCGGGGGCCAACGCAGGTGTGTGCGCCGCAGCAGCACACGGCGCATGTGGTGGAAGGCTGAGAGCTCAGCCTCAGGGATGTTCTCGAGGAACACGAGGACAAGGACATCGCGCAGCTCGTCAAAGAGGCGATAGCTGGCCATCTGGATCTCCAGTGAGCACCACTCGCTGCGTAGGTACCCACGGCTCACCACGCACACCGTGTGCCGGCTGTTGTACACAGCGTCCACAATGTTGTCCACTATGGCGCGGCCAGGGCGAAAGTCACGGTGGTGCAGGCAGAGACGCAGGGCTCCGCGCTCCAGCTCAGGCACCAGCTCCTCCAGCACCCACTGCTCATCCCCAGAGTTGTAGGACACAAAGGTGTCGTAGGTGTAGCGCCGCTGCTCGCGCCGCCAGCGCCCGCGTGCCCACGCATGCAGCAGGAACAGCTGGTAGCGCAGCCGCCAGTACCCACGGTGGTGCAGCAGTGGCAGCACCAGCAGCAGCAGCACAGCCGGTGCTGTCCCTGCAAACAGGTACAGCCCCATGCCCAGGTAGCACACACGCGTGTCAAAGCAGTGCAGGTATGCGGAGGCCCCACCTGTCTCGCCACAGGTGTAGTTATACAGGTAGACCACCTGCACAGGCCCACGTGCCAGCCAGCCAGGCAGCCAGGCATTGGCACAGCTGCAACTCAGCGGGCACTTGCGCAGGTCCAGGTAGCGCAGGGCTGGCAGGCGCGTGGCCAGAGTCACATCCAGTGCACGCAGCTCGTTTTTGGCCAGGCGCAGCTCCTTCAGTCGCGTCAGGTTGCCAAAGACCTCAGGGCCGAGGCTGCGCAATCCTGCACTCTCCAGGTTCAAGCTGCGCAGTTGGCTCAGGTTCTTGAAGATGCCGGCAGGCAGGTGGCCCATCCCGCCATTGCTGTCAGCCAGCGTCAGGTACTGCAGCTGCGCCAGGTCATCGAAGGCATCGGCGGGGATGGCCGAGAGTGAGTTCTGTGACAGGTAGAGCGAGCGCAAGGCACTGAGGCCCTGGAAGAAGCGTTGCGGCACCACGCGCATCCCATAGGGCTGCTGTGCCTGCAGCTTCAGGTCGTAGAGGTTCTGCAGGTAGCGGAAAGGTGGCGGCTGCCGCAGGTGTCGGCTCAGGTAGCGCAGCGTGTTGGCGCGCAGGTCCAGCACGCCCAGTGTCACCTGCACCGGCTGGAATGCTGCCGCGCTCACCTCCAGTAGCCGGTTGCGGTCCAGGTAGAGCCGGCAAAGCCGCGGGAGGCCCTGGAACGCCATGGCTGCCAAGTGCCGCAGGTTGTTCCCACCCAGGTCGAGGGTCTGCAGGTGATCAAGCCCCTTGAAGGCACCAGGGAAGAGCACAGCCACTCGGTTGTTGCGCAGGTTGAGGTCTTCCAGCTGGCTCAGGTCAGCAAAGGAGCCGGGCAGGAGGTCGGTGAGCAGGTTGTTGTCAAGGCGCAGGTGCCGCAGGTCGTGGAGTCCACGCAGCGCTGCGCGGTCCAGCCATGCCAGCCCATTCACGTCCAGCCGCAGCTGCCGCAGCGCTGGTGCATTATCAAAGGCACCCGCACCAGCCACTAGGATGCGGTTGAAGCGCAGGGACACATTGTGGAGCTGGTGCAGAACCGGGGTCCCACGGCACGATGGCAGCCGCCGCAGCAGGTTGTGCTCAGCCACCAGCTCGCCCAGTGCTGCACGCTGCACCTGGGTCAGCAGCCGCCCTACGCAGCCCAAGTGCCGCAGCCGGTTGCCAGACACGTCCAGGGCGCTCAACACCGGACACTTGGCCAGAGCTCCATCAGGCATTGCTGTGAGCCCCACATGCTGCAGCCGCAGCCTCTGCAGCCGCGGCCCTGTCAGCTGCTGGCACAGGTACTCCAAGTCCTTTGTGTCCACCTGCAGCCCTGACACGTCCACATGGCGTGGGGAGACTCCAGCCATGTGCAGCAGCTGCCTCACATTCAGCGGGTTCCCAGCCAGGTGCAGGTGTGTCAGGTTGTGCGGGCACAGGTGAGCGAGTGGTGCAGGGTCCGAGATGTTGTTGTAGGACAGGTCGAGCACACGCAGCCCTGGGGGCATCACCCCAGGGGTGGCCCCTGAAAGAGCTCCTAGGGAGTTGTTGCAGAGGCGCAGGACCCTCAGCGTGGGCGGCAGCCCTGGGCCCAGTGTTGACAGCATGTTGCCACACAGGTCGAGCAGGTCCAGGTGTGTCAGATGCCCCACGGCCATGGCCACAGGCTCCAGCGTGCTGAGCCAGCCATCCCGCAGCCAGAGCATGCTGAGTGTGGCCAGCGGCCAGAAAGCCCTGGGGGCCACCTTCTGCAGTGGGTTGTGGTCCAGCCGCAGTGTGCTCAGGTTACCCAGCCCAATGAACACACCTGTGGCCAGCACTGACATGTTGTTGTGGGCCAGGTCTAGGTGGGCCAGTGCTGACAGCCCCCAGAAAGCCCCCGGGGCCAGGAGTTCCAGCTGGTTGTGGGTCAAATCAAGGGTGTAGAGCCACGGCAGGTGGGCAAAGGCACCGGGGGGCACCTGGCGCAAGGTGTTGACGGAGAGGTTGAGGGATGTGGCAGTGGAGGGGAGGTCACCCACTGCAGCCCCCACGGTGCTCAGGAAGCGCTGGATGCAGCGGAACAGCCCAGGGTCCCATGGCGCCTGGATGCAGTTGCGGAAGCCATAGGGAAAGACCCCTCCAGGCACCATCACCAATGTCACCAGCATCACCAGCAGCAGGGTGCACATCCTGACACACTCTGGGAAGATCCTGGATGCAGTGGGGGAGAGAGTGGGATGAGGCGTGTCCTTGGTATTCCAGAGACCCCCTTTGAGGCCCAGGGACCACACTTTGGGCTCAGGGACTCTCCCCACATCAGCCTAGGGATCCCCCTTGCAACCCAGGGACCCCACCACCATCCCAGAGACCTCGCTCAGGGCCCAGGGACCCCTCATCCACACCCCAGAGACCCCCAGAACCCCAGAGTCCCCACTCAGGGCCCAGGGATCCCTCATCCACACCCCAAAGACCCCGACCAGAATGCTAGGATCCCCACTCAAGGCCCAGGGACCCCTCATCCACACCCCAGAGAACCTCACCAGAATGCCAGGATCCCCATTCAGGGTCCAAGGACCCTTCATCCACACCTCATCGACCCACACATGCACTCCAGGGCTGCCCTTCAGGGCCCAGAGACCCCTCACCCACAACCCAGGGAGACACACCCCCATGGCCCCCATCAGGGCCCAGGGACCTCCCTCAGGGCCGAAGAACCTCCACACACCCCAAGGACCCCTCGCCCCCAGTCCCAAGGGGTTTTAGGGACCTCCACCTCCCCATCAGGTTCCCACCGTGCCACTGCCTCCTCTTTGGGTGATTTTGAGGTTAGAAAAGGGAAGTTTGGGGTATCACTTTGTGTCACCACTGTCCCACCCACCTCCCTGTGATGTGGGTGGGGGAGTGGTGACACAAATCCTGCCTGGACAGATTTAGGGGTCCCCGGGAGGCTGGCAAGAGTACGAGGCCGCACAGCTGGGTCACCCCCCCAGTACAGCCCCACAGAGTCTGGGGGGTCCCTGGGGGGGTTCCTGGGACACCCAGGCCTCTGCCCCCCGCCGCTGGCCCCGCTGCCACGTGCTGCTCTTTGTTCCTCTTTCCCTTCCACAGACTGAACCACCTGGTTTTGGTTCCTTCGGGGGAAATACTGGGGTGTACTGGGTTATACTCTCTTATACTGGGCTATACTGAACTATATTGGTCTATACTGGGTTCTGCTGGGTTGTACTGAGTTATACTGGACTGTGCTGGGTGACAGTGGGCCATACTGGGCCATACTGGGCCATACTGGTCTGTATAGGGTTGTAACGGGACAGAGGCGCTGCCCCAATGAGGCGCAGGGGCGGGGCCTGGAATGTGGGCGGGGCCTGGAATGTGGGCGGGGGCTGGAATGTGGGCGGGGCCTATACGGAATGTGGGCCCCCCCGGGGGCGTGTCCGGGGGCGTGGCCCTGCGGGAGGGGGCGGGGCCAGCGCTCAGGGTGGGCCCTGTCGGGCCTGAGGGGCTGGCGAGTAGGGGTGCATCGGGACGGGGGGGCACAATTGGGTCTGGGGGGTGTTATGAGCGGGCTCGGGGGATTTGGGGGGGCTGCAGGGACTGTGCTATGCAGTGGCCGCCGCTTCCGCTCTGTGCACGAGCGCTGGTGGTACGTAGCCCTCAGCAAATGTGGGGAGAGTACCCCCCATGTCCCCCCCGGGAAGCCCCGGCCCCCCAGGACGATGGGCTGGAGCTGGAGTACGAGATAGTGCTGACCAACGGGGATTCTTTCCGGACGTGGCACTTCTCCGCCGAGGAGTTCAGTGCAGCTGCAGCCGGTGGGGAAAGGCAGTGGGAGGGGGGCTACAGTGCATCGAGATCGGGGTATATTGGGGGTTATGGGGGTCTGGGGGGTTTATTGGGGTCTGGGGGGTTTATTGGGGTCGGGGGGGGCTGACGGGATTAGGGTACATTGGGGTCTGGGGGTATATTGGGAGTTATGGTGGTCTGGGGGGCTGCAGGGATTGGGGTGCATTGAGATAGGACCTATATGAGGGTCTGGAGGGCTTTATTGGGTTTGGGGGCTGGAAGGATTGGGATGCATCAGTATTGGGGGATATATTGGAGGTTATTGAGGTTTGGGGAACCTGAGGGGTTTGGGGTACCTTGGGATTGATGGTGGGGCTGCAATACAGGGGGCGTCTGTGGTGGGCATATCCTGGTGGGTATTGGGGGCCTCATGGGGTGAACCCCTTCTCACCCCACCCCCCACCTTCCCCAGGCATCCCGGAGACAGACATCACCTTCATCTTCATTGTCATCCTCACCTTATTCATCAGTGAGGGACTGGGGGGAACTCTGAGCTTCGAGGGGGGGCTGGGGGGAGCCTGTGCTTTGAGAGATCCTGTGCTGATCCCTGCAACCCCCCCAGACCTATTCTAGGGATGGCAGCTACTCCACACCACCTACAAGATTCTCAAGGTGGCTGCCAGCATGGATCATGAAGGGGGAGCTTGGGGGGCTATGGGCAGGCTTGCAGGGGCCAGGGGCAGCTGCGGGGACTGGGGATCATCGGGGTTTATTACCCAAGGGCCTGGGCCCTAGGGTATATCACCGTGTCCCGCAGCCATAAGGAGGAGGAGGAGAGAAAATCCAACAGGCAGGAATTGTGCAGCAGGATTGATTTATTTAATTATTTTACAAACTCTTTTATGGACTTTTTTCTTCATAGTCTAATTGGACAAAGGATCAGCCACCCCTTGGGGGTGATTGGCTAAAATCCTAAAACATCCATTGTCAAAATATTTTTCTACTATACCATAAACAAGACTCTTCAAGGTTGCAGGTGGCTTGATTGTTTACATAACTCTGCTACCACTTCTGTGAGAGAGAAGAGTCTCTCACGGACTTAGAAAATAGCAAGACAATCCTTGCTAGCAGCATTTTTGTATCTACAGGGGTCTGGGGAAGTTATATTGGGATTTGGGGGGTCTTCAGGGATTAGGAAGTGTCGAGGTCCAAGGAGCATATTGGGATTTGGGGGGGGCTGGGGGTTCTGGGTGGGCTTGGGGGAGCTTTCACAGGGAAGTATAGGGGTTATGGGGGGACACAAGGGCCCTTTGAGGTCATGGAAGGTGATGAGGGGCTTTGGGGAGTACAGGAGGTATGGGGGTGGGCACAGATCCTCATGTGGGGGATGTGACACACATGGGGTGCACAGACCCTCGTGTGGGGGGTGTGATGAAGGGGGGTGCTGAGCTCTCCCCATGCCCCTCCCATCAGCTTCCTCATCTTCCTCATGCTCATCTGCTGGGCTAGTGCTTTTCCATCACAGGTACCAAGGCAGGTATGGGTTAGGGTTAGGGTAAAGGCTGGGAGGCACAGGGGGCAGCTGTGGGTCACTGTGGGGCAGTCGGGGTCCCTATAAAGCATTTGGAGGGGTCTATGGGGTAGGTTTGGGGGTCTCTATGGGGTACCCACAGGGTTTGTGCCCTCAGGGGCCACATCAGACTGGGGGAGCTCTGTCCAGCTCTCTGTGTACATCACCCTGCTCACCTACAAGGCCCAGGTGAGACCTCCCATGCCCAGCTGTATTTCTGCAGTTTGGGGAGGATATGTGGGTATTTGGGGGGTATTTTGGGATGCAGGGGCAGTTCTTTGACCACAAGGAGGTAAGTTGGGGGGGGGGGGCAGTTCTTTGACGCCACATCAGGTGCTTTATAATTCTGAGGTTCAGATGAGACCCCCATGCCCACCTGTATTTGGGGAATATGGGGAGCATTTGGAGGGGTATGGAGCATTTGGATGGTGTTTGGGTTTGTGGGGTTTATTTTTGGGGGAGGAGAGGCAATTTTTGACCCTGGTCAGGTGGTCTACACCTCCAAGTCACCTGCTGGGTATGGGCTCATTGTGCTGCAGTTCAGGGTCTTTGGCTGGTTCGGTGATGCCATCGCCATCACTGTCACCATTGTCCCTGAGTACCACTGCTTCTACCTCCCCTTCCTTGGGGCTTATGCCCTCTGGTGAGTCCTGAGGGTAGCTGGAGGGCACCTGAGGTGTCTAACACAGGGGTCTCTCTCACACAGAAGTCTCATTAGTGTCTCACAGGGATCTCACAAGGGCCTCCCAGGCAGAAAACTCTTCAAGGAAAAATGACACTCCAGTTTCCAGTGGGCAAGTCCTCAGGCAGAATTGAAGGAAGGGCTGATGTTACCTCTGATCCTCCTGAAGGGACCTCCAGGTCATGTTTACAAGAACTGACCAATGAGTACTGTGACCAGTACTAGAGGGCTCCTGGCTCCAGCCAGGTGTGGAAAAAGGACAGCAGGATCTATTGGACTGTGTAGATCCATGGCCTGGCACAGCAGGGCCACAGGAGCACAAGGCTTTACTTGACACTGGTGCCGTCAAGATATGTAGGGGCAGAATCCATCTCTATTTCTGGGATGACGGGGGATCCCAACAGGGACTGTACTGGAAGCTGAAGTGCTCCTGACTGGGAATGAAGGGCAAAACCACTGTGACTGGCCTAGAGGCTCCGTGTATCCTTGGCATAGATCAACTCATAGAGGTACTTCAAGGACTCAAAAGGACATCTTGGGCTTTGGGAGAGCTGCTGTGGAATTAGACAGAAGAAATTAAGACAGCTGAATCCCTTGCTTGGTCTTTCAGAGGACCCTTCTGCTGTGGGACTTCTGAGGGTTGAAGAACAGCAGGTACCAATGGCCAGCACAAGTGTCTCATTGGCAACACGGCACCGACTGGGACTTCAGGACCCCATCCATGAGATGATCCATGAACTGGAGGGCTGGGCGTGCTCAGCAAGACTTGCTCACCCATGCCTGAGTCCAGTGGAGAGTGGACACTAACAGTGGACTGTCATGGCCTAAACAATGGACTGTCACGGCCTGAACAAAGTCACACCGTCACTGAGTGCTGCCATGCTGGAACTTAAGTATGAGCTGGAGTCCAAGGGAGCAAAGTGGTGCCACAGCAGGGGAAGTGAGGAGTTAACAGCCACTGGGGAGCTGGCAGAAGGGGCTTTTACCCTTCGCATGCTGACACAAAGAAGCCCAGAGGTCAACGCTGAAACCCCTCTGGAAGGTGGCACTCAGTGCCCATCACACAATGAAAAGGGTAGAGCTCCTCACCCAAAAGGGGCTGTATCCTTCTGTTGCTGTTAAGCAGGCACGCAGGCGAAGGCAAAGAAGAAAGAGAGGGGCTCTCTGTATGTGTTCCACGCAGGTTTATTCCCGTGAAAACACAGGGATGAAGAGACAAATTGGTGGGAGGGTCCAGGGATCTTATACTGGGTACAGAATAGGTGGGGAAAGGGATCTCAGCCAATGGGATAGAGACAAGCAGGTGGGATTGACAGGAAGGGAACCAATGGGAACAACACATAGGCGGGACTTAGGGAAGGATCCAATAGGGCATCGAGGAACAAAGAACTTTCTAGAACTAATACATATTAAAGAAGGGAAATGAATATACATAACTTCATACATGAAACAGGGAGGAGAAAATATTAACCAATCAGGGAAAAACATGCAAAAAGCAGAACAAGGGAATCATGGGTTCTCACCATGACTGCAAAGTTACATGCTAAACTTGGGTTGCTGACCACCACAGCTGGTTGTCTGAGTTTTCTTCCGGAGACAGAGTGGCTGGAGCCAACTGCACTGCCACAAGGAAGCTTTTGAGAAAGGGGAGAAGATAATCCAGATCCTCCTGAAGGCTGGTTTTGCCATAAAACAAAGTAAGGGCAAGGGACCTGCCCAGGAAATTCAGTTTTTAGAAGTAAAATAGCAAGATGAACATTGTCAGATTCCAGTGGATGTGCTCAACAAAATAGCAGCCATGTGCCTCCTGACCCGCAGCAATGAAACACAGGCTTTCCTGGCACTGTGGTATTTTGGAGGATGCATACTCCGGGTTACAGTCAGATTGTAAACCCTCTCTATCATGTGACATGAAGATTGATTTCAAGTGGGGTCCTTAACAGCAACAAGCTTTTGAACAAATTTAACAGAAGATTGTTCCTCCAGTAGCCCTTGGACCGGCCAGGACAGGACAAGATGTGGAAAATGTGCTCCACACCGCAGCCAGGGAGAATGGTCCATCCTGGAGTCTCTGGCAGAAGGGATCTGGGAAAGTTCGAGGACAACTCTATGGTTCTTGAATCTGGGATACAAAGGATCTGAGGCCAGCTATGCCCCTATACCACATTGCAGATACTGGCAGCTTATGAGGAGGTTCCATCTGTTTCAGAAGTGATTGGCACCAAAGCACAGCTTCCGCTGGCACCTGACTGCCAGTGCTGGGCTGGATGTTCAAAGGGAAAGTCCAGGGATCTTGGAAGTCATTGCCCGGAGGCAAAAATTGTGGACTATCATCAGAAGAGGAGGAGGTGAAGGTGACACATGCTGAGGAGGCCCCAGCTACCAGAAAATGAAAAGTGATGCTCTCTCTTTACTGATGGTTCCTGACATATTGTAGGGATGCCTCAAAAATGAAAAGCTGCTGTATGGAGTCCTACATGACAAGTTGTGGAAGCTACTGAAGGACAATGTGGATCCAGTCAGGTTGCAGAGCTTAAAGCTTAAAGTCATCTAGCTGGCTTTGGATATGGCTGAATGAGAGTAGTGGCCAACACTCTACCTCTGCTCTGACTTGGGGATGGTGGGAAATGCTCTGTGGGGTGGCTGGAACGATGGAAAAAGGACAATTGGCAGCGCAGAGGGAAACCCACCTGGGCTGCTGGACTGGGGCAAGACATCGCTGCCCGGGCAGAGAAGTTGGCTGTGAAAGTCCCTCCTGTGGATGCTCACGTACCCAAGGGTCGGGCACTGAAGAGCAGCGCAACAACGGACAGGGGGATGGGGCTGCCAGGGTTAAAGTGTCTCAGGTGGGTCTGGAGTGGCCACACAAGGGTGAGTTATTTCTGGCTCCATGGGCCCATGATGCCTCAGGTAACCAGTGTTTCAGGGGCAGATGGGAGGCTGCCCAGGGGAGAGAAAGACTTTTCTGTCCTGGAACATTTTGTGTGGGAACAATCCTTGGATGGATCCAAATTTTGAGCTTGGCACCAAATTTAGGAGGTTGGGCTCAGAAAATGAATGAAAGCACATTTCCTTGGGAGGAGAAACACCTAGTCCTGCTGTTGGTGCTGCAGATGATCGTCGTGCCAGGTAGAGGTGTAGGCCAGCAAAACATTTTTGTCCTGAAACACTGTGACTAGGTAATTTATTTTCCAAGGAAAAGCAGTGTCATTCCCTTTCAGGAGCACATATGAGAAATTTGGAAACCACCTCTACTAATGAATATATCCAAGAATTGCTCCAACAGAATAGGTGCCTGGAGAGGTAGGCCTTGCTTGCCTTTTCCTTTCCTGGGCAGATGATCATCTGCAGCACCATCAGTCTGACTAGGTGTTTCCCTTCACAAGAATAGGTACTGTCATTCACACTGAAGAACCTAGTTCCGGCATGTCATGGGTTAGCAAGCATAGTCCCGGAAGGGATGTCCTTGCTAAGGGGTGCTTACAGCTTCCTCTGGGACCTGATAGAACCTATCAGCTGGCCAGTTTGAATATGGACAATTCTTTAAGCCACATAAAGTTGTGACCGCCTCTGTGATCCACACTTAAGAATAGACAAACTCTCCCCCCAAGCTCTCTCTCGTTTCCAGTGCTGGGACAGGTGGCTGCAGGCCCCGTGTGGGGTCCCGTGGGCCTGGCCCAGGCCCTGCTCGGGCCAGGCCAGGCCAGGCCATGGCCATCCTGGAGCTGACGGGCCTGTTCCACCTGCGGACCGCCCCCCCACTGCCTCGCTGTGGGCAGCCGGAGCGGCTTGGCTCTCCCCCCTCTCCACTTCGATAAGCAACATTCCAGCTGCAAGGCTGAGGTGAGATTAACCCTTTTATTGCTGTGAAGAGCTGAAAACCTGAGGGAAGAGAGAGAGGAGATGCTTAAAGCTGAAATTCTGTTGTGAAGCTATGATATATCAGAGTATCCTGTTGTAATTTCATGAAGATCTGGTGGGTGGAGTGTTCAACTTGCAAGCAAAAGCACCTGCGCTGAGATAGGCAGATGCTGACGCAGCTGTAATTTCATGAGAAGTTTGGACAGGGAGAGATGGACCAGATGAGGACTTTTGCTCCAAATGGGAAAGGAGAAAACCTCAGTTCCTAGAGATGCTCCCAGAGATAGTCTTAAAGATGAAGATAAGGAAGACCCTTTGCTCCCAGGGAAGGAGAAGGGCCTCTGTTTTTGTTTCTGAACGGCTCAACCTTAAAATTGTACCCCAAGAAACTTCAAGAGTGGACCCTCGAAAGCAGTTGCGGGAAAAGCTGCAAGTCGGGGGAAGGGACTCACATTGCGAGCAGAGAGACTCCTCTTCCTAAATGGACTGAACAATATTTGGAAGTGGGCAGCTGGCTCATTGTGATACTGTTTTCATAGCACGAGCAAGAAGAGACTTCTCTTTCTAAATGGACTGAACAAGGTTATTATGGAAGTGGTAAACAGACTGAATATCTGAAGGGTTGTCTTTTTACATTGTCAGTGGGAGAAGGGAGGAAGGTGGGGGGAGGAGGAGAGTTCTGAGGGTATGGTATAATTTTTTTCCCTCTTTTAGGTCTGTTAATAAACTTCTCTATATTCTTTCAAGTTTGGTGCCTGCTTTGTGTTTCTCCTAATTCTTATCTCACAGAAGATAAACAGTAATGAGTATTTTGGACCAAACCACTACACAGCATTTGGAGCCGAGCTCCAGTATTGAATATGTCCAGGGATTGCTCTCACACTGAGCAGACTAGGGCAGAAAAGTCTTGCTGGCATTTTCCTCCCCTCTCCACTTTATAATCTGTGGCTAACTGCCTTCCTTCCCTTGTAAAAGCACTGTCATTCCATTTCAGGAGTCAAACACACAGTTTTGTTTACAACCTCCAATACTGAGTATTTCCAAGGATTGCTCCCATACAAAGGCTCCAGGACAGAAAGGTCTTGCTGGCATGTCTCTCTACTGGGCAGATGATCATCTGTAGCACCAACATTAAGACTAGGAGTTTCATTTTTGCAGGAAAGGTACTGTCATTCACATTCAGGGGCCAAGTTCTGACATTTGGATTCAAGCTCCAATACTGAATGTCTTAAGGATTTCTCCCACACAAAAAATGTGAGAACAGAAAGCTGTTGCTGTCTTCTATGATCACTTTGCAGTCATCTGAATACCACCAGCAGGATTATGTGTGTGCCTTCCCAAGGAAAGGTACTGCCATTCACGTTCAGGAGCACAGTTGCAGCACTGGAGCCACTCTCCAATGCTTGTCTAACACAAAATGATCCAGGGCAGAAATGCTTTTGTGGCCTTGAATTCCCCTGGGAAGCATATCTGCACAAGAAACAGTGGGTTATGTTCTTTCCTTCCCATGAAAAAGCACTTTAATCCTCTTCAGGAGTCTACCACCTTATTTTGCATACAACATTCCAATATTAAATATATCCAAGGATTGCTCCCACACAATATGTGTCAGGTCAGAAAACTGCTGCTGGGTTCTACCTCCGTGGGGCAGCATGTAATCTGCACTTTGAACTCTGGGTCTAGGTGTTTTCCTTCCCCTATGTACTAGTTTGAAAACAAACCAGTGGGAGGCACCAAGTCGGAATAACAATTTAATAGGGAAATTAAGAAAAAAAGAAGAAAAAGGCAGAAAGCACTTTTTTAAACTGACAGAGTCAGGATACAACCTGACACCCTGCGGTAGCAGTCCCATAAGATGGTGGCTGCCGTCCTCCTGAAGTGGTGGATGTGGTTCTGTTGAAGCGGTGATCCTGTAGAAAGGGGCTGCTCTTCCTTGAAGGTCCAGTGGTGCTTATGTAGCTCCTGTCCTCTGGAAATCCAGTAGAAAGGGTGTCTGTGGTGTTTGGAATCTCAGATTATATCCAGGATGGAATGCTTCCTCCTTCTGGGTGGAGCATCTCACAATGGGATGATGAGTCATGAGGCCAGGCGTTGATGGGCTCATTAACAGAAGATAGTCCGGAGGGAGGAGGCAAGGAAACACTGCCCCACCTGGTTTCAACAGCTCATGAGGATAGTAATAGAACACACTGCAACCCAGGACACCCTATAAAATTACTTCAATCATCTTTAAGGAGCTCACCACTGAAATTTGGATACCACCTCCAATATTGAATACATCCAAGGATCACTCCCACAAAATGTGGGCAGACAGGTCTTGCTGGCCTTTACCTCCAATGAACAGAGCTCCCAAAAGAAAATGAGAGTGCTTTACCATGGGAAGGAAAGCATGTAGCCCCAGTGGTGTAGGTGCAGATTACAGGCTGCCCTACCGGGGTAAAATCAGCAAAAGCTTTCTGACCTGGCAGCTTTTGTATGACAGTAATCCTTGGGCATATATAATATCAAAGGTGGTACTCACATTTAAATGATGGGCTCCTGGATGAGAATGACAGTTCCATAGGAAGGAAAGCATGTAGCCCCAGTGTTTCAGGTGCTGATGAGAGGCTGCCCAGGGGAGGTAAAGGCCAGCCAAGACCTCTCTGTCATGGCACCTTTTGTGTGGGAGCAATCCTTGGACATAATGTTGGAAGTGTTATCTACATTTGGGTAATGGGTAAAATCCCTGGACATATTCAATTAATTGCACTCACAACTGAAAAGCATGTGTGATGTAGAATGCATATACTGTTACCATACTTAATAGCTTAAATAAAAGGAGTGACTCCACCCTGTGGGTTGAACTTGTTTATGTGTGAACCAAATTTGATTCCTGCTGGCAATGATTAATCCTGCAAGAAGGATTGTAGAGGGATTCCTTGTGGAACAGGAGCATATGATACCCCTGGAAAGATTGGACAACCCAGGGTTGCTGAGGAAAAGCCCCTGAACTGGCCCCTGGCTGCAGGCAGCCCTGAGAGTCCTTGGCAAGTTATGCACTGGTCGTCTCCCCCGCTGATTAGAGGCTGTCTAGAGGGACTGGGCGTGAATCTTTGCAAAAGTAGATATAAGCTTGCATAGTTGTACTGATGCCATGAAGATTTTTGCCTTTTCTTTTATACCCCTGTTATACCTTTTCCTAGTGCTTTTTGCCTACATTCTTGGACTTGTTTGTCAAGCTAAGAGACTAAACATCTTAGAACCTTTGTAGCTGGGGATCAGTGTGCCCCAGCCCCCAAGGTCCTCTCCAGAACACATTCTGTAAACCAAGATAGAACCATCCAGGGGAAGGCTCCTTGGGGAGGGGGGCTCACTTGAGCCTCTCATTGGGGAATCTTTGATAGATATGCTAATTAGTAAAACCTATAATGTTATACCCGATGTTGGGGACACACAAACACACACACACACACACTTACACACACTGGGCGGGGTGCATCTCGATGCATATGACCTGGACGTGTACACCTAAGGATCCTTAAAATAAATACCAAGGAAAAATCCCTTTTCCCCTTCTAACCGTGTATGACTCTTGATTTTAACACCAGGAAAAGGCATCAGTACAATAAAGGGAGAATGATGCTTAATCGTATAGGTGTACGTGTCGTTTATCCAGCCAGCTCTCCGGACTCGGTCCCTAATGCCTGGCACCCAATGTGAGGCATAGAGATCTCGATCTTTTACAGTCTTGCCTCTCTTAGAGAGGATACTGGCTAGGAGACGAGTTGCAGCCTTGTACTCCATAGCTGTCTTACCTGCGGGGGACCACTCGGCCGCACCAGCTCCGGTCTCCAGCTCCACTCAGCTTTTTGCCGGGACACTCCTGCTCCAGCTCTCCAGGCTCCTCACTGTCCGTGCCATGATTCGGAGTCTTGCCGCGTTTAGGCGAACCACATTTAAGCAAAACAAGCCGTGTTTAGGCGAACTGCATTTAAGCAAAACAAACCGCATTTAAGCAAGTAAGATCACTCGAGTCCCTGCTGGGGCGCCAGGCGTTAGGGACCGAGTCCAGAGAGCTGGCTGGATAAACGACACGTACACTGATACGATTAAGCATCGTTCTCCCTTTATTGTACAACTGTGCAAGCTTATATCTACTATTGCAAAGATTCACGCCCAGTCCCTCTAGACAGCCTCTAATCAGCGGGAGAGACGACCAGTGCATAACTTGCCAAGGACTCTCAGGGCTGCCTGCAGCCAGGTGCTTTCCAGGCCTGCCTGCAGCCAGAGGCCTGTTCAGGGGCTTTTCCTCAGCAACCCTGGGTTGTCCAATCTTTCCTGGGGTATCATATGCCCCTGTTCCACAAGGAATCCCTCTACAAAGGATAAGCTCTCCTTCGATGGTTAACTTGATCTTCAGTGGAGGTGTGCTGGTATCATTACTGATATAATTCCTGGAATGAAAAAACAATACAAATCTCGGCAGCGTTAGCCTGGACAGATTACCCCTTAGTGGCTCAAGTTGTTTAATCGCTCAGACTAATGACAAAAGTCCTTTTTCCCACACAGAATCTCTCTGTTCCATCTTTTTAAATGCAGTTGAGTGGAATAGTGAAGATTTCTTTGGTCTTTCATGATGTTAGGCCTTGACATTCCTCAAGAGGAGTCTCAACTTCTACTTCATGAAGTGCTTGCCCACTGCTGTTGCTGCTTCCTCCCATTTTCAGGGGTGTCTCCTGCAATTTGAGTTGTCCTCCATGGGTAGGGAGCTCTCCTAATTTGAGTTATCAGTTCCGCAAAGTTTAGCACAGCAGTGATTGTAGGTGTGGAATTGGCATTCAACTGGCTGTAATAAACTGTAAGCCACAACTGTCTGTTTGGCTCTTTCATGAGCCAGATCCTAAGATTGGCTCAGTTGGTCTGAGCATGGTGCTAATAACACCACAGTTTTGGGTTCAATCTCTGTATGGCCAATTCACTTAAGAGCTGGACTTGATGATCCTTGTGGGTGCCTTTCAACTCAGAATATTCTGTGATCTGTGACATAATGGCAATGCCAACAGCAAACGTTAGCTAAACACTGGCAACCTCTATGAGACTGGAATGTGTTAAAATGATCACTGGCCACTATCCTGGACAGGAGAAATAGGAGTGTGACTGAGTGATAGTACCTTTTTTCCTCTAAATCTGTCACCACCCCATCAACGCCCAAGCACATGGGTGCTTGTATTGTGGCTGTTAGGTTTGCACTATTGGGTACCTCAACTGGTAGTGGGGCCAAATCGGCCAGAACTTCAGAAATTCCACTTCTCCCTGCAGCAAAAATCCAGCACTGGAACACACTAGCAGTCCTTGGATCAGGGAGTGCAGGTGCCATGTGAGTGAGCACAGTCTCTGGACTCCTTTTAGGGTTCAGGTTAATGTTCAGCCATCAACACTGACACACTGCCGTCAGGCCGACAACAGATTTGTTCGTTCAGAACATCAAAACCCAAAATATTTTCATTGTGATGTTTGATTGCAAAGCAAGTAGCCAATATCCACTTCTCATCCAGGAACCATAAATTACCTTAGCAGCTTGGCAGGTAACATTTGCTCCGTTTACTTCAGTGATTTTTAACTCTTGGCATCTGGGTCATACACCCAGCTTCTTGGCATCCTGCTTTGTTAGTACTGAGTGTTGTGCTCCTGTATCTATTAGAAACGTAATTAATTGTTGACAAGAACCAACTGGAATCTGGATGTATGGGTCATTAGTACGTACGTATTGATAGGGTTCCACTTGTTGGATTTCAGTCTCACTTGGCCTGTGCCTGGAATGCTTTTGCAAATCAGCCACCTGAATGGACTCTGTACAACACAGGGTGAATTGGTGGCTTGCTTAAGCATCACCTCTGCCTTTTCATCTTTTCTCCTTCCTGCAACTGTTTCTGCAACTGTTCAATTCTCAATAACAGAGATAATTCAGCTGCTTTCTTCCTATTCTCTCTCTCAGATCATTTCTCTCTTCTATAATTTTCCCTATTCAAATTCTCGAATAATTGTCTTTCCTTACAGTCTGCTGAAGCAAGTAGGGTCCTAAGATGATCTTTCTCAGTCACAAGTTTATCAGCTTGGATTCTGAATTTTTCTCCTGTCTCCATCTCAGAAGCAAGTGATGACTTTGATACCTCTTTTTCTGCGTCAGTCTTATTTTTGGTGAGCCTCCTTAAATGTTTGCAACCACCAACCCCCAGCTCACCTACTGAGGATGGCAAAAGTTGTTTCTAAGACTCCAGTTAACAATGGGGCCATAGTAATGATAGGTCTCTCAGGATCTCCAGCTCCCACATCAACATTTTTATCCTGCCTGTGGCAAGGGAGTGCAACTTTCCTTTTCCCCAGGCACTGTACTACATTCTCCAGAACAGCACTGGATAATTTATCACTTCCTGAGAAATTCCTTCCTGCAAGCCTTTTGCTCACACTGCACTCCATCGGGCACTGGGACCTTGCTGCTCCCTTTTGGACAGTCCACTTCCTTGCTGTGATTCCAATCTCCTGATTGTTGTTCTGTTTACTAGTCGTTCAGTCCTTTTGCCATAGCTAATTAGCCCCTAAGATCTCTCTCCCCACATTAAGGGTCTTTTCCCTTGCCTTCCTCTCTGCGGGGTTAACACTTGCCTCAAGCGATCCTGTAATTCTGCCACAGTGTTTTATCACATCCAGCAAACCTCTAATTATGGGAGCCACATACTTGGATAACCAGTGACGTAGGTGAGGGCTGTCCTGGAACATCTGTCATTCATCAGTTGCTTTCTGTTGCATCAGTTGCATCATGCTGCTTTCTGTACACTCTGTCCCATGATCTATGGTCGGGTCTTGATCCTAAGCAAATCACCCCTCTCTGATGGATCCAACCTCCTACCCAACAGGCAGCACTCTGAGTTAAAGACCACAGTTTTCTCTGGTCACCCACCACTAAAAATACTTCTGGCCCCCAGAAGCCTTGGGCCTCTGCCTCTGACAAATGATTCAATCAACCCCTGCCAGAGATACTCTCTAAACATATCCAGTTTCTGATTCCCATGAAAGTCTGCTATATTTTTCCTGGAACTTTGCTGTCTTGGCTGCTGTGTACCACACTGTTTTAGTAACAGTTTGCAGACCCTGACCATCATCAAAGGTTTCATCTTTAATTAGGGGTTGTAATGTGATTTCCTCATCATCAGATGTACTGCTGCTAATAGGGTTGTTAGAGTGGGCTTTAGTCAAAGCAATTTTCCATCCCATCCACAATTTGAGTTGTTAACTTTCTTTGAAGGTTCAGTAACAAAAATATTCCCCACCAAGCTCAGCACCAGCACATCTGGGGAAAAAAGGGCTGAGGGGACCCCAAAGCTGGGGATATCCCAAACAGGGTGTGTGTGGGGGGGGGGGGGGCAGGGATTTTAGGGAGGATATTTGGGGTCCCTGAGGTTTGGGGGGCTCAGAGGGTGCCCCAGGGATGGCAGGGATCACAGAATCACACAGAATCACAGAATCACCGGGTTGGAAGAGACCTTCAAGTTCACCGAGTCCAACCCATGCCCTAACACCACCTCAACTAAACCATGGCACTGAGTGCCACATCCAGTCTTTTTTTAAACACATCCAGGGATAGTGACTCCACCATCCCCCTGGGCAGATGATTCCAGAACTTTATCACTCTTTCAGTTAAAAAATTTTTCCTAATAATCAAACCTATATTTCCCTTGGCGCAGCTCCAGACTGTGTCTTCTTGTGCTATCGGTTGTTACCTGGAAAAAGAGACCAACCCCGACCTGACTACAACCACCTTTCAGGAAGTAGTAGAGAGTGATAAGGTCACCTCTGAGCCTCTTCTTCTCCAGGATAAACAACCCCAGCTCCCTCAGCCGCTCCTCACAGCACTTGTGTTCCAGACCCCTCACCAGCCTTGTTGCCCTTCTCTGGACACGCTCCAGCCCCTCAATGTCCTTCCTAAATTGGGAGCCCAGAACCGGACACAGCACTCGAGGTGCGGCCTCACCAGTGCCCAGGACAGGGGAAGGATCCCTGCCCTGGTCCTGCTGGCCACTCCATTCCTGATCCAGGCCAGCTGCCATTGGCCTTCTTGGCCACGTGGGCACACTGCTGGCTCATGTCCAGCCTGCTGTCCATCAGTGCCCCCAGGTCCCTTTCTGCCTGGCCACTGTCCAGCCACTCTGTCCCCAGCCTGTAGCGCTGCAGGGGTTGTTGTGGCCAAAGTGCAGGAGCTGGCACTTGGTCTTGTTGAACCTCCCATGGTTGGATTTGGGCCCTGGATCCAGCCTGTGCAGGTCCCTGTGCAGAGCCCTCCTACCCTCCAGCAGATCCACACTCGCACCCAGCTTGGTGTCATCTGCAGATTTGCTGATGGTGAACTCAATGCCCTCATCCATGTCATCAATAAAAATATTAAACAAAACTGGCCCAGCACAGACCCCTGAGGGACACCACTGGTGACTGGCCACCAACTGGAAGCAGCACCATTCACCAGCACTCTCTGGGCCTGGCCATCCATCCAGTTCTCAGCCCAGCAAAGAGGGCTCCTGTCCAAACCATGGGCTGCAGCTTTTCCAGGAGTATGCTGTGGGAGACAGTGTCAAAGGCCTTGCTGAAGTCCAAACAGACAACGTCCACAGGCCTTTCCCACACTCACCAGGCAGGTCACCTGGTCATAGAAGGAGATCAGGTTGGTCAAACATGACCTTCCCCTCCTAAACCCACGCTGGCTGGGTCTGATCCCCCGGCCATTCTGTAGGTGCTGTGTGATGGCACTCAAAATAAACCGTTCCATTACCTTACCAGGTACCGGGGTCAGACTGACTGGCCTGTAGTTCCCAGGATCTCCTTCCTACCCTTCTTGCAAATGGGTGTGACACTGGCCAGCTTCCAGTCAGCAGGAACCTCACCAGTGAGCCAGGATTGTTGGTAAACAATGGGAGAGCTGCTTTGCAAGCTCATCTGCCAGCTCCCTTACCACCCTGGCATGGATCCCATCTGGTCCCATAGATTTATGAGCACCCAAGTGGCTCAGCAGTTCTATGACTGCCTCCTCCTGGATAACAGGGACCATCCTGCTCCCTGACACCATCTACCAGCCCAGGAGAACAGTTGTCCTGAGGACAAACTGTCCTTTTGATAAAGACCGAGGCAAAGAAGGGGGTTAAACACCTCTGCCTTCTCCTCATCTGTAATCACTAAATTCCCTTCTGCATCCAGTAGTGAACTGAGGTTGTTTTTACCCTTCCTTTTGCCATTAATGTATTTGTAAAATAATTTTTTATTATCCTTCAGGATGGGCAGGTTTGAGGGGATTTGGGGTTCCGGGGTAGGTTTTGGGAGTTTGTGGAGGGTTCTGAAGTTCGGGAGGGGTCTCCAAGGCATGAGGAAGTGGGGGGATTTGGGCTTCCAGGGCAGAGCTGGGGCTGGGAGGGTCCGTTCTGGGGTCCTTCCTGCACCCCTCAGGCGGCAGCAGCGGCACCAGCAGCGGCAACAGCAGCGGCACCAGGAACAGCAGAGGGAACAGCAGCGGGACCAGCAGCGGGAACAGCAGAGGCACCGGGAACAGCAGCGGGAACAGCAGCGGGACCAGCAGCGGGACCAGCAGCGGGAACAGCAGAGGCACCGGGAACAGCAGCGGGAACAGCAGAGGCACCGGGAACAGCAGCGGGAACAGCAGCGGCGCCAGGAACAGCAGCGGGAACAGCAGCGGCACCAGCAGCGGCACCAGCAGAGGGAACAGCAGCGGCACCGGGAACAGCAGCGGGAACAGCAGCGGCACCAGCAGCGGGAACAGCAGCGGCACCGGGACCAGCAGCGGGAACAGCAGCGGCACCAGGAACAGCAGCGGCACCAGCAGCGGGAACAGCAGCGGGAACAGCAGCGGGAACAGCAGCGGCACCGGGAACAGCAGCGGGAACAGCAGAGGGAACAGCAGCGGGACCAGCAGCGGGAGCAGCAGCGGGAACAGCAGCGGGAACAGCAGCGGGAAAAGCAGAGGGAAAAGCAGAGGGAACAGCAGCCTGGCAGCGCCCAGAGCCCCCGCAAGCCGCGCTCCCTGCAGCCCTCTAAGGGGGGCCCCTCAGCCCTGCCCCATAGAGGGGACCCTGTTGAAGCCCCACCCCCAGAACTCCGCCCATGGGTGGGTGCAACCTCACGGGCTGCTCCGCTGTTAATGGTGGGCTCTAAGCCCCACCCCCCGCAGGCAGCCCTACCCACACCTAAGCGCTGCCCCAAAAGCCGTGACCCCGCTCATAAAGCGAACCCCCTAAGCGCTGCCCCCTAGGCGACCCCACCCCACCACCACTATAAATGGGACCCCTTAGGCTCCAAGACCTTCCTGGTCCCCATCCTGGGGGGATGCCCTCACCCAAAATACCCCCAGAGCCCCCCTCCCTGTGAGTTCTTCTCCCCTCCAGAGTTCCCTGCTGGGGTGCCTCACCCCCAAATCCCTTCCATCCTCCCTGTCAACAGCACTAAGGGGTTAAAAATTTAATTAACTCATTTATTGGGGTGTGGCAGAACTGGGAGGGTCCCCAGTAGGGTGGAGGTCCCGGGTAGGTTCCCCTGGGGGTGGCATTCTGGTGAGGGGGTCCCGGGGGATCATGGGTAGGGGTCCTCAATAATCTAAGGGGTGCTGGAATAAGGAATGGGACCTCCACCCTGGGATGGGTCCCTGGAGGGGTTGTTGGGCATCCTGAGGTGGGGGTCCAATAGGGGGGAGTCTGTGGAGTGGGCCGCCGTGGGGGGTCTTGGGGAGGGGGATCCCAAAATTGATTAGGCATGTAAGGACAGGGCCCCAGCGTGGGGGACTTCATGGGGGTGCCAGCATGATGGTGCCATAGGAGCTCCCAGTAAGATTAGGGACGTGAGATTGTCAGGAGAGAGCGCCAGGGTGGGAGTCCTGGTACAGGGGTCCGAGGGAGTGGGTCTCTGTGCAGGGGTTCAGGGGGTCCCCCTTCAGATGCCCCCCCCCTCGAGGCCCCGCAGGCGCCGGGCCAGCTGCAGATCCTTGGGGAACAGGGTGACTCGGCGGGCGTGCAGCGAGCACAGGTACGCGTCCTCCAGCAGCCGCACGGTGAAGGCCTCTGCCGCCTGCATCCCAAAACCTGAGGCGGTTCCCCAAAACCCCCAGCAAGCCCCAACCCCCACAGCTCCCCCGGGGGCAGCGACCCCCCCAAAACACACCCCCAGAGGGCAGGATCCCTCCAAACCCACCCATGGTGGACTGGAGGGACCGAAACACCTTGTGCTTCTAAATGTGTGAGGGGGGGCCAACACCCAGTGACCCACCCCCATTCCCCAACAGACCCCGGGGATAAGGGACCCCCCCAGCACCCAGAGGTCTCCCAGAGACCCTCTCAACATTCATGGAACTCTGTCCCAGAACCCATAGACCCCCCCAGCCCATGGAGACCCTCCTAGAATCCCCCTCAGCACACATCAGACACCCATGGCAAACCTCTCAGCCCCATCCAAGCACCCAGAGACCTTCCTGGACTTCCCCAGCCTCCCAGAGGGCACCCCCAGCCCCTCCTGCAGCACCCACAGAACCCCTTCCCCCAATGCCCATGGAAACCTTCTCAGCACCCATGAGATCCCCCACAGCCCCTGGGACCCCTCCCCACCCCCTTAAGCTCCCCGGACACCCCTGCAGCACCCAGAGGACTCCTCCAGCCCCTCTGTGGCCCCCTCCACCACGCCTGGGCCCCCCGACCCCTACCTCCTGCAGCGCCAGCAGGGCCATGCGCTGCCAGCGGTAATCGACCCCCCGGGTGAAGAGCAGGCAGAGCTCCCGCACCTGGGGCAGGGAGGGGGTCACATGGGGGCACTGGGGTCACAGGGAGTGGGGGGACATGGGGACAACATGGAGGGAATATGGGAGACATGAGGACATCCCGGGCTGGGGCCACCACCCTGGCAACACCCTGGAGACATGGGGACACCGTCCTGGGGACATCCCCAGGACCTGGGGACACCCTTGTTGTCACCCTGGCAACACTTTGGGGACACCCCAGGGACAGGAACACTGGGGACAGGAACACCTGGGGATATCCTGGGAACTGGGGATGATGGGGACACCCTTCGAAGACCCCGGGTGCAGGGCAGGGGGAAGCACCACATTGGGAACATCTTGGGAACACCCTTGGGCATGGGAACATGGGAACACTCCCCTGAGGACACCCCGATGGGACAGGGGGGACAGTGCCAGCACGGGGGAAGGGGCACAGGGAACACACAATCCATGCAGCCCCTGAGGGTGGGGGGACACAAGGATGTCTGGAAGGACAAAACGACATTGGGGGACATGCAAGGATGTTGGGGGAGGACAGGCCCACCATGTCATGAGGACAGGGGGGAACAAGGACATGGGGAGGGCTGGAACAGGGTTGAGGGGGGGCCCTGGGGGAAGAGGGTGGTCCTGAGGGGCCCCAGAGGGTGATACGGGGCTCTGGGAACCTGGTAGGTCTGGAGGGGGTTGGACAGTCCCAGTGGGTGTTTGGGGCAGGGTCCAAGGGGAGACTGGAGGGTCCCAGGTTGGATTTCAGGGATCCCAGGACAGATTTGGGGGTTGGATTTGAGGGGGTTGTTTGAGGGGTCCCAGTGGGTAATTGGGGGAATCCTGTGGGGAGCTGAAGGGTCCCAGGGTGGGTTTGAAGGCTCTGGGAGAGGTTGCAGGGTCCAAGAGGGTTGATCTGGGGTCTCCCAGGGTGGATTTGGGGATCCCAGGAGAGGGGATCCAGAGGGGTTTGGGAGATCCCAGATAATGGGAGGTCCTGGGGTGGATTTAGGGGGGTCATGGAGGGACTTGGGAGTCCTAAAGTAGATTTTATGGGTATCTGAGAGAATCTGTGGGGTCCCAAGGTTCTGTGGGGGAAATGGGGGTGTCCGGGGGTTTTGGGGTGCAGGAGTTTTCATTCTGGGCTGTGGGGGGTTCTCACCAGGCGGGCGAAGGGGCCAGGGCGCAGCAGCAGGCGGGTGCTGCTCTGGTACCTGCGGATCTCCTGCAATGCCCGCTGACCCGGGCGGCGCCCTGGGGGGGCATTAGATGGGGGTCTGTGGGAGCTTTAGGGGATCTATTTGGCCTAGAGGGGCACAGATGGGGGCCTCTGAGGGAACATGGGGGGTATAGGAGATCTATAGGGCCTGTGAGGACACAGAGGGCTACAGGGGATCTATGGGGGTCTGTAGGAGCTGGGGGGACAGGGGAAAGCTGTGGGGGGTATAAGGGATCTATAAGGTCTGGGGGGACATCGGGGGTGTGAGGGATCTATAGGGGCTACAGGGGATGGCCGATATAGGGGAGCTATAGGGGGCAGGGAGTATGGGGGGGTTATAGGGAATAGGGTATAGGGGGTTATAGGGGAGAGGGAGTGTGGGGTGACCATAGGTGACGGAGGCCTATGGGGTATATAGGGCTGGGGGCGGGGGAGAATAACGGGGGGAGGGTCCCTAAGGGCAGTTCTATAGTGGGGTCCATAGGAGTGCTCTGGAGGGGGGCCTAAAAGGGGGCTCGATGTGGGAGGTCCATAGCGGGTGTCTATAAGGGGAGTCCCCCACCCCTCACTCACTGCGTGCCCGCGGCCGGGGCGATGGGGGGGCTGGGGGGCGGGCGCGCCGTCGGGGGGTGGGCTTGGGGCGGGGCATGGCGAGGCCGAGCCCAACGCGGGGTCAGGGCAAGTCCAGGCGTCCGGCGGGGCTGGAGGGGACCCGGCGGGCGGGGAAGGGGGGGTCAGGGCGGACCCAGGTGTCCGGGGCCCCCCCGCCACTCCCGGATCCCCCCAAGCCCCCCCCTCCCGCTCCCCGGCCGTGACGTCACGCCCGGGACCCGCCGCCGCCGCCGCGCGGTTCAAACCTCCCGCCGCGCCGCGCTGCTCGTGACGTCACTTCCTCCCGCGCTGCCCGCGACCGCTCTGCGCCGCCGGACTCCGCGACTCGATGGTGCTCATTAGCATAAATCTGCATGGCCCCGCCCCGGGCACCCCGCGCCTTGGCGCTCCCAGGGAAGTCTCAGTTACCGTCCCAGCGTGATCCCGGCATGGTCCGTGTAATCGTCCCAGTGCGATCCCAGTCACTCCCAGCATGCTTCCCGTTGCTCCCGGTCATCTGCATGGTTCCAGTTACTCCCAGAATGATCCCAGTTTCATCCCAGTATGATTCCAGTGCCCCCCAATATGATCCTAGTGCTTTCCAGTCACTCCCAGTGTGAGTCCAGTATGATCACAACAACTCGGTCACACCCTCCAATGGTCCCAGTCAATTCCTGTCACTACTAGAATGATCCCACTATGATCCCAGTCACTCCCACTATGATACCACTTGGCCCCAGTGCGGTTCCAGACACTCCCAGTATGAACCCAGCATGGTTCCAGTTGTCCCCTGTGCGATCCTAGTTGCCCCAGCTGTGATCCCAGTATCCCAACATGGTTCCAGCATCTTCCATCTGCTTCCAGTGTGTCTTCCGTTGGCTCCCGACATGGTCCCAGTAGCTCCCTGTGCCTCCCAGTACCCGGTCGGGGTCAGTCGAGGTTTACAAGTGTCCATGAAATCCATTAGGAGAAGCAGATTGGGGGGTTAGTGAACCCATGGTGGGCTTTGGGGTGTCTTGGGGGCATTGCCTTACAGACTGCCCAGTTTACCCCCAGTTTTCCCAGTGGGCCATCACACCCCCCATCTGACACCATCAAAGCTCCCAGTTTCCAACATTAGACATCCCAGTTGTCTCCCCAGATCTTCCAGTTCCTCCCAGTGGGCCACCACACACCCATTTCACTGAATCACTGAGGCTGGAAAATCCCTCCAAGACTGAGTCCAACCTCTGACCAACTTCCACTTTATGATTTCACCATCACACTTAGTGCCATGTCTAGTTGTTCCTTGAACACCTCCAGGGATGGGTACTCGACCACCTCCCTGGGCAGCCTCTTCCAATGCCTGACAACCCTTTCCTTGAGGAAATTCCTCCTGATGTCCAACCTGAACCTCCCCTGCCACAGCTTCAGGCCATTTCCTCCTCCTCCTGTCCCTGTTCCCTGGGAGCAGAGCCCGACCCCCCTGGCCGCCCCCTCCTGTCAGGGAGTTGTGCAGAGCCAGAAGGGCCCCCCTGAGCCTCCTTTTCTCCAGGCTGAGCCCCTTTCCCAGCTCCCTCAGTCGCTCCGGGTGCTCCAGCCCCTTCCCAACTCCATTCCCTTCCCTGGATATGCTTCAGCCTCTCAATGTCTCTCTTGCAGTGAGGGGCCAGAACAGGACACAGGACTCGAGGTGGGGCCTCTAATCACTGCCCTGCTCCTGCTGACCACACTACAGCTGGTATAGGCCAGGTGCCACTGGCCTTCTTCCCAAGTGGGCTGGCTCAAAGCCAGCTGGCTACCAACCAGCAGCCCCAAATTCCTTCCTGATGAGCAGCTCTCAAGCCATTCCTTCCCCAGCCTGGAGCATTCCATAGGGTTGTCATGACCCAGCACTTGGCCTTGTTGACCCTCACACCATTATCCTTGGCCCATTGATCCAGCCTGTCCTGATCCCTCTGCAGAGCTTCCTGCCCTCCAGCAGATCCACACTTCCACCCAAGCTGGTGTGATCTGTGAACATCCTGAGGGTGCCCTCAATCCCCTTATCCAGGTCACAGATGAAGATGTTGAACAGGACCAGCCCCAACACTGAGCCCTGGGGAACCCCAGCAGTGCCCAGCCCCACCTGGTTGTGGCCCCATTCCCACCCCTCCTTGGCCTGGCCACCATCCAGGTGTTCCCAGTGAGAAGCACCTGTCCCAGCCGGGAGCCGCAGGTGCTCCAAGAGATGCAGGGAGATAGAGGCAGTGCCAAAGTCTTTGCTGAGCTTCAGACAGACACACCCACACATGTCCAACACCCACCAGGGCCACCTGGGCACAGCAGGAGATCAGGTGAGTCAGACAGGACCTGCCTTTCCCAAGCCCTGGCTATTCCCAATGCCCTGGTTTTCCTGTCCGTGCCATGGGTTCCCCCCAGGAGATCTGTTCCAGGGCCATCTCAGCACAAAGACTTGGAATTCCCTGGATCCTTCTGGCCCTGGTCTCAGTGGCTGCCAATCACCTCTAGTATGGTTCCAGTCATTCCCCATATGATCCTAGTCATTCCCAGTATGATACCAGTAGGATCCCAGCATGGTCCCAGTTCCTCCCATTCACCTCCAGTGTGATTCCCCTTACTCCCTGTCCCGCCCCACCACGGTTCCAGTTGTCCCCTGTATGATCCTAGTTACCCCAGTTGTGATCCCAATACCCCCACCATGGTTCCAGTATCTTCCAGTTGCTCCCAGCATAGTCCCAGTAGCTCCCAGTGCCTCCCTGTGGCCAGTGGAGGTCAGTTGAGGGTTGCAGATGTTCATAAAATCCATCTGGGGGAAAAGCACACACAAGTGTTGTGGGGGGATATGGAGGGACATGGAGGCACTGTCCTGCTGTCACCAAAACTGCAGGAAAAACAAAAACATTTTTAGTGTTAGAGAATGAAGATATTACTTTACTCTGGCCAGGATGTTGTTCTGGCCACAATGTGCAACAGAAATAATTTCATCCACACATTGCTGGGATTGTGCGGAGAAAATCCTTCCATCACACGTGGCTCTTTACTAGATTTTTCACACACACAATAAAAACCCAGAGAAATTCGTTGGTTCACTGTTCATTGGTCCCAAGTTACACAGTTAGTGTAACAGTCTTAGTATTGGTTTCCTATTGGTTATTGATCAGTTTGCCTTCAATGCTAATTAGGTCCTCATTCTTCGTTCTCTTATTGACCTTTTCCCAGACCAGGTGTCTCTTACACATCAGGAAAGTTGTTCATTAATGGGCACTTATCTCTTGTGCATCCTCTGGCAGCTCCCAGTCCATTGAAATGTCAAGCTCATCAGGCCTCGCCCAGGGAAGAGTCTCTTGAAAAGAAACTTCCATTCCCTTCCCCCTGGGCAAAGACGAACAAAACCCCTGACTAAAGTTAATTTAAAATTTTAGAAGTTGTATCATTTCCAACACCGCCCCTCCCCATGGACACGGTACCCTCATTGCCACCCTGTGTCCCCATGTTCCCCCATCTCCCTCATGTACACACGTGTCCCCAGTGTCCCTCATGTCCCACCTGTCCCCCCATGTATCCCCCAATGTCCTTATGTCTCCCATGTGTTCCCAATGTCCCCTGTGTGTCCCCCACATCTCCACCCTACCCCCACACCTCCCAATGTTGCCCTGTGGCAGGAGGTGCCTGGACTCTTCCTGGCCAGCTGGGACATTCCTCTAAAGGCCCCGTGTTCCTCTGGGAGACGAAAAATAGAGGAAGGGAAGACCCTGAATACGGGGGGGACCCCAACAGTGTGGCAAACAGGATGGGGCAAGAGCGTCCTTCCTCCCCTTCATTTTTGGGACCCTGCCAATGGGACAGAGGACACTATCCCCCTTCATGGAATGAGACCCCACCCAGGGATCTGGGCCCCTCTGCATGGGATTGGGACCCCCCTGCTCCAGTTAATGGCCTTGAGACCCCCACATGTAACTGGTTTACCTTCTTGGAACTGAAATCCTCTCCATGGGATTGGGACACACACCCGCTCCTTCCATGGGATTGGGGGACTCATCACTGGACTGGACACCACCCTCCCTGTAAGACTGAGCATCCTCTGAAAGTGGGACATCCTCCCCATGAGACTGGGCACAGAGCTCCATCAGCCCCTGCTCCCCCTCACCAGGGACCCCCAGGGGCCCCCTGGAGCTGAGGGTGGCACTAATCAAAGTGGCCACCAAACCCACCTGTGTGGACAGGGGGCCACAGGGAGGCCAAGGCCCCACCTCGGGCAGCCTCAGGGCTGGGGGCCCAAAGAGGGACCCCAGGGCTGGGAATCTGCTAACAGAGGAATGGAGAAGAACGCATTGGCAATGCAATGGTGGCACTTGGACTCCAGCTCACACTGAAGTTCCAGCATGTCCAGCATGGCAGCACTCAGTGACAGTGTGACTTTGTTCAGGCTGTGACAATCCACTGTCAGTGTCCACTCTCCACTGGACTCAGGCATGGGCCATGTGGGGCTACTGATGGGCGAGCGAGTCCTGCTGAGCACGCCCAGCCCTCCAGTTCATGGATCATCTCATGGATGGGGTCCTGAAGTCCCAGTCGGTGCCGTGTTGCCAATGGGACACTTGTGCTGGCCATTGGTACCTGCTGTTCTTCAACCCTCAGAAGTCCCACAGCAGAAGGGTCCTCTGAAAGACCAAGCAAGGGATTCAGCTGTCTTAATTTCTTCTGTCTAATTCCACAGCAGCTCTCCCAAAGCCCAATGATGTCCTTTTGGGTCCTTGAAGTACCTCTATGAGTTGATCTATGCCAAGGATACACGGAGCCTCTAGGCCAGTCACAGTGGAGTGGTTTTGCCCTTCATTCCCAGTCAGGAGCACTTCAGCTTCCAGTACAGTCCCTGTTGGGATCCCCCGTCATCCCAGAAATAGAGATGGATTCTGCCCCTACATATCTTGACGGCACCAGTGTCAAGTAAAGCCTTGTGCTCCTGTGGCCCTGCTGTGCCAGGCCATGGATCTACACCGTCCAATAGATCCTGCTGTCCTTTTTCCACACCTGGCTGGAGCCAGGACCCCTCTAGTACTGGTCACAGTACTCATTGGTCAGTTCTTGTAAACATGACCTGGAGGTCCCTTCAGGAGGATCAGAGGTAACATCAGCCCTTCCTTCAATTCTGCCTGAGGACTTGCCCACTGGAAACTGGAGTGCCATTTTTCCTTGAGGAGTTTTCTGTGGTGGTTAATTTTTCCTGTCAATTCACATACCTGTGCTGCCAAGGCAGAGGTGGGTTTTCCATCCCACCTCCTTATGTCTTCACCATGGTCAGGCAGGTAAAACCACAGGTAACCTCGTGGTGTGCCCCCTCTCTCTTTGGCAGGAGGCACTTGTTCCCCATAGACTCTGGTCTGTACTGGTGGGGCATGGGGCACTTCTTTAAATTGCTGGAGGTCCTTTCCACAGACAAGATGCAGGTTCATAGGTGGAAGCGATACTTTCTTCATATTGCCAGAGTTTGGTAACCAAATTATCTACTCTTTGTTCTCCTCCTTTCCACAACATCACTGCCAATGAGTTGGTATATGGCGATGGCAGCTCAGTAGGAACTTCCACCACATGTTTTGTGCACACTGAACCTCATCTGGATCTACAGGGGACTGTAGGTCTGGACACAATCCTGTGCCATGTGCCCCAGGATGATTCTGCCTGAGCAGGGAGGTTGGACCAGACAACCCACTAGTCTCTTCCAATCTAACTGATTTTGTGATTCTGTGCAGGAACAACTCACAAGTGATGATGGAATATGGACAATTGGTGGAAAGGAAATTCTGCCCGTCACAGGGAGGAGCGATGGCACAGGGAGCAGGACAGAGCAACAGAGACTAGAGGAAAAGGAGCATGAGATAAGCAGGGAGGAAGGCAGGAAGAAGGTTCCCTACTGGACTCTGTAAAATCTCATCACAGAACTGATCTGATTGCCTTTCACAACAAGGCAATTCCTGGATGGATGAGGGGAGTAAGGTGGGTGCAGGCTCCCTTGGCAGCCCTTTGGAAGGACTCAGCAGGTGGGAGAGGTGGGCAGGGAGGAGCCTCACTTGTCCTGCCACATCCCACAGGGCTGGGAGACAAAAAAAAACAGCTGAGAGCAATCCAACGCTCCCAGTTCTGTTTCCTCCCAACTCAAACCCAGAGCAAAATTCCATCCATCCCTTCAGGGACACAAATTAGGTTTCACATCCCCAACCCCAAACATTCCAGGGTGAGGAGATTGTGCAAGACCAGGACATTTTGTTGGCTGATCCCCAGAGGCCCTTAACCGCAACTATTCTTTAACTGCCCAAAACACAGGCAAGGGCCTCAGAAACCACGTTTTGGGTAGTTTTGCTCAGCTTCTAAAGTTTCCTGATACTTTTCCTTTGCCATTTCAGAATCCACACTTAGAGAAAAATGAGGTCTCAGGACCTGCTGGATGTCCCCAGATTCCATCCCCAAACCCTGCAGCAGCTGCCAGGAGAGAACCTGCCATGGCTGAGTAAAAATACTTTATTTTTAATAAAAAACATACAAAAAATGATGCTTTTATCTCTAAACCCTCCAAGTCTTGCCTGCCACACCCATATCACTCTAGAACAGGGGATTTATAAATCTTAAAATCCTTAAGAAAAATAACATTCACAGTTTAATTTAATTTTGGTACAATCAAGACTCTGGTCATGTGGGATTTGGTGATGGTCACTGGGAGTAGCTCAGCAGAGGGAAAATTGTGAGCAAAGGAAGGGTAAATTCTGCATAATTGAAGTCTTGAGAGCAAAGTCCCTGCCTTGCAGATGTGCTGCAAGGGAGCCTAAATAAGTATCATCATCATCATCACCATCAGCTCTTTATTTCTAAAAGGTGAAACACTGACCTCTTGCATAACACAGCCCAGATGAATTATGGAAAGTAAACCAACATTTTAAAGCAGCAAATCCCTGTTCCAGAGAATTCTCTGACACAGGAGGAAATCCATGATTTACTCTTAAATTCACTTTCTGGTTAAAACCAAACCCACCTGATCTCCCGTCTGAGTTCACCTGACACCAGCTAGAGCTTGGGAAATGTTTCTTGCTCTGCTGATGCCCCCTTTGGTCCCAAGTCCCTTTCACTGCTGTTGTCTCTCCTCCCCGAGCAGATCCCCAGGTGAGGAGGTGCTGCAGGTGCCAGAGCAGAGATTCCCCTGCAGCCCTGGAGAAGAACAGAGTGAGGCAGATGCTGCCTCTGTGCCCCAAGTGCCTCCACCTGAGGGACTCACCCCATGGAAAGGGACCTGGAGCAGTTCCTGAGGGACTGACACCCCTCCAACCCATTTCCCTCAGGAGCTTTTTCATCAGGTTTTCTCTTCCTGTCTCTTCCTGAAGCGTGAGTGATGGAGCAGCCTGGGGGGGGGCCGCGCCTGGGGTCAGCCAAGGTCACCCACCCCAAACCTCCACCAGTTTTAGCATGCCAGGCTGGTTTGGCTTGGAAGGGACTTCAAAGGTCATCTCAATGCACCCCCTGCCATGGGCAGGGACACCTTCCACCATCCCAAGTTGCTCCAAGCCCTGTCCAACCTGGCCTTGGACACTTCCAGGGATGGAGCAGCCACAGCTTCTCTGGGCACCCTGTGCCAGGGTGTCACCACGTTCACAGGGAGGAATTTCTCCCCAATATCCCATCTAACCCTGTCCTCTGGCAGGTGAAAACCCTCACCCTCCATCCTGTCCCCTACCTACATACATATCAGCCCAAAAACTGGCTCAGGCAGTCCATGCCTAGCTGTGGCCATCTGGGGTAGCCCCTTTTGGGGGGCTCGGGGGAGTGCTGGGCATTTGGGCAGATCTGTGGGTTGTTTCAGGGGGCCTCAGGGGGCTTTAGAGGGAGTCTGGGAGGGTCCTGATGGTTTAGAGGGTGTTGGGGGGGAGCTATGGGGTATTTTGAGGGGACTCCAGGGGTATTTGGGGTCTAGTGGGGAGTTTGGGGGGAGTATGTAGGGGATGGTGGGGGTCTCTGGGGTTTTGGGGGGCGGGACTATAGAATGTATACTGCAGGTCCCCAAAGTCCTCTCAACCTCTCCTTCGCGTGGCAGGATTTGATCTCCACCTGCCCAGGAAGCTCACCACACAGACTGCTCCCGACTCCCATGAAATTTTTTATGTACGCAACACGCAGGAATGTTTTTCCTGCAATTTCCCTGGCTCCAAGAGGGACCATGGGAGCGGCACGAAGAGGTGGGGGGCTTGTCCATCCCCCACATGGGCAACTGCAGTTTTAATTCAAATTTTGATTAAAGGCTGAACTGTTGCCGATACTGCGATAGGGTCAGGCTCTTTCTCTACATCGTTGTCATCGCACCGATTCCCCGGGGGCGCTTGACGGGCCCCTGGAGGGCAGCTGGGGGTGCTTGCGGGATCACTTAAGGGTCTGGAGGGGCACTTAGGGTCGGGGAGACAACTGGAGAGCACTTGGGGGTCCGAGGGGACATACAGAGGGCATTTCGGGGGCCAGTAAGGGAGCGGGGGCGGGCAGACTTAGGGATCGCGGAGGGCACTTGAGGATCAGGAGGGGGACACTCGGGGTACTTATGGGGCCCTGGGGGCACTTACGGCTCAGGGAAGCACTTGGGGGCACTCCCGGCCCTGACCGGGCTCTCGGGGGCCGCGGAGCACGACGGGAACCGCGGAGCACGACGGGAGCCGCAGTCCCGGCTCTACAGGCGCGTTACGGGGCCCCGAGGCATTTCGGCACTTGTAGTCCCGGAAGTGAGAACCTGGCGCGGAACCGGGGCACCGCCCCCAGCGCCGCGTTCTCGGGCGCCGATTGGCTCAGCGCGAGGACGGGCGGGCGCGACGGCCAATGGAAGGCGGCAGGGCCCGAGGGCTTGGGGCTGTTTCTGACGCCCCCCATGACCCCCCACAGCCCCCTCGGGGGCAGGGGGACACCAGAACCCCCCGGCGCCACGTTGGCCGTGAAGGTGAAGAAGCCAGGTGAGCCGCCCCACACGGTTTGGGGGCTCCCCTCCCCGATACGCCCAGCAACCCCCCCAGACGCCACAATGTCCGCCCCTAGTCCCCACAAAGCCCCCAGCCCTTTCCTGGGCCTCCCAAAACATCCCACAGACCCCAGGACAGTTAAAGATTCCCCCCCACACCCTCCCAAAGTCCAAGGGTCCCCCCAAACTCCTTCTTGGACCCCCAACAACTTCCACAGACATCCCCCAACCCCATAGAGCTCTTCTGGGCCCCCTATAGACACCCAGTGCCCCTCCCAACCACTCCCGATTTCCGGCGCTCCCCATACACCCCCAAACCCCTTTCTGCAGCCTCAGAGCCCCTGCAAACACCCCACACACCCTCCTGGACCCCCTAGAGACATCCAGCACCCCAGCAGCACCCTCTTTTGAGCCCCCGGAATCCCCCAAATGCTCTTGGGGCCATATGGGGGGAGAGAGGATTGGGGGCAACGCCAAAGGTGGGGGGAGGAAAGGGAGGGGATTTTGGGGGTCTCCCCACCTCCCTGGTGCAATTTTGGGGTGTCATTGCTTTATTGAACCACCGTGGGTTGGGGGTGCCCTGGTGAGGGCTCCAGGAGGGTCTCGATGGCCCTGGGGGGAGAAGGAAGAACAAATGGGGGGTTAGGGGGACCTGGCGGAGGCGCAGGGGCAGACCCCTAAAACTTGGGGATGGGAGCATCCTACCGAAGCCGTCCCCTTATGGCTCGGCGGTGGCATCGCAGCATCCAGAGGAGGGGGTCCCCCAAACAGCCTGGGGGGCCTGCGTGTCACAGGGGGTGGCAGTACCACAAGTGTTCCCCCAGCCCCACAAGTGCCTCCCCAAGCCACAAGTGGTGCCTCAGTCCCTCAAGCGACCCCCATGCCCACAAGTGTCCTCCCAGCCCCTCAAGTGAACCCCTGACCCAGAACTGGCCCCCTGCAGCCCCACAGGTGACTGCCCTGGCCTACAAGTGCCCCGCAGTCCCCAGAAGTATCCCCGCGGCCCCCGGGTGACCCCACCCACAAACGGCCCCGGCCCTCGAGGGCTCCTCTGCGTTCTCACCCAGCGGCTGCCGCAGCGGCGCCCCCTGCAGGGCATCACGGGCGCGGCTCCTGATTGGCTGCGGCGCCTCGCGGGGCTCACGTGACCTCGAGCCCGGCCCCCCCCGGCGCAGGGGCTCGGGAAGCGCCTCCCTTGCGGGCCGCAGGGCATCCTGGGAGTCACGTGACCGCAAGCGTGGCGCACGCCGCAGCGCCTCGAGGCGGTCAGGTGACCCCCGACTTGGCTCCTGCCGCAAAGGCTCATGGGACTCTCGCTTCCCCCAGGGTGGCGCCCCCTGGCGCAGCGATGCGCAGCAGCGGCGGCCGACTGGCCGCAGGGCCTCGCGGGAGTCACGTGCCTGTGCGTACAGCGCCCCCTGCCGAGCAGCCGGAGAGCCGCGCCCCGTTGCCCAGAGGGCCCCGCGGGAGCTCCAACAGGGCTCCCGCCGCAAGGGCTCCTGGGAGCCGGCCTGCGCCGAAGGCGCCCCCTGGCGCAGGGGCTTGCACAGGTGCCTCCTGATTGGCCACTGGCCCCCGGGCGGATCACGTGGCCCCCAGGGCGCGGCCCCCTGCAGGGGCCCGGCGGGGTCACGTGACCTCCCCGGTGGCACCCCCGGCAGGGCCGAGCCGGGCAGGGCCGAGCCGGGCAGGGCCGAGCCGGGCAGGGCCGAGCCCGCCGGGGGCGCGTCCAGCGCCGGCTTCTCCCTTTGGCACCGCCTCAAGCGCCACTGGACGAGGGCGTCGCCGAGGCTGGATCTGGAGGGGGCGGAGCCAAGCGGAGGCTTCGCACTTTGTGGCCCGCGGGGGCGGGTGCTGAGCAGGGCCTGGCTGGAGGGGGCGGAGAGGGTTGGGGGAGGAGCGAGGACCCCCGAAATGCTGGCCCTGCACTGCCCCCCGCGGGGCTGGTGGTCCCGGACGGCATTTCAGGGCCTGCGGGGGCGCACTTACGGGCAGAATGGGGGGCCTGGGGCATCGCCTGGCATCGGGTGGGGCAGTTGGGGATCTCCGGGGCACTCTTGGGGATCACCTGGGGCAGGGGAGGGAACTGGGAGGCACTTAGGGGGTCTGGGGCGGTATTTGGGGGTCTGGGTAGCCCTTGGATTCCGGGGCAACACGTAGGGAACGAGGGAGCAGATTGCGGTCCCCAGGGTCACCCGGGCGCACTTGGGGATCTCGAGGGGCACTCGAGGCCGGGCTGCTCTCCCACCTCCTTTGCACCAGCCGCTCCGTTCGCTGCTCCAGACTGAGCCTCTGCGGGGGGCATGCGGGGAGTGACGCGGGGCCCCCTCGAACCCCCCAAATTCCCCTCCGGGATCCCCCACGTCCCCCCCTCGGTCCCTCCGGACCCCTCAGGCCTCACCCGCTCCATCGCCCGCGCTCTCGCTTGGCTCCGCCCCGTGCTGCGAGCTCGGGCGCTGATTGGTTGAGGACGGGGACGGGCGGGCGCTGCGGCCAATGGGAGGCGGGGGAAGGGGAAGGCGGGAAGCGGCGGCGCCGAGCGCGGCGGGGGAGGGGTGGGGTCCCTGAGAGGGCTTTGGGGTTCCTGGAGAGGATGTGGGGATTCCCTGGAGGGGTTTGGGGGCTCTGGAGGGACTGAGGGAGTCCCTGGAGTATAAATGGGGGATCTTGGAGGGGTTTGCGGGTCAGGGGGCACAGAGGGATGCCCAGGGAGGTTTGGGGCTCACTGAGGTGGTTTTGAGGGTGCCAGGGAGGTTGCTGGGGATCCCCAGGAGAGGGTTTGGGGGGGGGGGGCGGCGGCTGGTGTGGTTGTGGGCGTCCTAGAGGGGATTTGGCGGTCCAGGAGGGTCGAAGGGGTCCCCATGTGGTTTGAGAGGTCCTCGGTGGGGAGCCCCTCTCTGAAAGTGGCAGAGAGCTGGGATCCCGCTGACAGAGACCCCCAATCTCCCCCACAGACCCCCCACATCTCCTCTAGAAACCCCAAACCCTCCCAGGGACCCCCAAGCCCCGACAGGACTCTCTCAGCTCCCCTTACATCCATAAGCCCGTCCAAGGGAATCATACCAAAGTTGGTTGGAAAAAGAAACTTTCTAACACAATTTGCAGCATTAGAAAGCAGGCATTCTTTATCCGCGCAGGGCGCACTGAGGGATTTCTCCTTTAATCTGATGTGTGCGGTGAAACTACAACAGGGTATGGTCCTGGAGGGACCATGAAGGGGTCTCTGGTGGTCATATTCACGGAATGCATCCATGTTACAGGTGACCTTTCCCTGAACTTTTTCTGTGGCCGTGCACAGTTGCTTCTTGTTACATAACTTGCCAAAACCCCACTGTATTCCTCATTAACTATTTCTTTACTGGTTCCAGCTATGCTTGTGATCCTGTGTGCATGCCTTTACATCCTTTCATCTTTTTTGCAGTTAGTCTTTAAGCTGCATCCAGCACCTTCAGGGGAACTGAAAATTTCTCCATGTCATTTATCAGAAACCCCAAAACCCCTCCAGGGACCACCAACACCCCCAGGGACCCCCATCTCTCTGCAGGGATCTTGTGGTTTGGGGGTTTAGAGGGCTGAGAGTATGCCCGGGTAGTTTTGGGGCATCCCCGTGTGGCTTTGGGGGTCCCTGGCTGGGTTTGGGGGGTCCCTGTCTCTGGGCATTTTTGTGGATCTCTGTGGGGTTCAGGGGTTCCTCATTTTTATGTCTTCATTTTAAGGCAGAAGCCCTTTAATTCCCTGTTTTCCATCGTCTCTCCTGGCTCCAGCTGGTTTTCTTCAGCTTTTTCAGGCACTTGGGCCAGAATTTCCCATTCCCCGGAATTCCCCGCTGGGTCTCGGATCATTCATTTTGGGTAAAAAACATCCGGATTTGGGTCTGTCCTTCCCCCGGGATCATGGGGCCAGAGGGCGCCATGGGGGCAGCGATTCTGGGAGTTCAGGGAATTTGGCAGGATCGCCCAGGGTACCCCACCTGTCACGACGTCCCTGTGGCACTCACACCTGTCGAGACATCCCTGGGGGTTCCACTCCCATCACGTCCCATCAGTGACAGGATCCAGCTGCCAGTTCCCAAATTCTCGGGAACTGTGGGTCATGGCCCCGGCCCCTCCTCCCATCCTGAAATTCTGCTGAATCTGCCCAAATCTGCAGGTTTGGGCCCAAATCCACCCCCAGGAAGCCATGCCAGGAGGCTGTAGCCGAGGCCCATTTAGGTATAAAAAGAGTGATTTTGGGACAAACACTCTGTGTCTGCAGAGTTCTGGGAATTCAGGAGCTGAGGGGCTGGTGAGTGGGGGATGAGTGGGGATGCTTCATTCCCTGTTTTTTCCTGGTTTTCCTCACTGTTTGGGATGGACAGAAATTGAGGATTTTTTCTGCCCAAATTTCAGATTTTTTACTCCTTTCCCCTCCCCAGTTTTGTGTCTTTTGCCCTCTTTTCCCCTATAAGCTTCATGATTTTAACCCTTTTTCTTCCCAAATGTTGGATTTTAAACACTTTTTCTTTTTGTGTCCAAATTTCTTTTTTTTTTTTTCCCATTTCCCCCCCAAATCTCAGGGGTTTTCTCTTTTTGTGCACTTTCCCCCCAAATTTCAGGGGTTTTCCCCTCATCATGCCCAAATTTTGGTGTTTTTTTTCCCCATGTTTGAGGGCAAATTGAGCATTTGGGAGGGTTTGAGTGGGACAAGGTGAGTGAAGGGTTGTCCTGGACGTTGAGCCCCATTTTGATCCAAATTTGGGGGATGTTGGGCAAAAAAAAAATCCATTTTGACCCAAACTGAGGGGATCTGGGGCAAAATTCACCCTTTCCATAAAGTTTTAGCTTGGATTTGGTGGAAATGGGGTATTGAGGTGGCATCAAAGGGAGGAGTTGTCGGGAGAGCTGTGCCAGCGTTTTAACCCCATTTTGACACAAATCTAGGTGATTTGGGTTTAAATTCACCTGGTTTTGGAGTGCATCTGATAGAGGTGGGGACTCTGACATGGCCTCAAGGTGGGGGGGAGGGATGGTTGCTTCAGCTGTTTAATTCCATTTTGACCCACACTGGGGGGATTGGGGGGAAAATACTTTGATCCAAAATGGGGGAATTTGTGGAAAAAAAAAATTGACCCAAATTTGGGGAATTTTGGACAAAGTTTGTAGAGTTTGGAAGGTTTTGGGGTGGATTTGGGAGCAGTGGGGGCCAAAATAAAGCCCAAGAGGTTTCCATGGGGTGAAAAAAGGCACTTTGGGGTAATGAAAGGTATTTGGGGGTAATTTTGGGGGTTATTTGAGAGTTCTGGAGACACCTCAGGGCTCACATGGGTTTTTCTGATAAAATAGAAATTTTTAGTGATCTTGGGTGTTTTTCACAGTGATGGCACAGGATGGGATCTGGTGGCTCCTCCTTCCCTTCTGTGGTAAGCAAAACCCCGGTTTTCCACACAAAATCCCCAGATTTCCTGGATTTTGTACTTATTTCCAGGCTTTTTAGCACAGAAAATGAAATCCTGAATCCCTGGGCTTTTTTTTCCCAAAAATTCCCTTCTTCCCTCATTTTGCATTTTCTCCAACAAACTCTCAGCTGCAGATTTATTAATTTTAACCAAAAAAACCCTTTAAAAGTATTTTTTTTTAAATACAAAAGCCTTTAGAATCGTTTTTTGTGGTTTTGGTTTTTTTTCCTCATGAACTCCCCATTAATTTTCATGGAAAAATCCACTTTTTCCTCACTTTCACTGAAAAAAAAAGTGCACTTATCCTGGTTATTTGGGGTTACTTTTTTGTAGTGGTTGCTTTTGGGGTGTTTTTTGTTGTTGTTGTTTTGTTTGTGGTTTTTTGTTTGTTTGTTTTTGAGCTAACATGATCAGTTTTAGTGTTTTTCCAGGAAAAAAACTCAAGATCTATATGCTGGAATTGTGGGGTTTTTTTCAGGAAAAAAAGGTCTATTTTGAAAAGCTTTTTAATGAAAGAAGTCCTTTTATTTGCTCTATTTTAATAAAAAAAGTTGGTTCTTTAGGAAAAGAATAACCTTTTATTCCTTATTTTCCTGACCTTTTTCTAATTTTCATGAAAACCTCTTATCAACCCAATTTTTTGTAGTGTTTCAAAGAAAAACTCTTTTGTTCCCTTAATATTTTCTTGTTTATTCTTTTTGAAAAATTTATTTATTAGGGGAAGCAAAGCCCTCTTGAACTCTGTTTTAGGTTTGGGGTATATTTTAAAGAAAAAAACCTCATTCGCTCTGTTTTAATTTTTAAAATCCCAATTGCTTATTTCCCTGTTGGCTTTTCTTCAAAATCTCCCCTTTTAAAACAACCCCTTTTTTCTATGTTATTCAGAAAGCCCCCTTTAATCTTATTTTTTATTCACAGTCAAAGCTCATTTTTCCCTATTTTTCCCTGAAACACTCAAATTCCATTTTTTTCAGAAAAAATCACCAGACTTATCTTTTTTTACCCAACATCCCCAATTCCCTATTTTTTAAATTTAAAACAAATTCTTATAGTGAACTTTCCATATATACACTGAGTTTTAATAAATTTTTATCACATTTTCATGTGTTTTTCCCCCAGCGATCTCAAAGCTTCCTTCAGAAGAAACCCACTCTTTTTAACCTGTTTTGGGGCAAAAAATGGCTTTTTTGTTGTTTTGGAGCATTAAAAAAATCCTCAAAAGTCTATTTTTGATCCTTTAGAAGTATCTTTTATTTGTTTACTTTCCCTTTTATATATTGATCTATATTGATCTACATACATGTTAACTTGTACAAAATACTTAAAATGTTAGTTGGCTAATAATAACATTAAATAGTGTAATTGAATAACATAGTATTGATTAATAGGACATTAATTACTTATTAATACTTATCTATATTTTTATATGTTGTGGATATATTAATTATATTTATACACTACAATAGTTATATATGAATGTATAATAGAATCTCTACTGTAATTATATAAAAATGCAACATATGATATATTCTGCTATAATTATGTTATTATCATTATTCTTGATTTGCATTTTTTAGTGAAAATTTCTGTGAAAATTCAGTATAAAATTATTTCAAAGTTTATATGGATGTACAAGAGATGTGAAATATAAAACATGTAACATATTTTATGTTCATATTTTATATTAGTGTATTTAATAATACAACACAGTATATATTGCTATTATATATAGCTAGATCTATTGAGGTGTAATTATAAAAGATAGAATAGATACAAATTACTGTAAATATAATTATATACAATTCCAGATTATTTTATGATGTAATATGACAGTTGCATTATATTATATAATGACGTTGTTATTGTATTATAATGTATTATAACTTTATGTAATTTATGAATATTATATTTAGTACCATAATTATATATTATTTATCTTTTGTGTTATAATGTAATATCAACTATTATAATTGTTATGTTAATTACATATAATGGTAGATTATAATACAATATAGTATAATATAATGGTATATTAATTCTGTTCTGGTCTCTAATATATATCCTCTACTGCTCTAATTTAGCTCCTTATTGCTTATTTTTCCTTGATTTTTAACATTTTTTCCAAGCCATTTCTATGAAAAGAAGAAATAAAATTATTTTAAATCATTATCTGTATAATTTTTTTAGAGAAAATATAAAGCATCTACTGTTGTATATAATTATAAAAATAACATGTAAATTTATTTTCTGCTGGGATTTATACGAAAATAAATTCAATAACTACAGCAGTTATTATTATATTACTTTCTTTTTAATATTTATTGGTTTGGATTAATTCTTTGCTGCTATTTCTATTAAAAATAAGTACAAAATAATAGAAAAAATACTACTATATATTTAAATGTAAGTTGTAAATTACAGTGTTATAATTAATAGATCTGTATAATAACATGGAAAACTATATAACTAAGTTATATTCTGGATAACAGATATAATAATATAATAACAGGCTAAAAAAGTAATTAACATATTTTTACTGATATGAGTCCTATATTATTAATATATTACCAGTGTGCTAATAAGTAGTAATATACTGAAGTATATTACATAATACTATTAATATATCAATAACACAGTGTTTAATAACATAAACATCTAATAACATTGTTACATTAAGGAATGGTACTTATTATAATTAGTTAATAATACAACGCTATTTCATATTGTTAACACAATGGTATATTATTATTATTATTAATAATTTGTTAATAGAACATATAAATAAGAGTTTACTATTTATATCTAATTATTTATAGTTTTATTAAAATGTTGTTTATTAATATAATAAACTGTAAATATAAGTTCTATTTTGATTATATATAAAAATAGACTCTATAAATTAGATACTGCAGTCATATCTTTAATGTAATTTCAGTACAATTCCTTCTATAATTCTATATAAAACACATATAAAACGGATATAAAAGTATCAATATAAAAATATAAAGGCCGCTTTCATATAACCCCCTTGGTTAATATAAAAATTAACCAAGGCCCCCTTTTCCCCCCTTTTCCCAGCACTCTCCAGTGCCAGCTACCGGGGCCGGGAGTTCCTGGCCGTGTTCCCACAGAATGACGACGAGTCCCCCAGCGCGTACCTGCAGCTGCTGCTCACCTCCTATGGCCCTGCCGACACCCAGGTGTCGGTGACGCTCCGCGGTGGCTCCGTCACCCGCAGCGTCACCCTGGGGCCGGACCTCACTGTGCCCCTGTCCCTCCCTGCTGACCTGGAACTCACTGGAAGCCGCACTTCCCATAAAACCTTGGTGGTCCAGGCCAGCGCTGACATCTCCGTGGTGGCCGTCAGCACCAAGAGCTACACCGTGGGTGCCACCGCTCTCCTGCCCGTGGAGAGCCTGGGCACCAGGTACTACGTGGTGACACCTGTTGGGAACTACACTTACGGCCTGACTGAGTTCGTGGTGGCCGCTGGCGCCGCCACCACCGCTGTCAGCATAACCACCACCGCCACTTTCCACTATGCTGGGGCCACCTACGTCCCCGGCGCTGTGCTCTGCCTGCTCCTGCAGCCCTACCACAGCTTGCAGCTCCAGAGCAGCCAGGACTTCACTGGCACAGCCGTGGTGGCCGACAGCCCTGTGGCTGTCCTCAGTGGCCACACCTGTGTCAAGGTGTCTGCTGGCTTTGACTTTGTGGTGGAGCAGCTCCTCCCGATAACAGCGTGGGGGAAGAACTACGTGGTGCCACCCAACCCACTGCAGACAGACGTTGACTTTGTGTACGTGGTGACGGATGAGGACAACACCATCACCTACAACACCGGGAGCAGAAATGCCACTGTGGTCATGGCGGCAGGGGAGGTGCAGAGGTTCGTGGTGAACCCTAACTCACACCTGTACATCAGTGCGGTGGTGGCAGTACAGGTGGTGTTTTTCTTCAGTGGGTCATCTTGGCAAGATCCCTTCCTCCTTGTTGTCCCACCTGTCACCGCCCACTGCACTGCATTCCGCTTCAGCAGCGTGCCCGGCCAGTATAACCATGCCATCCTTGTTGCACCCACCACTGCTGCTGCCAACACCACCCTCAACCATCAGCCCGACAACACCATGGCGTGGCAGGCCATTCCTGGCACGGATTTCTCCTGGGCCATCATCACCGTGCACGCAACGACACAGAGTGCTGAGAACTCACAGGTGCCCATCGGGCTCCTGGTGTTTGGGTTCCAGAGTCAAACTGGATATGGCTTCCCTGGGCTCTGTGCCACCAGTGAGTACAGTCAGTCCATTGTTGTGTCACCCCGCTGTTGTCTGGTTGACCATTCATGAGTTTTCCCGTTTTTCAGCCCCCCCTCTCTCCTGTGAGGATTTGGTGTGCAAGGAGAGGTGTGAGATGGTGGATGGACAACCAGAGTGCATCCAGGAGACGTTCTCTACCTGTTGGCTTGCTGGTGGGCCACACTACCGCAGTTTTGATGGAAAAGCCTTTGATTTCATGGGAACATGTGCCTACACCTTGACCACCATCTGCAGTCCCGATCCCACCCTTCCTGCCTTCTCTGTTGAGGTCAAAAAGGAGAAAAAGGAGAACTCCAAGGTTCCTTCCATTGGCTCCATCACCATTCATGTTGATAATGTCACTGTCACTGCAGTCCGGTCAGAGAATGGGATGGTGAGGGTAAGCAAAAACCATCATAATTCCCAAATTCCAATAATTTTTTGGAATTTCACTGAAATTACGTATTTAGCAATGATCTTGAGAGTCTTTTCCTAAATAATTCAAGGATTTGCTGGTGTGGAGGCAACCCCTGCATTAAAACACTTCAGATCTTCTTAAACTCCATTTATTGCCTTATTTTGATGGGGTTTGGTTGTTTTGATGGTTGTTGTTGTCCTGCAGGTGAACAACCACCGCTCGCGCCTCCCCATCTCCCTCTCTCATGGGAAGCTCCGCATCCATCAGAAGGGTAAATCCATGTTGATCCAATCAAGTTTCAACCTGAAGGTCCTCTACAACTGGGATGATCATGTGGTGGTCAAACTTCCGGCTGCTCTTTCTGGAAAAGTCTGTGGGTTGTGTGGGAACAACAATGGAGACCCCCAAGATGACGCTCTCACTCCTGATGGGAAACAGGTGTGGGATATTGTGGAGCTGGGGCGGAGCTGGAAGGTGACCAGTGAGAGTGGCCACTGCCAGGACACCTGCGTTGGGGACTGTGGGCGGTGCAGATGGCACCAGGTGGTGGTATACAAGGCAGAGACCTGGTGTGGGATGCTGTCCCAACACTCTGGGCCATTCCGGTCATGTCATGGCACTGTCAGTCCCAATATCTATGTGAAGAACTGTATCTACGACCTGTGTGCCAATGAGGGGCGTCTCGATGCACTGTGCCACGCCCTCCAGATCTATGCTGATGACTGCCAGGAGGAGGGGATCGGCGTTTCTGACTGGAGGACAACAGCGGGATGTCGTGAGTGAAAATACTCCTTGGGGTGGGCAGAGCCTAATTAATGTGGGACTGAAGAGCCATGGGATCATGGGTTGGGAAAGGTTATGGCAGCAGGTTCAAGCAGGAAATCCATGAAGTCCAGGGAGATTCCAGACAGCCCAAGTAGAAAGTCCATAAAGTCCATGGACTCTCTAGAAAGTCGGAGCAGGAAGTCCAGGAAGTCTGCAGAGACTCCAGAAAGTCCAGGTAGAAGGCCCAGGAAGTCCATGGAGACTCCAGAAAATCCATGGAGACTCCAGGATATCTGTGTAGATAGTTGAAGAAGTCTGTCCCCCCATGTGCTGCTCCACCCTGACCACTGTCTTCCTCCCTGTCCAGCTCTCACTTGCCCGCCCAACAGCACCTACAGCACCTGTGGCCTCGCCTGCCCCCCCACCTGCAACATTCCCGCTGTGTCGTCCAGCTGTGCCACCGCCACCACCTGCATGGACACCTGTGTGTGCCACGAGGGCCTTGTCCTTGAAGCCAACACCTGCATCCCCCCCTCTGAAAGTGGCTGCATCTTTCAGGGTCTCTTCCATGGCCTTGGTGAGGAATTTTGGGGTGACCTCACCTGCACCCAGCGCTGCGTGTGTGACACGGAGCAGCGGCAGGCGGTGTGCCGGGATTCTGGTTGTGGCACCGAGGAGGAATGCCGGGTGGAGAAGGGAATCCAGGATTGTTATCCCAAAATTTTTGGGGTCTGCACCGCTGTTGGAGCCACCCACTACGAGACCTTTGATGGCAAGAGGTTCATCTTCCAGGGAACGTGTGTCTACCTGTTGGTTGGATTGTGTGAGGACACCCAAAATTTGGTAGGATTCCAGGTGTTGGTTCAGAATGGCCACCAGAGTGACAACCTCATGTCGTCCATTGCCGTGGTGACAGTCAAAGTCTACAACAAAACCATCAGCATCAGCAGGGAACACCCTGGAAAAATCATGGTGAGTTTAGGAAATGATCCCTTATCTTTTCACCACATTCTCCACTTCATCCCAAACCTCATCCCATTAATGAGTGATTAAATCTGAAATGTAATTAAATCAACATCATTTGGGTGTTCCAGCTGTTGAAAGCAGAATTGGAATTATCCATCAGACCCAAACTGTATCAATTTTTATGGTTTTCTCCCCAGATCAATGAGTGGTTGGTCAGCCTCCTCTTGGGACTTAAACCTTCTCATAATCTTAAATCCCAAATTTATTTCAATTCAGAATTTAATTAAATCAATGCCTTTTGGTTGCTCTGGCTGTTGAAAATAGTTTACCGTCAGACCACAAATTTGGTCACTTTTTATGTTTTTCTCCCCAGATTGATGAGCAGTTGGTCAACCTCCCATATCACTACAGTGAAAGGAAGATTGTTGTCTATCGTGAGGGGCAAGATGCAGTGGTAGAGACCAATTTTGGCCTCGTTGTCACCTACGACTGGTACAGCCGTGTCACCGCCATGGTGCCCAGTGGCTTTGCCAATGCCCTGTGTGGGCTCTGCGGGAACTACAACGGTGCTGCCAGCGACGACATGATGATGAGGAACAACCAGGTGACATCAGACCCAGATGCCTTTGGGAGCAGCTGGAAGGTCACAGATGTCCCAGGATGTGGTGAGAGGTCAACAGTGGAATGTTCCAGCACTGCCGCACCTTCCCGGCTGCAGCAGGAAGTATCTGGGATGGGGTGTGAAATTATTTTGGAAGCAGATGGACCCTTTGGAGCATGTCATGGTCATGTTGATGCCCACCAGTACTTCCAGAGCTGCATCCATGACTCCTGCCTCTTCCCTGATCAGGAAGAAGGGATGTGTCCAATCATTGCCCACTATGCCACCGCCTGCCAGGCTGCTGGTGTGTCCATCGGAAGGTGGAGGACGGATAATTTCTGCTGTAAGTTGGGATAATGGGAGGGTTTTTCCTTCAGCAGTATCCAAAGTATCCTCAAGTCTGCTCCAAATCCAAGTATGAACAACCCAGATGTGGGTGAGAATCCAGTGGGAATTCCATCCAAAGTCTTGGTTGATCCCATAATCCACCCGAAATGAACTCTTCCCAAGGAAAACGCTGTCTCATTTGGAATATTTTACCCCCCCAAATCTCCAATTTCTTGGTGTTGGCTACAAAATGGATAATTTAGAGGGAGAACCAAAAAATGCACCAAAAATATTGGAATTGGGTTAAAGGGATCCAGCCTGGAGGTCAGTTGAGGACCCAGTGTGGAGCAATCCCACTCTTTGAGGGAATGTTACATTTTTCTCCATGAAAATGGGGGAAATCGGATGGTTTAGCGGCAAGAATTCCTATTTTAATGGGCTGGGATATTCCTTATGGATGATCATTGGATCATCATCAGATAATCATTGGATCATCATTTGATGATGTCCCTCATCACATCCACAGGGAAGAAAATTGAGGGTTTATCATGAAATTGGGCTAAAACACTCTGTATTTGGTGAAGTTTGCACCTTAATTCCAGGAATCTTCCAGGTTTTAGCTTGGAATTTCCTGATTCCTCATGAATCCCATTGTCTCCCGGCAGATATTCCCTGTCCTTCCAACAGCTCCTACAAGCTCTGCTCCCACACCTGCCAGCACACCTGCGGTACTGACTCCACCACGTGCCCAGGACGGTGCCGCGAAGGCTGCGTGTGTCGTGACGGCTTCATGCTCAGTGGCGATGAGTGCGTCCCCATGTCCCACTGTGGCTGCAGCCACCACGGAGTCTACTACAAAGAGGGGGAGACATTCTACCCCACAGAGCAGGAGATGTGCCAGTGCCTCTCCGGTGGCACTGTGGAGTGCCAAAATACTTCCTGTCCTAATGGTGGCCCTGGGAAGGTCATTGATGGTGTCTTCCAGTGTCCCTCTCAGGTGTCTAGCACCTGTGTGGCCACAGGTGACTGCACCTATATCACCTTTGATGGGATGGTCTTCAACATCACTGGTACCTGCTCCTACATCCTCACCCAGACCTGCACAGGTGACAACTTGACATCATTTATTGTCACAATCCAGAAGGAGGCACGGCAGAAGGGGAAGGTCTCCAGGATCCAAGCGTTGTCTGTGGAAGTCTATGGGGTCATCTTGACCTTGAAACAAGGAAAAGGGGCAGATGTCATGGTAAGGTGGCACTTTATGGTCCAAATCTCATGGGATCTCCCCTAAATTGGGTTTCCTTGATGGGAGGGACACCTCAGCCCAACTTCAAGCCCAGTCCATGCTCATCCCAACTTTTCTTTCTAAGCAAGGTCACTAAATGCATTAAAACTTTGGTCGGAAGGTGTTTTCCCTAAATTTTTCGGTCTACCTCAATCAACCCCAAAACTGTGTTTCCTTGATGACGGGAGCCGTCCCCCATCTCCAGGACTAATTCATACTCATCCGAACTTTTCCTTCCAAGTGGGATCTGTAAATCTATCAGAATATTGTTGGGAAGGTGTTTTCCCCAAATTTTTGGTTCCACCTCCTCACTGGAGGACTCTTCCTTCTCTGTCCCAGGTGGATTCCATCTCCCACCACCTCCCCACCATCCTGAGTGAGGGACAGGTCCAGGTCTACCCACATGGGACAGGTGTCCTGCTCCGCACTGACTTTGGCCTTGTTGTCCACTATGACCTCGTCCAGCATGTGATGATCACGGTGCCCCAGATCTACATGGGGCATTTGTGTGGCCTCTGTGGCAACTACAATGGCCAGCGCAATGATGATTTCCAGCTCTCCAGTGGCCAGCTGGCTCCAGATGCGACAGCCTTTGGATCCTCATGGAAAACAATGGACACACCTTGCAATGACACCTGTTCCAAGGATGAGTGTCCCACCTGCACAGAGGAAAAAGTGGCAGTCCTCCAAAAACCCAACTACTGTGGCCTCCTCACGGCCCCTGAAGGTCCCTTTGGCTCTTGCCATCGCATCATTGACCCGATCCCGTATTCCCAATCCTGCATCCATGACCTCTGTATGACTGGAGGGGACACGCATGTCCTGTGCCAGAGTATCCAGAGCTATGTCACCGCGTGCCAAGATGCTGGAGTCACCGTGGGGGGTTGGAGGACACCATCCTTCTGCCGTGAGTTTGGGAGGGCACAGGGGCAAATGTCCCCTGTTTGGGGTTGGGAAGATCTCCAGGTGAGATCCCACCTGGAGCACCAGGAGTTTGGGGGGCACAGGTGGGGAATGTTCCTTGTTTGGGTGTGGGTGACAGTGGTGACACACAGTACATGGGATGATGGTGATGGGATGAGCTTTAAGGTCCCTTCCAGTCCAACTCAGTCCATGATTCCATGAAAATTCCAGCCCTCACCTGCCCGGCCAACAGCACCTACTCCCTTTGCACCAACACCTGCGCCAACACCTGTGCCGGAAATGCCACCACCTGTCCCCAGACCTGTGCAGAGGGCTGCCAGTGCCACCAGGGCTCCGTCTTTGATGGACAGGGATGCGTTCCCGAGGAGCACTGTGGATGCTTTAGGGATGGGGAATACTATAAGGTAGTTTTTCTGGCTTTTCTTCCTGTTTTTAGGCATTTATGTCTTTTTTCCCTTCATTTTCCCCCTATTTTTATACATTTGCTTCCTTTTTTCCTTCTTTTCCCTGTTTTTATGTCCTTACCTATATTTGCCCTGCAATTTTTCCTTTCTCTCATATTTTTCTGCATTTACCTCTGTTTTCATGGTGCTTTCTTTTTTTCCTGGCTTAATGTATTTACATTTTAAAAATTAATTTCCCCCCCTTTTTTTCCCTATTTTTATGCATTTACACCTTTATTTCTTGCATTTTCCCCTATTTTTCTTTCCCAGCATTTCCCCCCTTCCACCTCCCTATTTTTATGCCATATTTTCCTTGCATTTCCTTTCTTTTCCCCTATTTTGAGGCAGTTACATCTTTTTTCTTGCCAGTATTTCTCCTGATGTTATGTATTTGCATTTCTTTTCTGCATTTTTCCCATTTTTACTGTATTTTTGCTTTTCCCCAGCACTTTTCCCCTTATTTTTATGCACTTAACATATTTTTTTCCTGCATTTCTCTCTTTTTCCCTATTTATAGGGAATGTATGCATGTACATCCCTTTGCCTTGCAATTTGTTCACTATTTTCCCTATTTTTCTGCACTTATGTCAATTTTTTGGCTTTTTTTTTCCTTTTATCCCCTGTTTTCATGGATTACCTTTTCTCCCTTCTCTCTCCCCACAGCCCCATGAGATGCTTTTCTGGGATCGCTGCCAGCGCCGCTGCACCTGTGTCCCTGGTCAGGGCCTTACCTGCCATGACCATGCTTGCACTGAGGACGAATCCTGCGAAATCCGGGAAGGCATCTTGGGATGCATCAATAAAAGTGAGGAAAAATGGGGGAAAGGGGGATTTTAGAGGCCAAGCGGGTCTGGGGATGACTGGGGGATTGATTGGGGAGAAAAGGGAAGGGGAGGTGGAGGGAACAGAATCCTGTCTCTGGCACTAAGGGTCAAGGATAGGGCAATTCTTCCCATGGTTTGTCCCAAGGTTTCCCGCATGTTGTTTTCCCCATCCCATGATTTTTCCCACAGTTCCTCCCATGGTTTCTCTCATACCATGGTCTTTTCCATGGTTTTTCTCATTGTTTTTCCCATGTTTTTCCCATGGTTCCTTCCATGGTTTTCCATCCCATGGTTCCTTCCATGACTTCTCCCATAGTTTCTCCCATCCCATGATTTTTCCTATTCCATGGTCTTTCCCATCTCATAGTTTTCTCTATGTCATAATTTCCCCCCACTTTTTTCCCATCCTTTTCTCCAACCCATGGCTTTTCCCAATCTTTATCTCTTATTTCACCCAGCCTATGGCTCATCCTGCTCCACTTCCTCTCCCAGACCCCTGCAAGTCCCTGCGCTGCCGCCCCAAGGAGCGCTGTCGGCCCCGCGGTGCCCAATCCCACTGCATCCCGGCCCTGGTTGCCACGTGCTGGGCATGGGGTGACCCACACTTCCGCACCTTCGATGGCCTTGACTTCGACTTCCAAGGAACCTGCACCTACACCATGGCTGAATCCCATGGGAATGACCCTGGGCTGGTGCCCTTCAGGGTCGAGGCCAAGAATGACATTCGTGGTGGAATCCAATCTGTGTCCTATGTTTCCTTGGTCAATGTTGATGTCTATGGACAACGCATCTCCTTCCGCCGGAATGAAGACGGAAAAGTCCGGGTGAGTTGGGTGGAAATGTGGAAAATTTGGGCTTTTTCCCAACTTTTTGCTTCATCCAGCTCTTCCCTGCCTCCTTGTTCATCCAGCCAGTGCCAATGTTATTTTGAGATAAATCAGTCAGATTGGGAGGTGGATTGTTGAAATGTTGGGATATTTTGAGAATAAAATCTTGGGATATGTCAGGAATAAAATGTTGAGAAATGGTGAGAATAAAATATGGGGAATAGAATATCTGGAAATGTCAGGAACAGAATGTTGGGATAAGATTGGAATAAGATGTTGGGATTTATTGGGAATAAAATGTTGGGCGATGTCAGGAATAAAACAGGATATGCCAGGAATAAGATGTTGGGATAAACTGGGAATAAAATATTAGGATATTTCAGGAATAAAATGTTGGGATGCAGCAGGAATAAAATACTGTGGGGTGTTTGTATATTTTGGGAATAAAATATTGGGTTATACTGGGAATACTATGTTGGGATATGTCAGTAATAAAATAGCAGGAATAAAATGTTGGGATATGTAAGGTGTAAAATTTTGGGATATGATGGGATTTAGTGTTGGAATTTGCTGGGAATAAAGAATTGGGATATGTGGGGAATAAAATATTCAGATACATTGGGAATAAAATATTGGTGTATGTTGAGAATGAAAACATTGAGATAACTGGGAATGTTGGGCCACTGGCAGGTTAACGGGGAGGTGACGCTGCTCCCGGTGTTCCTGGCAGACGGGAAGCTGAGGGTCCGTCCCAGTGGGCTTCGTGTTGCTCTGGAGACAGATTTTGGTCTCCGGGTCTCCTATGACTGGAACTGGCACCTCCTGATCGACCTCCCCAGCAGCTACTTCCGCCATGTCCGTGGCCTCTGTGGGAATTTCAACCTCAAGCCCCTCGACGACATCCCCGAGGCTGGTGACAACATCACTGCCATTGTGACATGGGCCAAAAGCTGGAAAAGTGCTGACTCTGAGGCTGATGACCCGATTTGTTGGGATTATTGCGATGGAACATGCCCAGTGTGTGATGAGGAGAAGAAGGAACTTTATGGGGGGAACCACTATTGTGGGATCTTAAAAAAATCCTTCCAGGGGCCCTTCAGAGCATGTCACAACATAGTGAAGCCTCATGACTTCTATCGTAACTGCCTGTCTGACCTGTGCCTGAACAATGGGGCGAGGTCGATCCTCTGCCAGGTGCTGGAGACGTACGCGGCAACGTGTCGGAAGCATGGGGCCATGGTCCATGACTGGAGGACACCATCGGGATGCCGTAAGGGCTGGGGTTTTCTTTGGGAAGGGAAGGAACCAGAGTGGGGGAGGATGGGTACGAAGTGGGATCCAGCCTTCAAATCCCTCAGATGGTCCTTGGAAGTTCTCTGGAACTTTCTTCTGGTGCTCCAGACTCTTCTTGTGTCCCAGACTCCATCCCATCTTTCCAAGACTCCATTCCACATTTTCCAGATCCTTCCCGCATGTTCCAGGCCTTTATCCTTGTGTCCCAGACCTCATCCTGTGCATCCCAGACTCCATCCCGCATGGCCCAGACCCTTGCCACATGGCTCAGACCTTATCCCACTTGTCCCAGTCTCTTCCCACATTTCCCAGACCTTCCTCCTTGCATTCCAGACCCTTCTTGTTTTCCAGACCCTTCCCCATGTTTGAGACCCTTTCCCAGCCCCAGGCTGCTCTGTCGAATGCTGTCTACTCCCCTAATCCCTCCCTCACCCCACTTTCCTCCCCCTGCAGCCTTACCTTGCCCTGAAAACAGCCACTATGAGTCCTGTGGCAACGCCTGTCCGGCCACCTGCTCCGACCGGGACAGTCCAGCCACCTGTGACCAGCCCTGTGTGGAGACCTGCGCCTGTAACACTGGCCACGTGCTCAGTGGCGGGCAGTGCGTGCCGGTGTCCCGCTGTGGCTGCACCCGCGACGGCCGCTACTACCGCCCTGGCGAGGAGTTCTGGGGTGATGACACCTGTCGCTCCAGGTGCAGGTGTGACACAGAGCTGGGAATGGTGGTGTGCGAGGACTCGAGGTGTAAGCCGGGTGAGGTGTGCATGGTGGTGAAGGGAGTGCGGCAGTGCACAGCCAACAGCTGGTCTATCTGCATGGCCACCGGTGACCCCCACTACACCACCTTCGATGGGCACCGCTTTGACTTCATGGGTACCTGTGTCTACCTGTTGGCTGGGCTCTGCTCCACTGACCCCACCCTCATCCCCTTTGCTGTCACTGTGGAGAACAATCACCGTGGCAGCCACCTGGTCTCCTTCACCAAGGTGGTCACCGTGGAGGTGTACAACATGTCCCTCAGCCTCAGCCAGGAACATCCCCGGAAGGTCGAGGTAGGGATGAAGAAGGTGATGGGGGTGGTTCAGAGTCATTGCATGGTATTTGGGGAGGGCTCAAGATCATGGTATAGTCTTCAGGTGCACTTCAAGGTCATCACATGACACCTCGGTGGAATTTCAAAGTCCTTTTAAGGTGTTCAGGTGGGTTTCAAGGTAATTGGGTGGCATCTGGATGGGCTAAAATGTCATCTTGGTGGCCTTCAAAGTCATTGGATGGTGTCTTGTTGGGCTGCAAAGCCCTTGTGTGGCATCTGGTTTTCAAGGTCGTTCCATGGTATTGGGTTAAGGTTTCAAGGCCACTGTGTGGTTTTCAGGTGGGCTTCAAGGTCATCATGTGGCATCTAGGTGGTCTTCAGGGTCATTCTATGACCCTTGGGTGGGTTTCAACTTCATTGCATGACCTCATGCCACCCACGACTCTCTTTCCAGGTCAATGGTGTCCTGTTGGACCTCCCCTTCACCCACAACCACCAGATCCAGGTGTCCCTCCGTGGCGTCCACGGCTTCATCACCACTGACGTGGGCATCACTGTCACTTTTGACTGGTACAGCTATGCCCGTGTCATCATCCCCAACACCTACGCTGGCTCTGTCTGTGGCCTCTGTGGCAACGCCAATGGGGACCCCCACGATGACTTTGTCACCCGTGATGGCCACCCTGCTGACAATGAGACCCACCTGGGCGATAGCTGGAAGGTTGGCGATGTCCCTGGGTGCTCACCTGGGTGCAGCAAGGGCTGCCAGGTGTGCAGCGACGCCCAAAAACGTGCCTACCGTGGGGACAAGCACTGTGGGCTGCTGGGGAAGAAACGGGGGCCCTTTGCCGCCTGCCACGACGTCGTTGACCCCGCCCCTTATTTGGATGACTGTCTCTTTGACGCCTGCCTGTACGAGGGGCACCAGGACACCGTGTGCCAGGCCATTGGCGCCTATGTTGCTGCTTGCCAGAGCCAGGGCGCTGCTGTGCGGCCATGGCGCACGGCCGCCTTCTGCAGTACGGGGGGACTTGGGGGGCTTGGGAGAGTACAGGGGGGTTTTGGAGGGCAGAGAGAAACACAGAGGTTGGGCAAGGAGTTTTGGACTGTCCATGGAGGATTTTGGGGTGTCTGACAGGGGGAAGGGGGGTTGGGGCTGTCTGGGGGGGCTTTGGGGTGTCCATGGCAGGTCTGAGGTGTTCCCAGGGGTTTTTGGGTCTCCATGGGGAACTTCAGGGTGTCAGTGGGGGTTTTGGGATCTACACAGGGAGTTTTGGGGTGTCCATGGGGGGGTTGGGGTTGGCACGAGGAGGTTGAAGCTTGGATGGGGGGTGTTGGGGTTCAGACAAGAGAGTTTTAGGGTGTCCATGGGGAGTTCGGGAATTTGGGGTCTGCATGGGGAGTTTTGGGGCATCCATGGGAATTTGGGGTGTCCATGAGGGTTTTGAGGGTTTGCAGGGAGTTTTCTTGTGTCCATGGGGGTTTTGGTGTTTCCAACTCCTCTCCCTTCCTGACAGGCCTCGTGTGCCCCCCAAACCAGCACTATGAGCTCTGTGGCTCCCCCTGCCCCCCCACCTGCCAAGGCGAAACTGGACCCCAGGACTGCTCAGATGCCTCCACATGCTCCGAAGGTTGTTTCTGCGATCCCGGATTTTTCCGGAGCGGGGATCACTGCGTGCCCCTCCCCCAATGCGGCTGTGTTTTGGAGGGCCGCTACTACCCCCAGGGGATGCAGTTTTACCCCGAGCCCCCCTGCACCCAGCGCTGCATCTGCTCCAAAAATGGGGGGCTGGAGTGTCACCCCGCTCCAGGCTGCTCCAGGGACGAGGAATGCACAGTGCGGGATGGGGTGCTGGGGTGCCACCCCCGCACCTGCAGACAGTGCCAGGTTTTGGGGGCAGGGGCTTACAGCACCTTCGATGGGCACCTGGGGAGTTTTGGGGGATCCTGCACCCTCCCGCTGCTGGAGTTGGAGAGGGGTGAGCCTGAGGAGGAGCTGGAGCCCATCACGGTGGCCTTGGAACAGGAGGATGTGGAGGTGCAGCGGGTGACGGTGATGGCGCACGGGGTGACTGTGGTGATGGACAAGGGACAGCAGTGGGAGGTGATGGTGAGTGGAGGGCCTGGTTTTGGGGGCAAAAAGGTATTTGGGGGGCAAAAAATGGGATGGAAATGGGGTTTGGGAGGTGCAGCAGTGAGGAAAGGCCGGGTTTAGGGAGAAAGCTCTGACTTTGGGGTGCATGCCCTGTTTTGTGGGTGCAAGCCATGTTTTGGGGAGTAAAAAGGGGTTGGGTGAAAAAGAAGAGGGTGAAAATGGGGTTTTGAGGGACATGGCAGCAGGGGAGGGGTTGTTTGGGTGTGCAAGAGCTGCTTTTGGGGTACACACCCCACTTTTGGTGTGCACTCTGGGGTGTACAGACCCTTTCTGGCATGATAACCCTGGGTTTAGGGTGCAAACCATGATTTTGGGGTTGAAAACGCTCTTTTCGGAGTGTAATCACCCCTTTTTGGGATGTAAACTATGGCTTTGAGGTGCACAGAAGGAAGTGCAAGAGCCTGTTTTTTGGGGTGCAAACCCTATTTTGGGGGGTTAACCCCACCTTTGGTAGTCCGACTTCCCTTTCGGGATCCTCACCCCTCTCTCCCCCCAGGTGGATGGCGAGCGCCACTTGCTGCCACTGTGGCTGCGGGGGGGCGCGGTGGGGGTGGCGCAGGTGGGGTCCCACCGGCTGCTCCAGGTCCAGGGGGGCCCCAAAATCCTCTACGACGGCAAGGCATATGTGGTGCTGACGCTGCCCCCCCCGTCCCGCCGCCCCCGGGGCCTCTGCGGCAACTTCAACGGGGACCCCAACGACGACGACCCCGATGGGGGGGCTCTGGGCAGGCCCCCCCCAAACTGCACCCACCTGGTGCCCGCCCCCAGCTGCTCCCCGGCCCAGGCGCGGCGCTGCGCGGTGCTGGCGGACCCCGAAGGACCCTTTGCGGGCTGTCACGGGGCGGTTCCGCCCCGCACGTACCTGGTGACCTGCGAGCGCCAGGTGTGCAGGGTGGGGGGCGACCCCTGCCCCGGCTTTCAGGGCTACGCAGCCGCGTGCCAGGCAGCCGGAGGTGCGCTCCGGGAGTGGCGGGAGGCCACGGGTTGCCGTGAGTACATGGAGGGGTTGGGAATTTTGGGGGGGTCGGGAATTTGAGGTGACAGGAAGTTTGGAGTTTGGGGTGGTGAAGTTTTGGGAGGATGGGAATTTGGGGGTCAGGATTTTTGTGGGGGCAGGAATTCTGCAGGGAATGGAAATTTTGGTGGGGGTGGGAATGAGCAGGGGCTCATTCCTGCATGGAAAAAGGGGTACATGTCTGTATTGCTAAGCCCCCCATCTGGGGAGTGCCCCAATGAGACCCCCAAAGGGGACCCCCCGCCCCCAAAAACGGGAAGCCTGTGTACCCCAGTGGAACCCTGTGCAACCAGTGGGGCCCCCCTGATGCCCCCAAATGGGAGCCCCACGGGACCACCCACCCCAAAGATGGGATGGCACTGATCGCAGGAGACACCTACTGACCCCAGATGACCTCCCATTTAGCCCCAGTGCCCCCCTTGGCCCCAGATGAGCCCCCCATTGACCCCACTGACCCCCTTAATTTCTTCCCTCCCTCTCCCAGCCCTCACCTGCCCCCCCAAGAGCCGCTACCAGCTGTGTGCCCGCACCTGTGAGCACACCTGCGCAGGTGTGTCGGCCCCGCCCCCCTGCAGCGAGCGCTGCTTTGAGGGGTGTCAGTGCGCCGAGGGGCTGCTGTTCGACGGGGCCCACTGCATCCTCCCGGGGACCTGCGGCTGCCTCCACCAGGGGCGCTACTTCCAGGTGGGTGTGGCCCCAGTGCCTCCCACTACAGCCCAGTTCCAGCCCTAGCTCCTTCCGGGCTCCCCATGCTCATCCCAGGTCCCTTCGGTGTGCCTCCCACAGTTTCCCCAGTCCCTCCCAGGAGGCCACAGTTCTCCACGAGTCCTTTCCAGTGCCCCTCAGTTCCCTCCAGAGTGCCCCCCAGTGTCCATAGTCTCTCCCAGTGCATCCCAGTTCCTCCCAGTGTGCCCTCTCCAGTGTTTCCAAGTGTTCCCAGTTGCCCCAGTCCCCTCCGGTATGCCTCACAGTCCCTCCTCAGTCCTCAGTCCCTCCAAGTGCACCACAGTTCCTCCCCATCCCTTCCAGTCTCCCTCAGTTGATCCCAGGTCCCTTCAATGTGCCTCCCACAGTGTCCCCAGTTCCTTCCAGTACACCCCAGCATCCCCCCGTGTCACCATTTCTCCCCAGTGTGTCCCACTTCCCCCAAACACATCTCCCAGTGTGTCCCTCTTTACCCCAGCATCTCTCTGGTCCCCTCCAGTCTCCCCCAGTATTCCCTGTATTGTCCACAGTCCCTCCCAGGGTGTTCTAATCCTCCCACACTTTCCCCCATAGTGTTCCCAATCCTTTCCAGTTAGTCCCTGTTCCCCCCCACCAGTGCCTCCCAATGCATCCCAGTCTCTTAGTGTGGGGACTTAGTGTCCTTCCCAGTGTCTCCCAGCATGTTCCAGTGTCTCCCTGTGTCTCTACCAGTGTTCTCAGTGTCGGGGGACATGGGGATCTGAGGGGGCACCAGGGACATGCTGGTGGTCCCCATGGGCACCCACTGGGGATATGGAGAGACATTGGGATTATGGAGGACATGGACCCCCTTCCCCCTCCCATGACACTTCACAGCATCATCATCCCCATTTTTTGGCCATTTAGGCCACTTTTCCCCACTCTCCACATTTTATCCATGGAAAACAGATTGCCGAGACCATCCTGACCCCCGACTGCTCCCAGTCCTGCACCTGCCGGGGGCCTGGGGGCCTCCAGTGCCGCCCCTTCACTTGTCCCTTTGGCCACACCTGCGGCCTCCGTGACGGCACCCGCGCCTGCATCGCACGCCCGGGGCGCTGCGCCCTGTCCCCTGCCACCCGCTTCGTCACCTTTGACGGCGTCACCGGGGCCACCCTGGCCACCGGCATCTACGTGGTGGCCAGCGTGTGCGACCCCCGGGAGCCCGCATGGTTCCGGCTGCTGGGGGATGTCAGGGACATTGGGGACCAGCCGGCCGTGGTGGCACTTCACCTCTTCACCCCCCACAGCTTCATCACCGTGCAGAGGGACAGGAAGGTCTGGGTAAGTTGTCACCACGCTGGGTGGCACCCAAAAATGCTGTCACCACCGTGTTGTCACCCTAAACATCCTCCAGACCTTCATTTTAATAAAAAAATCAATATTTTTTCCCTAATTTCACACCAGGTAAGAGGGTTGTCTCATGCCACCAGCACCACAGGATGTTCTTACCTTAATTTTGCCCCAAATTGCTCTTTTCCCTCCCCAGTTTCCTACCAGTGAAGCACCTGTGTGGGTGATGGTCACTAAGAGACATCCATAAATTGATGCACCCCATCGTTTTGACAAAAATTGCTCTTTTCCCCCCCAGTTTTGTGCTGGGGAAGCACCTACATGGGTTGTCCCTCATCCCGCCCCCACCATGCCTGGATGCATCCCATCATTTTTCCACAAAATCCCTCTTTTCCACCCGGATTCCTCCAACTACCCTTCACCCCATGTATCAACCCAAATTCCCTTTTCCCCCGTAATTTGGTGTTCCCCTTTCCCCCGTAATTTGCTGTTCTCCAGCTCAACGGGGTCCCCACCCCCCTCCCGGTGGAGCTCCCGGGACCGCTGACCATCACAGAGACACGCACGACCCTCCGGATCAGCCGAATGCCGGGATTTCTGGTGGAACTGGGCGCCGCAGGGGTGACGGTGGAGGTGCCCAGGGAAGTGCGGGCGACGCTCTGTGGCCTCTGCGGCGACTACGACGGTGCCACCAGCAACGACCTGCGAGGGCCCGACGGGACGGTGACGAGCGACGTGCGGGCACTGGCCGAGGCCTGGCGGGCGCCCGACTTCAGCCAGGTGGGTGACACCGGGGGACACCGGGGGAGGGGCTGGGGGGATTTGGGTGTCTTGGGGGTGGCACTAGGGGGAACAGTGCCAAAAAAGGGGGGGGGGGGGGAATGGCCCAAAAAAGAGGGAAAGAGCTCCCCAAGAAGGGTAAAGAAGCCCCAGAAGATGGAAAAGAGACCAAAAAGGGGAAAAAGAGTTCCCCAAAAGGGAGAAAAGAGCCCCAAAAGGATGGGAAAGGAGATCAAAAAGAGGGGAAAGAGCCAAAACTGGGGAAAGGACCCCAAATACAGGAAAAGAGACCAAAAAAAAGGAGGAAGAGCACAGAGAGGGGGAAGCAACCCCAAAAGATGGGAAAAGGGACCCATAAATTAGGAAAGGAACCCAAAAATGGGGGAGAAGAGCACAAAGAAAGGGGAAAAAAGACCCCCCCAAAGAGCAAAAGAGCTGAAACAAGTGGAAAGAGATCAAAAAAGGAGAAAGGAGGAGGGATAAAAAGGTGGAAAGAACCCTCCAAATGAGATTAAAAGCTCTGAGAGATGGGAAAAGACACCAGAAATGGGTGAACGACCCAAAAAGGGGGGAAAGGAATATTAAAATGGGAGCAAGAGCCTAAAAAATAGGGGGGAAGAGGCCAAGAAAAGAGAGATAGCAGAAATAGGGGAAAGGACCCCCCATGAAGGGGGGCAGGGGGGTGGGAGAGAAGCACAAATAAAAGGGGAAAAAGAGCCCAAAGCAGGGGAAAAGTGAATGAAAAAGGGGTGAAGAGCCCCCAAAGTGGGGAAAGAGACAAAAAACAGAGGGGGAAAGAGTCCTAAAATGGGGAAAACAAGTCCAAAAAAGGGGGAAAAGACCCTAAATTGGGGGAAATTGCCCCAAAGTCCCCCTCAATTTTGCCTTGCTTCCCACCCAGTGATGTGGAAAATTGACATTTCACCTGAGTGGCCGCACCCCATCGCTGACGTCACCCTCAAACCGCCTCAGATCCGGAAAACCCGGATTTTTATAACCCCCAAAACTGTGCTTTCCCCCCCAAAATAAAACCTGTGCGAAAACGCCGTTCGCGGGTGATCTGGGGATACAGTCCTGGGAGTTCTGGGAAAACAGGAGCGTGGGAATGTGCTGGGGGGCAGCTGGGGCCGGGGAGCGCTGTTCCCACCCTGTCTTGCCGCGGGCGGTTCCGTGTCCCCCCTTCCCCCACCCCCCCGTCGGTCAATATTTCCCAACGCCTGAGTCCCACGGGGGGGGAAGGGCGGGGGGGCACCCGGATGTTTGGGGCGGGGGAGGGGGCGGGGAGGGGGTTCCCGGACGTCCGAGTCCTCCAGGGGAGGTGGGTGCTACGGCACACCTGGAGGGGACCCCTCACCAGTACCCCCAGTTCCTCCCAGTACGTGCCACTACCCACCCCCCCAGCCCCCTCCAGGGTGCCCCCCGGTATCCCCAGTCTCTCCCAGTGCAACAACTCCCCCCCCCCCCCCCAGGCTCTTCCAGCCTCCCTCAGCTGATCCCAGTATACCCCCATTGTCCCCAGTCCCTCCCAGTGCATTCCAGTCCTCCCCCACTATTCCCCACCGTGTTCCCAAATCCCTCCCAGTTTGTCCCAGTCCCCCCCCCAGTGCCTCCTACCACATCCCAGTGTCAGTCAGTCAGTGTCCCCCCTCCCCAGTGCCCGTTTAAGCCTTGCAGTGTCCCCCAGTACGTCCCAGCATCCCCCAGTGCCTCCCAGTCCTTCCCAGTGTCCCCCCAGTGTTCTCCCCAACATTTCCAGTGTCTTCCAGTATGTCCCACTAACCCCCAGTGCCTCCCAATGCATCCTAGGCACACTCAGTGCCCCCCCAGTGTCCCCCCTGCCTTCCCAGTGTCCCCCAGCACATTCCAGCCCCCCCCCCAAAGTCCCCCCCCCCCCCAGTCCATCCCAGTCCATTCCAGTCCCCCCCGGCTGTGGTCTGGGCAGAGACGGAACTGCCTGGGGCCCTGGGAGGTGCCACCTGGGGGTGTCCCATGTCATCCCCCACCCCGCCAGCCTGTCCCCTCCCTGGGGATAAAGTGGCTGCAGTCACAGCACTGGGACAGACTGGGACCATGGGAGTGTGGTGAGTAGGGACACTGGTGGGCACGGGGGACATGGGGACACTGCGGACATGGGGGCACATGTGGGACATGGGAGACACCAGGGAATATGGGGGACCAGTGAAGGCACGTGGCACATAAGGGAATGTGGGGGACATGGGGATAGGCCCTAGAAAGAGCCTTAATGCCAACCCCTGCATTGGGACTCTCAAACTTAATGAAACCATTGGAGATATTTGTGCACGAAGGGTGCCCCTGGCACTAGGGGTATTGGCACAGCGTTTGGGGTCATGGAAGCAGCCTGTGAGGTACTTTTCCAAACAACTGGACAATGAGAGTACAGGATGACCTGGATTCTTGAGACCTGTGGTAGCTGCAGAGCTTTTAATGTAGAAAGCACAAAAGCTGATATTGTGACAAAAGATTCTAATACATGTACCCTGCATGGGAACAGCTGGTTTGGAGCAAAAAGGAGGACACTGAATATCAGCAGCAGGATGCTGAAATACCCGGTTGCCCTACTGGAGCAGGACAAGGCTGAGCTTAAGGTAGCCACTGCTTTAAACCCGGCCATATTTCTCCAGGCTTCAGAAGAAGCCCAGAGACGTTTGTGCCATGACCACCAGGTAACCACTGAAAAAGGGTGTTCTGACAGATGGGATCTCGAGAGCAATCCCATCCAGGAGCCAGCACTAGACCTGCACCCTGGTGGGAGCAGCGTGGTACGGATGGAAAACGGGCAGCTGGGTGTGCAGTGGGAACCTCAACCCACGTCATAGAAGCCCAGGCTTTAGCTTTGAACACATCAGCACAAAAAGCAGGATGAATGACCTTTCCTAGAAATCACTGAAGGAAAAAGGGTGAACATATGGACTGATTTGAACTATGGGTTTGGAATAATAGACGCCCAGGGAGCCACATGGAAGGAAAGGGCACAGAGGTCTCCAGTGAGTACAAAAAGAAATCAGTCACCTACTGCAGAGTGTGCCAAAGCCAAAAGAAGTGGCCCTGATGCCCTTGTAAAGCCCATGGGTTTGGAGACTCCCCAGTTAATCCAGGGAATCCATTGGCTGACCAAACAGCTCAAGAGGGTGCTGAAAAAGGTATCCTTGTGCTAGTGTCCTAGAACAAAAACCAAATTCTAGTAATCAGGACAGGCAATTAGCCCCATCATTAGGAAAATCCCAGCAGGTGACTGATAAACTCATGTGGACAGGTAATTGTACCTCCAAAATTAATGTATAAGATAACGGAACTAAAACATCAGGTAACACATTAGGAAATCGAGAATATGGTGATGTCTTGGTTTGAAAGACAGGTGTCTGCTAAGGAAGGCAGAAGCCTCCCTTGGAATGGCAGATGCAACCCCCTTCCCTCTGAGTTATTATAATTTTGAAATCACGGGGCTTCCAGGCAAAGATGTGAAAAATAGGAATAACAGTTCTTTACTATTATATATCTATATGTGTTTAACCAGTCAAACAAACAGCAATAACTGTGGCAGTAACAGCAAACAATCACAAACCCAGTCCCAGCCTTCTCGGCTGTCAGGCCCTTTCCCCTCGGGTGCAGTTCCGCTCGCAGCCGGCAGGGGCGCTGGCGGCTCCCGGTGAGCAGGGCAGGTGCGATGGTTCCCCCACGGCTGCAGGGGGCGCTCCGGAGCGAGCTCGGGGAGCACGCGGCAATGGCGGCCTGGGATCCCGGGAAGGGATGGAACAAAGGCTTCACAAACCACTGGGCAGCCGATCCCAGTGTCCAGCCGGACCCTCGGGAACAGCAGGCTGGAACGGCAGGCTGGAGTGGCAGGGATGAGCACAAATCCTGGATGGCAGACGAGGTGTATCCAAACGGAGAACCCCCCGGAGGTCCAGGCAGGCAGGGCGAACACGGCTACAACGCAGCGAAGGCTCGAAGCAGTGGCGGGGCAGGGCGGCCACGGCCCGCCTCCGAGCGGGGCAGGGAAGGCGGGCTTGGGATCCCGGTGTTTCTCCAGCAGAAAGAAAAGCGGCAGTAGAAAAAAAACCAGCTTCCTCTCTCTCTAGATGCTGAGACCCAACTGACCACACATCCAAATGAAACAAAAAGAGCAGCCAGGCCTTTTGTTCTTCTTAAGCACCTGGCCATTTGTTTCCCTAGCAACAGTATGGGGGAAAATTCCTTTAACAGAAAAAAAACCTAGGAGAACTCTTAAAACTCCAACTGGTGATTAGTTTACAAAGGCAGATAGTAAGCACAAAAATGACAGAAACTAATAAATCAATTGTTGAAAAATAGGTGATTTGTTTTGCAAAATAATCCCATGGAAAGAAGAAGGCTTGCACGACTTTAGGAGGAGCTATCTCCTCGTGTGTCTGGACGAATAAAGAATGCTGCTTCTTAATGCTACATTGGTGTTAAGGAGCTTTTTTATTTTACTGTGTTTTTGGTAACACTAGTGTCCCCTGTTTATGGTGTCCCTCTATCCCAGTGTCCCCTGTTCCCTGTGTCCCTCCTTCCTGGTGCCCTTCATTTCCAGTGTCCCTCATTCCCTCTGTTACCCCACTCCCCCTGCCCGCCATTCCTGCTGTCCCGTTCCCACTGTCCCTCACTCACACTGTCTCCTGTTCTCAGTGTCCCCAATTACCAATGTACCCCCTTCCCAATCTCCCCCATTCCCGGTGTCCCTCACTGCTGTTGTCCCCCATTCCCATTGTACCCCATTCCTGGTGTCCCGAATTCCTTCTCTCCCTGTTCCTAGAGTCCCACATCCCACCCTTCCCTGCCTGGATCCCATGGGATTCCTCAAAGCAGGTCTCCTCTCTAAGCTCTCCTCACCTCCAGGTCCGTGACCTCAGCCTTCGCTCTTCATGTCCTCAGGAGCCTCTGCTCCAGCAGCAGCTGGGCACAGCCACCTCAGAAGCACCTCAGGGACACCTCAGGCTCTCCCCAGGAGCTCTCACCTCAGGGACATCTCATTGTCTTGGCCACCCTACGGTCATGGCCATGTCGTGGTCTTCTCATGGTCATCTCTTGGTCATGACCATCTCTTGCCAACAGTTATCTCAACATCTCATGGTCGCATCAGCCGATTGTCAACTCTGTTGATTTTCCCCAGTGAGACATCATGACACAAGCCCTCGGCTGGTCCCTGATGCTGATGGAACAGGTTCCATGGGTTGGTGCTGTGTTTCCAGCAGCTGCACGTCGGCCGGAGTAGGTCTGTGAGATGCAGCATCGATACTTTGAAGTATCCCGAGCCCTGTCCCTAAGCTCAGGAAGACAGGTAGGAACAGGTTGCCCGGAGAGGTTGTGGCTGCCCCATCCCTGGAGCCAGTCCAGGCCAGTGGGACGGGGTTTGGAGCTTCCCCAGGCTCCCACCCGCACTCGGCCCCCGCCGCAGCTGCCCCCACCGGGAAAGCGCGGGGGGCCCCGGCCTGAGTGCCCCCCACCTCGCCTCTCCCCAAAATCCGCTCCCAGGGAGCGCTGGGCGCTGCAGGTCTGCCTGGCAACTGGTGAGTCATCGGCAGAACTGACTGATTGGCTGGGGCCTGCTGGGGGTGCCGTACCCCGGGTACGGGGGTCCTGGGTGGGAGCCGCGGACTGGTGGGTCTGGGGGCACGGGGGCGTGGAGCTGCTCAGACCCATCAAAGTTCAGGGAACAGATGATATGCAGAAGAGACTCCACTACTAGAATAAGTAGTAAAGTAGGTATGTTTATTCCAGTGCTGGGACGCAAGGGGGATAGTTCCTCCAAAGCCATGCGTGCCGACAGCTGCATTCAGCTCGGTATTTATCGGGTTACAAACTCCATATTCATTAATTTTCCCAATACGCCTATGCATATTCATCACCTAGCCCCGCCCAGCCTCGCCTCATATTACAATGACCCCAAAAGCCATTTACATCCATGTTGTGCTTGCGCAATGTTGTCTGGTGGTCGTGGGCAGGGGTCTCTGGAATGAAATAAGAGTCTTCCTCAGATGAAGTAAAGGGTCTTCCTCATTCTGAACTTTACACCTTGCTTCCCTGTGCATGCTCTTTATGTCCCTGGCCCAAATCCAAACTTCAAGGCTGGTTTAAGTTAGTTTTAGGTTCAAAAACACAATCTTTGGTCAAGATTCTTTCCCTTTATCAATAGTCTTATATCTTCTCATCCTGCTTTGGTAGGCACAATAAGTGTTGAGCAAGCTGTATGCGTTGCTTTTAACAAACAACTTCTTAGCAAACCATTTAACCTCTGCTTCCCCATCCCCCTGCTTCAGTCCCTCCTTTTCTAAAGAGTTAGTAAATTCTTTAACTAATACATAAATTCTTTTTCTAATAATCTTTTACGGTAAGCATCCCTTAATGCTCTTCCATGAGCATTTGACAAGGCAGCTAAAACTGATCACTTCTTTAGCGCTCTGTAGTTCCAAACAAGCAACATAATAGACAGCACAAGGCAGGCACTCACCAAAATTAATGAAACAATTATGGGGTGACATAACTTATTTAGGATACCAATTGTGGTAGGTGACCACCCAAAAAGCGCATCTACCAGTTATGACTTGCATCTTGTTTTACTCTTTGCAAGATTCTGCTGATTTCTTGTGTGTCATGATGGATGATGATTAAGATCTTTTTCCCGTTCTTTCAGATTTCTTCTAGAATCTCAATTAGGTCCTGATGTTTCACTAATTGCTTTACTAATGTTAGGTCCATCCCAATAGGTGTGGGTAGCAATTTATGGTATATGGTGTAGTTAGACCTTATCAATTGATGAGACACAACCGGTGCTAAATATGAAAAGTCACACCCAACAATCTTGGTAAAATTACAAATACAAAAATTAGAGTGATTCCTGGCAGCTACATTTATATTATTGTCATCTATTATCATAGAAATGCAGATAGTTCTTAAGCACACACAGCCTTGACCAACATATACAAGTACAGTTTTCGGTGAAGTGTCTGGGTGGATCTCAAAGTGACACATGCCTTGTTCTGTATCAAGACCTATGTCTCTGGCATTAAGTGTATTACTTTCACAGATAAATCCTTGTTGTTCCCGTGTGATGCAAGATTCTAGATTCACCGTTTGCCATTTTTCTCCAACCACCCGAGCCCATACTCTGTGTTCGGAGGGGGAAAAAAACCCTGTTCCTTCATAGTTTAGTCCCAATGCAACAATAGGATGAATTACATAAACTGTGGCATTCCGTATCGTAAGGACAAAGGCAGTAGCTATGTTAGTCATTGGGTCATAGGTGAAATTTACCAAGGTCCACCAGGATTGGAGCTTTTTTCCTAACTTAGTAGCATTGTTCCAAACAGCTCCTTGGATTTCGATAGGGAAAACACCTTCATTTCCTTCTCTTTTAATTAAGGAAGCTGTGGACTACATCCATAATTGAGCTTGTATGCAGCTAAGGGCTAATGAGACATTGTCCTGAGCTGTGCCAAGTGTGTTTAATATCAGTTCGTGGTCCAGGTTGCTGATTTTCGCGAGGTCTGGGAGTATTTTTGAGACTTGCCACTGGCTGTTTCCTAATGCTAATAGGGAAGATTGTAGAGGTTGTTTTAATTTGGTCAGGTCACTGGTCAGTGTGGCCAATTTATTCATCAGTATCTCTGAATCAATCCCATTTATAACTCCCAGTCCTGTTCCCAGCATGCCACTCAGGTCTCTCTGCATTCTGCCCTTGAGGGGGGTTTGCTTCTGCAGCCAGGCTGTCCACCCTTCAAGGGATGTTTGAATTAAAGGGGAGCAGGCTGGTTGGATTTCAGAAATGTTAATTTGCATTAGTAGTTCTACACGCTTAAGAGACCATTCTGGATTAAACAGCAGTAATTGTTGGCCTGTGTTCCTTACTACATAAGGGCCAATCTCATAAACCTTTGGCTCAGATTTAAGTGGTGTGACCTGGGTTTGGATCTGATTGCCAGAGTAGGTCGTAGTAGGTCTAGCCATGGCATTTATCTGGAATTTGAATGAGAGTCCGTTACTGTCCTGGGCCCAAAGACAAACTACTTCAATGGCCTATACTAAAGTAAAATTACACCAACAATCTGCTTCACTTGAATGACTACAGATTTCATAATGTTTGTCTGTAGGAGTAGTTGAGACACTAATTTGGGTTGCTTTTTTATGAGTAGTTCCGTTAATCATTTGGCATCCTATTTTGATTTTTTCTCCTACAGTTCCCTGAAGCTGCCAAGTTTTTTGTTTTTCCCATTCTTGCTTTGTATACACTTGGTTTCTGTGTATGACCACAGTCAGCAGGTTTAAATCCTTTAAATCAGAATATTTCCCCATGAGTCCAGTGAACCGCATAAAGGCTTGGGACCATATGTCTTCTCTCCTATGAATAACTTCCCAACCGGAGGCTACAATTATGACTGTGAAAAAACCAGTTTTCTGGGTCATACTTGTGTGCCACCATAACATTTTCATGTTCGGGTAAACTTCAATTTCAGTTAATCATCACCAGGGGCCACTTTCCAAGGGGTCTCTGGAGCCTTCTTTACCTGAGTATGGTGAATCCAGGTGATGCCTTAGGTTTAAACATTTATATTTTTCAAATTCTGTACTGCTTGGTGTGTGACTCTGAAGTTTCTTGTAGCCTGTTAATTTCTGCTCTCTCATGCTAGGTAGACATAACAAAGCCTCTCTGGCCCTGCTTTCCAAGGACACCAAGACTGTCCTAGGCCAAAAGTATAAACCAAAGAGCCACTAAGGGGGGTTAAGCTGTGGGGAAAACTGAGCTTTAATTGGAGAATTAACCCTGCTATGCAAATGAACCAAACCTATAAAAGAGTGAAGAACTTGTGACCCGGGGTCCATCTTGGGGTCCATTTTGAGAATGGCTTGAGGTCCCAGGGTGTACCTTTGAAGGCCTTTCAAATACATACCTCTTTTAATCCTTTAAGCCTGTCTAGTCTCTGTTTCTAGGAGGCCTCTTAAGGCATCACAGCCACTCTGTTCTCTGATCTTAATCACTGTGTAAGTGGTGAGAAGTACCTGGAATGGTCCTTCCCACTGTGGTTCCAGAGTTCTTTCTGTAAGAGACTTAGCATACACATAATCTCCAGGCTGAATGCCATGTACAGGACCATCCAAGCCTCGACTTCGAGTTCCAGCCACATTTTCCAATTTCTCTAAGCTGTTAATCTAAAGCAATCATGTAGGTGCTTAATGTCTCCTCCCCTGTTTGGGTAGATATGCCTTTCTGTACCCCATATGGTCTCCCATAAAGTATTTCGAAGGGGCTTAGCTTTTCTTTAATTCTGGGCTTGGTCCGAATTCGTAACAATGCAAGTGGAAGAGATTGGGGCCAGGCTAGGTTAGCTTCTTGCCCTAATCTCACAATTTGCTGTTTAATCAAATGATTCATTTTCTCTACTTGACCACTTCAACTGGGGATGGTATGGAGTGTGGAGTTCCCAGTTTATGCCTAAATGTCGGCTAGTTTGTTGTACCACCCTTGAAATAAAATGTGGTCCCCTATCTGAGGACATTGTGGCTGGAACTCTGAAGCGTGGTATTATTTCTTGTAGTAACACCTTGGTTACTTCTTGAGCCTTAGCGGTCCTAGTAGGAAAAGCTTCTGGCCATCCTGAAAAAGTATCTGTCAGCACCAGTAAATATTGACACCCCCCTTTTCTTGGAAGTTCTGTGAAATCAATTTGCCACTGCTGTCCCGGCCCATGGCCCCTTCCAATTTGACCCATTTTTGGTTTGGGGGTATTTTTGGGATTAGTCTGGAGGCAAAGGTTGCACTGTCAAGTTACATGCACAACGGTTTCGTATAAATCTCTAGTGATAATTTTCCCAATTAAGTAGTTATATAAGGCATTTCTTCCTCAGTGTGTTTTCTGGTGCTCTTCTTTAACTAGTGACCATAGTAAATGAGAGGGAATAACCAGTTTTCCTTCTGCAGTGATAGCCCATCCCTCTTGGTTAAATGTTCCCCTTTCATCTTTAATCAATTTCTTGTCTTTTTATTATATGTTGGCTTACCCTCTAGGGAAAGTTGTCTATCTGGGATCAAGGCTCCAGTTGTTGTTACCTCACCTTTTGCTGCTTCTTTTGCCTCTCTGTCCGCCAGTTCATTCCCTTCTTCCAATTCCGAGCTCACCTTTTGATGTGCCCTTATGTGCATGATTGCTACCTTCTCAGGTAGCTGGACTGCTTCCAACAGCCGCATTATTTCTCGTGCATGTTTGATGTTCTTTCCATGCGAATTTAACAGTCCTCTTTCTTTCCAAATGGCCCCGTGTGCATGCACAGCTCCAAATGCATACCTTGAGTCTGTATAGATGTTTATTTTCTTTCCTTTTGCCATCTCTAAGGCACGGGTTAGGGCGATTATTTCAGCCTTCTGCGCAGAGGTGTTTGTTGGCAGAGGTCCGGATTCTATCACCTCCCGGCAGGTGGTAACTGCATACCCAGCATGTCGCTTTCCACTGATGATGTAGCTGCTCCCATCAGTAAACCAGGTCTCTGCGTTGTCTAAAGGGGTATCCTTCAGATCCGGGCGGCTGGAGTAGGTAGCTTCGATAGTCTCCAGGCAATCATGGCGTACTGCTTCCCCTTGATTTCCACTGAGAAAGGAAGCTGGGTTGACAATGTTAGTTACCACTATTTCTACATCATCTTGTTCTACCATGATGGCTTGATATTTCAGGAACCTTTGTGGGGAGTGCCAGTGCCCACCTTTCACTTCCAGCACCATGGACACCGTGTGGGATACCAGCACAGTCATTTTCTGACCCAAGGTGAATTTGCGTGCTTCCTGGATGTTTAGCACGACTGCTGCAACGGCTCTGAGGCACCCAGGCCATCCTTTGGCTGCTGCATCTATCTGCTTAGAGAAATAAGCAACTGCCCGTCGGTATGGGCCCAGGTCCTGTGCTAGTATTCCCAGGGCGATCCCTTGCTTCTCATGGGAAAATAGAAAGAATGGCTTACTCACGTCTGGGAGTCCTAGAGCTGGAGCTGACGTGAGGGCATTCTTTAGCTGGCTGAAGGCCCGCGTGGCCTCCTTTGTCCACTGGAGATCTCTGCTTTCCTTTGTAATGAGCTCATATAATGGTTTCACGAGCAGCCCGTAATTGTAAATCCACAGTCTGCACCACCCCATCATCCCCAGAAAAGTCCGTAACTCTTTCGCTGTCTGGGGTTTTGGGGTTTGGCATATCGCTTCTTTGCGATCTTGCCCCAAAGTTCGTTGCCCAGCACTGACTTCATAGCCCAGATAGATCACTTTCTGTTTCACCACCTGAGCCTTTTTCTTGGATACCCTGTACCCTTGGAGTCCCAGGAAGTTTAAGAGGCTTACCGTCCAGGCTGTGCAAGCTTCCTCTGTTTGGGTAGCTATTAGGAGATCATCCACGTACTGCAATAGCTTCCCTTCTCCTGGTGGGGCTTCCCAGGACTCTATGTCTTTGCAAGTTGTTCTCCAAACAAGGTGGGGATTTACCCTGAGGCAACACCGTCCATGTGAGCTGGGTTTTGCGCCCACTCTTAGGGCTTTCCCATTCGAATGCAAAAATTTTCTGGCTGGCTTCATGGAGAGGGAGGCAAAATAAGGCATCCTTTAGATCTAAAACAGTAAACCAAGTTAGCTCTGGTGTTAGGCATGTTAACAGAGTGTAAGGATTCACTACCACAGGATAGAGATCCTCAGTTATCTTGCTAACAGCCCGTAAATCCTGTACCACCTGGTAAGATCCATCAGGTTTATGGACAGGCAAGATAGGAGTGTTAAAATCAATCACTCTTTTAACAGTCCTAACTGTAAAAATTTTTCAATTATTGGGCTAATTCCTTTACTGTCTTCCTTTTTGAGGGGGTACTGTTTAATTTTAACTGGTTGTTTT